>NC_143395.1:330317976-330621006 GCF_052110815.1 Crocodylus siamensis
GCTTGTTTCCCATACTACGAGTGTTTGTGTAGAGGCATTCGAGGCCTCCTGAGGATGTGTGCACTTGCCCCCTAATCTCAGCATTGCCCTGGCCCCTGTTGCTTACCTGTGTATATGTTCTGCTCATCAGTCTAGGCTGGGCTGTACTTGTGGGTGCTGCTTGGTTTAACATTCCAAGGTTTCCTCTGCCCTTATCTTCCCCTTCCCCCGATGAGCCTAGTTTAAAGCCCGCCGGAGGAAATCTGCCAACCTAGAAGAGAACACATGCTTACCTTTAGGGGAAAGGACATGCTACTGCTCAGTATTTTTCAGCTACTATGCAGTTAGCATCTCATGTTGAGATGCCCAATAAGAAGAAGATAGCTCTGCTTTATTAACATCATTTAAGCTGAGAGACAACTCTTTTTTTCTGTTTTTAGCAAAGGGGATCTATTCTCCCCTTAGCTTTAAATAATGCTCTTAACTAAAAGGTTCAGCTACTTAAATGGTTGAAAATATACAAATTTCTTGTTAGGAAATATAGCAATTCAGCTTTTACATGAAAGAATGGCTCAATCTGAGATAACTCTCAAGTGAGATAATTTAAAAATAATCACTGAACCTTTGCAGTTTACAGCAACAGCAGATTTATTGGAAATATGCTCCGTGATTCAGCAATGCTGATATACACAGTATCAATCAGCCCACATGTTCTGAAGTAAAAATGATCTTTGATGTTTGTGCACAGAATCAAATAAAAGAAATGTACTTACCATACTAATGGGTTTAAATATTAAGTTTTTTCAGAAATTCATGTACCCTCAGGAGATTCTAAATTGTAATACAAATTATCTTTGCTTTATAAATTCAAATAATAGTGAAGAACAGGAAGAGTATATAGGATGAAGCAACATATTTTGCTTTATAAAAACAGTGTGTCTAATCCATATACAGAGTGCATTGATTTAATGAAAGTTACATTAATATGTCAAAGGATAAAATTGCCCTGTACATTTGAATGGGTATTTGAGTAGTTTCTGTAGCACTCCTTGACCACAGTAAGGGATGTCCACATATGCAGATGTGCATTTGCAGGAGCTCAAATAGGAGCAGCACAAAGTTATGCAAGGGATTTTTGCCTCAGTGCACATTACTGGGTATGCATTTTGGTGTGAGGCAAATTGTGTCACTTGGGGCAAAATGACCCTGCCAAGCTTTTCCCAGATTTGCAACCAAGGGGAGCTAGACCCTGGGACTAGCACCTGTGCTGGCCCCAGCAGTATAAATATGTACCTTATGTTGGCCCCAGCAACATAAAAACCTGCCCTGGTGAGCAGGTAAGGGCTACTTGCCCTCAAGAGCTTCTGAGGCTTGGCTAGTTCGTATCTGGGGACACTACCCCTTTTGCCAGCTGAACTGCTAAAGCTGCCCTAACCTGGAGTGTCCCCTGCACCCTCTACCCACTGCATCAGTCTGGCAGTGGGGGCTCCTGCCTGGCTCTGACCTGTTGCTACCTGCAATAGCATATGCCCCACTGGGCCTGTGGCCCCATGGCTGCATGCCTGCCAGACCCAGAAGGGATGCTCCTGTTCTGCCATCTGGACAGCTATCATCCACAAGATGTGCTCCTCACAGTGGCCCACACTGAACTGTCAAAACTTGACCTGTTGGCCCCAAACAGCCAAGTGGTCAACACCTCATTTGCCCTTCAGCTGGGTCCCCAGTGCTGGACTTGGACAGGATCCTCTGCCCATCTCTTGCCACTTCTCACCACCAGAGATCTTGGTGTTCCCTGTTTAAAAATTGCAAATTTTCTGATAAGTTACCAAAATTTTCTCATTAAAATACCCAAAATAGCATTCTTCCACTATTAAAATGAAACACCACAATATAGAGAGATCATTTGGGGAATGTTTTATTGATACATTTACAAGTTTAAAGCAATTTAGATATTGGATATTGGATACTGGAAATACCAGTGCCTCTATCACCATAGTAAAATAAATTCTAAATATCTATACACTTTGGCTTTTACTTTTTTTTTTTTGTTACAAAAAAATCAGAACTGTCCCCTTGCTCACCAGGATGTATGGCACTGAGCAGCACTGATATGCCTGACCTTGCCTTTCACTCTCAACCCACAGCCTGCCCTCACTGCATCCCACCAGAGTCCCCTTACTCCTGACCCACAGGGCCAAGCGTGTGGGCGAAGGGTTTGTGGGGGTGACTACAGACCCCCACCTGCAAGGATCCAGTCCCCTCTCCCCCCAACAGCAGCAGCCATTGGGCCCCCAAGGCCCACTGCAGCCAGAGCCCCCCATGGTTCAGCATGGCCCCAGCCACCTTAGACCTAGCATTGCCTGCGCCGCTAGTCGTGGGTCTGGCCCAGCACGGTGCAGTGTGGTGCATGGTTGTGCACCTTCAGGCAGCACTGGACCACTCAGGCTGTCACCCAGGGCCCAGTGCCCCTTGCAGGGACCACATGTCTTGCCAGGCTGGGTCCTGCCTCCATGGAACTGGCCTAGCTTGATGGTCCAAGGGGCTGTGGTTTGAGATGCTTCAAGAGGTATATGCGCACTGGTCTGGATATGTCCTAAGGATTCCCTTCTTATGATTACATAGGTATAATTAATCAGAAGAAATTGCAAAAACATTAGAGTTAACCTAGATCTACTCAGATTTTAAATAAGTGATGCTACAGTATCCTTTTTTTTTACCTGCTTTATCTTATGTGAACTTCATAGAAGAAGCTTGACAAAATTGACTATCCCATTGCTTCGTGCTGGAGTGTGTAAATCCATACTGTGATGACATACAATTTCATAAGTGCAATTTTCAAGCTTAGGGTGGGCAAGAGAGTCTGAGGGCAAGAAGGGTAAAAGACTGGGCTACAGCTTCAGGTGTCATTTTCTCGGGGGAACCTCAAATGGCAAAAGGGTTCATTCCATAGGACACCTGTGTGAAAACTCCAGATTTGCTCCTGCTCAAGTTATCGATAGTAGTTTGTACCGTGTTTTAGTAATGCATATCTCCTCAACCTCCAATTAAAGTACTACACATGCAGGTCACTTCTCTTGTTCATAGCTATGTAACACTGTTGTGGTAATTATACCAATTTTTTTAATGGAAAAGTCTATTTAATGATTTCCCCCCACACTATCTTTCTTGGATAAACCAAATAAACAAACCATCTCCATATAATCATTGCCTTCCCACCTGTCTGTTGCCCTAACTTTTACTTAGAGATGCAACACTTCCTACTGTTCCTTTGCCTTCATGGGTAATCCATTCCAATGAGACTTTGAGCCTCTGAAATTTATCCAGTCTTCCTTCCTCTGCTACCTACTGGAGACTCTGTAAAAATCTTGTAGCCCTAGCTCTTTAATTTATTACTGATTTTTGGAGTGAAAATTTTTTTTCTTTTTTTCTAATATAGTGGCTAACCACTTGTAGAAGCAATCTGAAATAATAAGGATTCATGAAAATGTTTACTTTTCCTTTGGAAGCACTCACCAATGCTAAATTGTTTGGATTGACAGGCAATTTCATTGTTCTTCAATTTTTTTCATGCTTACTTTCAATTTATTAATTCCATTTCAGCTTAAGTTTCATGAGAGAGCAGACCACACTAATATTTTTCCTTCAAGTAAATCACACAATATTTGAGTCCAAACTTACCTATGGTCCAATTCCATGGATCTCAGCAAAGTTATACTAAGGATTAGTCAATATTAATCCTTTTTAGTAGCTACTTAAAATGGTCAAACAGTTTTCTGACTTTTTTAGATCAGATCCATAAGAATCATGTTTCTAAATAGCATATAAAGTCATTTTCATGTATATATGGAATAGAAGAATAGTTTATGAAAAGTGAAGTGAAGGCACAAAGACAAGCACTTCTGTTTAAAGTACTCTAGCTGTAACCTTTAAATCTGCTGAGACTGTAGGCTGCAGCGATAGATTTATTGTTATGTTTTTTAAAGTTTTGTCTGCTTTCCTAAAACTCTCATGTAACAAACTGATTTGATCCAAGAGAGACAATTACACATCTTTGAACTCTCTGTCTAATGAATTGGAGGATTCCTCATGCAAAACATCCTAATAATCAGAAATATAAATCACTGCAGTCTATTTCTGCTCTCTGGCAGGTAAAATCTACTGCATAAGAGATCCTCTAATTCAGCATAATGAGTTCTTCTGAACACTATATGCCTCATATAACCACACACTTACAGCCACTTGTTTTTATGGCATTTCCTCATGGTAATCACCAGGGATCCTGGTTTTCTCTGATAAAAAATCCCCTATTTTTGGATTTAAAAAAGTATCCCAAAATCCACATTTTTTCTGTGATTAAAATGAAACACCACTAATTATAGATACATATATAGTGGTGTTTCAGTTTGATCATGGAAAAATGTGGATTTGGGGTTACTTTTTTAATCTAAAAATTGGGTTTGTTTGTTTTTTTAGCAGATGAAACCTGGATCCCTGGTAATCATATAACTCAACATGCAACTGAATGAATTTCCTGCCAATAAAAGCTGCTTAACTCCTTGGTTTCAGTGGTCCAGGCCTCCCACTCAGCATCTTAATATTTTGTGTTAGCCAATTATACAAGAGACATGCATATGTTGGGTTATAGCAATACATATACATCTATGCACACAAGGAGTTCACCATCTAGCCCCATATTCATTCAAAACATCACTCCCACTGATTTTCCAAATGCATTTTTCTTGAGAATTTACTTCTCTATCAACTACCTCTGTTTGAACTACTGACTATATAGAAAAGCCATTTAGTCTTTCTGTCTACTTTCCTGTCTCTAAACAGGGAATAATTCTGTAAGCATGTTGTGAAATGAATTGTCTAATGGTCCTAGGTCACTTTGAAGTGACATTATTTTTCCAGTTGGAAAATAAGGAAACATAAACAAGAAAAATACAAAAGGGTATAAACCTAGCATCCTTGAATGGCCTATTTTAATTCTAAAAAAAATTTATCAGCTATGTTTAAAAACTGCTTTGAAAGAGGAAAATAGCTCCATGTATTGACTGCAATTTTTGTGTGTCACAGACTGTATTTGTTGTGTTTAGTCTTGTTGTTGTTTGCTTCTTAGGAGTTGGGGAGAGATTGGTTTTATAGGGAGAACTGTTTCCAAGAATTTGTCATCAATACACTTTTATTGTTTAAGTGTTGAAAAGATTTTTAATATCATTGTACATTTTGGTCATGCCTCCCAAAAGTATATTATTTTGTTATTGTGTGGAACAAATGTTTCCCTAACATGTCAATTATAAGATGTTCAGAGCTTGCTTTTCAATGCCAGCAAATAGGCATCATGACCCTTAGTGGTTTGAATCATTTCTAGTGTTGTCATGAAATATAATTGTTAACATTTTATAGCCATGCATTTTCTGATGTAATAACTTAACAGCAACTTATTCATTATAACACATTACTGTAAGTGATGTTGCTTCAGACTTACTATCTCTCTGCATTGCAACCACAAAAGCAACTTCTCATTCATCCACATAGACCTCTTTTCAAAAAGAAATATCCAGTTACCTGCTCTTCTTCTCTGAGGCAGTCAATTGAAACTAGTATGTGAGGTTGGTAAATTTATCTCAAATTCCTTTTGTTCCAGAGCTGCTACTGCTTCTTTCACAGGTACAGAGTTTCTCTATAGCAAAGCATCCCTGATTTTAATTTTAAATTAAGGTACTGCAATTCTGTAATTTTGTAAAGTCTTAGAACTGAAATCTTAAGAAGCATTTTGTCACTACCATTTCCTAAATTCTTTTCTACTGTGGTGATGCAGGGGCATTTAACTAAATGTAGATTTCTGGCTCCCAAGCCTAAAATTAGTCTTGTTCTATTAGTAAGGTGTGTATTTCCATTAGTTATAGTGGAGAAACCAAAAAAGTAAAGGGAGAGGTTAGCACAGAGTAACTAAATCCATTACATCTTTTTTGTCTGTCTTCTGTTTTTCAGTAGGTGATATCTACACCACAGTATTTACCACTTTATGCTTATTAGCAATAATTCCATCCCTCCTTCACCTGCTACCGCTAGCCACGTTTAAAGTGTAATTGTTTCATCTATCCAAAGGTTCAGTCTCCTCTGAAAAGGATAGAGCTTTCCATACTACAGCTAGAAACTCCACTTTATATACAGTTCTTCACCAAGACAGAGGGTTAAAGAAGACACCAGAACATGCACAACAGAGATTTAGTCACTTACTGCACTGCTAAAGGTGTTCATATTCAGCAAGTATGAGAACTTGTAAAAAAAATAGAATCAAATATCATACATTACTTCATCCATTGCCACTATTTTTGTAGATTTTTTTTCCAAATTCCATCCATCGATCCATTTTTAGGTTGAAGGTTGGACAATTATAAATATATAATTGAGAGAACACAAAGAGCTGACCAGAAGAAAAGTGAAAACTATTTAATGCATCAAATATTAATAGGTGTACCCTGTGACTTGGGTGCATAAAACAAGTATACTGTTATTATATTAATATTTCACACCAGCTAAGCAAAATATCACAAGAATTGTTCAACATAGGCAAATAATATGTTGGTATGCAAACTAGACGGTAAGTTCTTCATTTAATGGTGGGCCAAGTACCAACCCTTTCCACTTCCATAGTCTAAGACAGTGATTGTCAGTCTTTCCAAGTTGCAGGCCAGAGTGAGGTTGGAGGCACAGGGAAAGCAGGTTCTAAAACTTGGCTGCTGCTTCACCTACTGACTCTTCTCTATACCACAGAACAGAAGTATATGTTGTTGCCCCTTCTCCATGATTTGGCAGAGGGGAAAGCACTTACTACTTCTGTCCTCTACAGCATGGAGGAAGCCCCCACTGCTGAAGTCCCACATCAGTGTGCCAGGTCTAATGGCTCCTTGGGCTAGATCTGGCCTACAAGCTGTAGGTTTCCAACCCCAGACCTAAGAGATTCATGTAGGAAAAGAATTAGGTAACTGAGAATTCAGGTGACAGCATGCTTATAATATAAGCATCTGGGCTAGGGACAGACATTCAAAAAGCCTGAGCCTGAATTGATTCAATCTTTACAGGTTAGTTTACCCTGGCTAGGCTAAATCAGTTTTGTAACCAGACAAACATCCCAGACATGCAGGCAAATGCTTGCAGTGGTCAGGATAGAAGGTAGGGGTGCTAGAGCAGCCTCCCTTCCCTTGCACAGAGATGAGCTGAGGGGAGTGTGGCCAGGCCCTGGCAAGATGCTGTGATTAGGGATGGGTCCCCCCCTCCTGAACAGCCCAACAGTTTATCACACTTGAGTTCATGTTTATCACCCCATTAAGAAAACAGAGGGACATTGCCAGCTATCTGTTGACTCTGCCTTTGTTCTGTGTGCCACAGCTAGGAGGTAACCAGCATGTGGTCTGCAGGCTAATGCTGAGAGGTGTCTGTGAGGGATGAGGAAGTGCTTGCTTAGCAGAGAGTGTAGAGGGGAGTGGGGTGGGGAACAGAAGTCAGGCAGATGCCTGCAGAGCCCTACTCAGAGAGCATGCAGAGCATGCCAGGATGCTGAGGGACTCTGATTTAATTTAAACTAGCAAAGGGTCTGAGACAGAAATTGCATAAACCAGTTTGAGCCAAATCAGTTAAGTCTGATACTACAGTCAACCAGGTTTGGCTGAAACTGGTTTCAGCCATTCTCAACCTTGTTTATTTGCACTGAACATCTACTCTGTTACAGGTTTAAACCAGTTTCTGATCACTTAAACCAGTTTATGTGTCATGTCTGTCCCTAGCCCTGTGGTTTCAATGGGTGAGAGATGTAGGCTCTCTCTTCCTCAGGGAAAAGATCTAGAAGGACAACCAAGGTACTGTAGGAAATATTCAAAGAAAAGAATATAGTGCAGCTAAAGAGTTAGTGACAGTTGTGGAAAATCCAACAATTATTTGTGATTCCATTAAGTAAGAGTAATGAATTGTGATTGAAAAATAGATAATTTGGCCTGGAAAAGGTGGACTAGTGTGGATTTTGGCCTGGTTTGTTGCGTGGCTCTTCTGTAGAAGCACTGTTCCCTAGGATAGGATAAAAACTGATATTACATTGCCATTTGCAATCATCATAATGGAAAGTACCCATGCATTATTATGGCATATGATTATATCTTACCATACTGTTTTTTTCTTTAAAATTAAGGTCACTTGAGCTAAAGAGAATGTTTTACGTTTGCAGGTGTATTGCACCTTTCCCCTCAAAAGATACTATTTTACCCCTTGGGAGTAGAAAAGTCTCTGGACCTCCCCAGCAGCACCCAAGCCCTATATGCTGCCTGTAGAATGTGGCAGCAGCTACAGCTAGATTGGAGTGTGGAGCCTGGCTCCAGCCTCCCTTTCCCGCATCCCGTCCCCTGTGCAGCATGGCAGGAGCAGAGCCCATGGGGGAGGTGGTATGGGAGGAGGATGCAGGCTGCCTGCTGCAGGGGGTTGGGGCTCCTTGCCCTGCTGCCCTCTCCCTGGGGGTTCCACAGCCCAGCAGGTAGAACCTGGTGCAGAAGGGAGTGCTGCACTGCCATGGCTGCCAAGCTGAGGTGACCCCTTCCCACCCAGCAGCAGTGGAGGCACAACTCTATGCTGCCGCCACTGCTGCACCTCACCTTGCTAGCTATAATGGTACAGCACTCCCTCCTGCACTGGATCCCACCCGCTGGGCAACAGAGGCAGCTCCTGCCTGGAACTGGCCCAACCATTGCACCCACACCCCACTCTGTACACAAATCTTGCAACCCAACTGCTGATGTTAGAGCACCATTTGGGGTTGTGACCCACAGTTTGGGGACCTCTGGTCTAGAGAATAGTGATATGTTAAGAATGGAATGTGTATTACAGAAAGACACACTAAATCTTTATGAAAAACCTGTTTCTTTATTATGGAAAACTAAAACATTAAAGTGATCTTATGGTGGGGGAGATCTATAAGATATCTAAATGGCTATGGTACACATTCAGTACTTGCATAACATGGATGTAATGCAAAATTCAATTGAAACCAAACAGATATTATCACTATGATCTTGTGGCATGACATGAGTTAATGCTGTAATATATTTACCCCATAGTAAAAGAAATCTTGTTATATATTACGCAATGTCCCAATGCAACCAGTAGGTAATTTTGGTTCAGGCTGGAGGGTAAGTTTAACATAACATTTAAGGCACACTTGAAATGAAGAGTTCTCTATGCTTTTTTAGCACTATAATGGGTTAGAATCCTGTTTTTACAAGAATTGTCAAATTTTGACAACCAAATTCCTTGAAATTGATTTGTATTGAAAATGAAATAAAATTTACTCAAGTTGGTCTTAGCACCTAGCCTTTACTTAGCATCTGCATCTGAAAATTCTGTTTAGGTACTTGGAGATGTCAAGGTCAAAATAAATCCAGCACTAGATATCAATCAATAACCCATCTCAGCCTCGAAGATTTATTAAGAAGAATATCTAAGAGGAAAGCAGAAATTGACAGGAATGATCTGAACCATTCCTTAAGTATGACTGTCAATAAGTAGAGATTTATGCAGAATTAAACATTAGGTTCACTTAAAACCTACACGTTTCTTAAATGCCTAAAAATACCTATTAGAGAATGTGTCTTTATTCTGTGAAGAAATTTATAGTGTCTTATTTTATTCATGAATAATAAATTTGTATGCTTAGACAAAGCAGTTATATGCTACTTGGAAGGAATTTCCTTTTGAAGGAGGAGTAAAACTGCTTCTGAAGTTTAAAAAAAAAAATAGAAGTATTTTTCTAAACATATATTCAGAATGAAAAAAATAAAAGGCTTGAAGAATGTTTTGCTTATTAGAGGTGGCAGCTTGGCAAGTCTGGAGACAAAAGTCTTTTAGCTACAAAACAGATAGGAAAGACAGTTTCATCTCAAGATTTCCTGTGTGTTTTTTACCAGTGTCATCCAACCCCAAGTTACAGAGAGTAAGTATAAATATAAAAGTTGAGTTTAGTTTCGGGTCTTTTTTCTTCTCTCATTCAGTTCAAACCAATTGTACAAAAATACCCTATTACAATGGTTTGTTTGGGGCTATATATGCCTGCTTCTTAAGAACTCCATCATAAATAACAGTCCTAAGCCATCTGCATAAAAGAAGACATTAATTTTTAGAAGTACTGTTTTACTAGATTAAATCAAGGGAAGTACTTAGCCATGTTATCCTGAAATCAGGAAGAAGACAGGGTAGGCTAGCACTTTAGGATGCTTGTACATGAGCCCATAAGCTGCTCTGATGTGCTGTAATTACAGCACTCCAGTCAGCCTCCGTGTCCCATGTATCAGCACCCACACTTCAAAATAGTGATGGGGGTACTTTAATTAAAAACTCATTCAATGAGACACTCTGGGTGCTTTAATTAGAGTGACTCTAATTAAAGAGCTCCTCCCCTGCAACCTTTGGAGCATGTGTAAAAATATTCTTAGAGGGTGTGTCAAGATGAGAGTGCAGGTGCATTTTGCAAAACCCTTTAAGACACTGCGAGAGGCACATGAGGGACCAAAAAAATCTTCCCTACAATGTAAATTTGCAGTGCAGGGACAAAATTAGAGCCCTGGATATCCAGAAGTCAAAAAATAACTTGGGGAAAAAAATCAGGGCAGGGAATGATCCTAGAACATGCCCTGAGGCAACCATAGGCTTGATCCTCCGTGGAGACACTCTGGTAGCCCACCAGGGTGTCTCTATGACTGGCCCTTCCCCCAGTGCTGAAGCACATTGCCTTCCCATGCAGGGCAAGCAGTGATGCAGGCTGCAGGGACCTGGACCTGACTTCATGGCAAGTAAATAGGGAGTTACGGGGGCTGGATAGGGTGGGGAGGGGACCATAGGGAGGAGACCCCTGTGCATTCCCCTCCCCTTGTTCATTCCCCCAGCCCCCTGTGGGATTCCCCATTTGTTCCCTCAGCTCCTCCCCCAGCCCCCATTATTTTCTCTCAGCCCCCATTCATTCCCCTAGACCCCCATTCTATCCCCCTGCCCCCCATGCATTCCCCCCCCCTTGGAGACTTGCACCTGGAGACAAGCTGAAGCACCTTGTCTCCAGCCTCCTGCACATTTCCCTGCTCATTGCTAGAGAGCAGAAAAAGTGAGGAGAGAGCAGGTGAGAGCAGGGGAATGCACAGATGGCTGGAGATGTGCAAGAGAATGAGAAGGAGGCTGGAGATAAGCAGGGAACCATCTCCAGCTTCTCTCCAGGGGCTTGTCTCCAGCCCTCTGCTCATTCCCATGCTCTCATTTCCCCTGCTCTCTCCAGCTTCCCAATGGCTTCTATGCACAAGCCAAGCTTATTGGCAGTGGCAGTAGCAATTTGGGTCAATGAATCCTTGTGGCAATGCCCCTCCCCCCACATGGCAGGGAGCAGCAGGGCTTAGGCCCAGCTGCCCGGCACCCACACTGCTGCTGCCCTATTGCATGGGTGCATCCTGATTTGGCATGGCACCGTGCAACACTGCACAGTGTCTTGCAGCTCTGGCTGTCATCCAAGCCACTGTCACTCAGCTCCAGTGGTACCCACATGCCAGACAGCATGCAGCACCCTGCTGGGCCATGCTGTACCTGCTGTATTGCAGGGGTGCAGTCCCCACAGCCACTGGTAAAGCACATGAGTGAAGGGATGATGGGGCTGGATGGGGCAGCAATCAGAGACTGTGACTGGGCAGGGAATTAATGGAGCAATCAGGGATTGTGGCCAGGCGGGGGAGCATGTAGGCCATGTGGGGGAGGGAGTGATAGCACCTGTAGTGGGGCATGTGGCCCCTTTTGGGAGGCTGTAGCCCCTAATGGGGGACTTTGACTCCTGTTGAAGGGCTGTGAACCTGTGGGGGGAGCAGTCTGTGAGCTGTGGGGGGGCCTGTGCCCTGCAGGGGGAGGGGACTCACTCCTCCTGAGCAGCCCCTCAAACCCACAGTCTCCCACATTCCACCCACAAACTCCACCACCCTGAGAACATCTTCTAGGGGCTAGTAGCCCAGAGGGCCAGGCAGTGGCACACTGGGCCAACTGGGCTGCCACATCCCACTGGCAGAGGTACAGAGGCCTCTAATGTCCATGCAGTCCTCATCCAGGTCTGGCAGGTGTGCAGCCTTGGGGTCACATGCTATTGCAGGTGGCAGCAGGTCACAGCCAGGTAGCAGCCCCCACTGCCAGACTGCTTCAGTGGGTAGAGGGTACAGGGAACTCGCAGGACTGCTTCAGCAATCCAGCTGGAAAAAGGGCTAGTGTCCCTAGGTACCAATTGGCCATGCCCCAGAAGCTCCTATTTGTAACATTCATACTGTGCACCCTAAGGCCCACCCAGCTAACTAGAACCCCTTGTGGGGCTAATGAGTGTGTGGCACAACAAAATATTTGGACAACTAATGAAAAAAGCAGGATAGGACTGTCATGTAGGTCCATGTGATGGAATTCCAGCTAGCTACAAATATATAGGAAAATAAAAAGTCTTTTTTTAGAAATGTGGGGAGCCAAAGGAAAAGCAAGGGCAACATTGGACCTCTGCTAAACCAGATGGGCAACTGAAAACTGATGCCCAGGAAAAAGTGAACTTGCTAAATGGGTACTTTGCATCAGTTTTTCACCAGTCCCGTGGGATGGTCCTGCCCATTATGGGTCAGGGAGGCCCAAGTGAGGGAGATTCCTTCCCCTCCATCGAAGCTGACCTTGTGAAGGAACACCTTGACAGGCTGGATACATTCAAGTCAGCTGGCCCTGATGGGTTACACCCAAGGGTACTCAGGGAGCTGGTGAGCATCATAGCTCAGCCCCTGGCATGGATCTTTGAGAGCTCTTGGTGCTCTGGTGAAGTGCCTGAAGATTGGAAGAGGGCCAACGTTGTGCCTATCTGCAAGAAAGGGAGGAAAGTAGCTACGGCAAACTACAGGCCCATCAGCCTGACCTCTCTCTTGGGGAAGATCTTGGAAATGATTATCAAAGAGGCCATCCTTAACAGGCTAGCTGAAGGCAATATCCTGATGGATACCCAGCAGGCGTTTGTTGTGGGTAGGTCTTGCCTGACCAATTTCATTTCCTTTTATAACCAAGTGACTTATCACCTGGACAAGGGGGAAGAGATGGACCTTGACTTTAAAAAAGCTTTTGATCTGGTATCCCATGATCACCTTGTCACAGGGCGGGGACCCCGGAGCGGCCGTGATCTCTCCTGGCACCCCCTACCATGCCAAGTTGGCGATTAAGCAACCTTGTTCTCACCCGCCATGTCTTTGCTGGTAATTTTGTAAAAGGGAGGCTGCCTTCTTCGTCTCCCTAGACATGGTGTTCTTAACTATGCTTGTCCCTGTCCTGTGTAGAGTGATTTGATGCACCCTCCCCTATGGGCTATGCATGGCTCCTACCACCCCTAATACCACGCCCCAAGCCTCTCAGATGTCCTGGACGTTATTGAGTCTATTCTTGTCCCGTTCACCCTTTCCAGGGCTCCTCTCACAGCTCTCACCCTCTCCAGGGCTTCTATTCGTGCACCCGCCCTCTCCAGGGCTTCTATTTGTGCGCTCCTGCCCTCTCCGGGGCTTCTATTTGTGTGCTCCCGCCCTCTCCGGGGCTTCTCAGTGTGCTCGTGCTCACGTCCGCACTGGGGCCTTGCTCACGTTCACGCAATTGGGGCTCAGGTGGCCGTAGCCGTACCTGACCCCCAGACCCCCTTCTTGAGTCCTACGCCCCACTGGGGCTCCCCACAATCGGGTTCAGGTGGCCCTGGCCTTACCTGGCCCCCAGACCCCTTCTCCAGGTCTTGCGCCCCCACTGGGGCTTCCCACAATTGGGTTAAGGTAGCCTCAGCTTTACCTGGCCCACAGTCCACCAACCCCCCCCTCGGGATTGGAATCGGTGCCCCTTTTACTACTGTGCCCTCTCTGGTACCAGACTGCTGTGCCCTCTCTGGCACCAGAGACCCCCACACTACTGGGGAGTTCCTATGAGGCTTCCTCAACCCCTTACAACCTCACCCAGTCCTCCGGTTTAACAATAAACAAAATTATCAGCCAATCGGCCCTAACTCAAACCCAAGCCTCCTGGCTAAAACTCTAATCCTAAGCCCTCTGGCTAATCATCATTTCCATCCCTGCCAGGGGTTCCTCTGCCTTGTATTCTCACCCATCATCTGTTCATGTCATCAGGCTTCTCAATTCTGCCTACTCCCAGCAGAGCTCTCTCTTCCTCAGCTACCAGAGGGGAACTGCCTGCTTGGCCTCAGCCTAGGCTGTTTATATAGGTCAGGCCCTTCCGGTCAGCTGATCTCTGTGGTTGCTCCGGCAACCCACACTGTCCTTCTTTAGGAGCAGGCACTTCAGTGCTCTGCGACATACCTCTTGACTAAACTGGCTAACTGCGGCCTCGACTTCACCATGATCTGCTGGCTGGGGAATTGGCTCCATGGTAGGACCCAAAGGGCGGTGGACAATGGGAGCCAATCGTCATGGTGCACTGTGACCAGTGAGGTCCCTCAAGGCTCTGTCTTAGGGCTATACTATTTAACATCTTCATCAATGATGAGGACATCATTTTTCAACACTGAAAAATACAAGGTTCTCCATCTTGGTAGGAAAGACCTGCAGCATGCTTATAGGCTTGGCAGTGCTATGTTGGTTAGCACGACAGATGAAAGGGACTTGGGGGTCATGACTGATCACAAGATGAACATGAGCTTTCAGTGTCATGCTGCAGCTATTAAAGTGAGAAAAACGCTGGCTTACATCCATAGATGCTTCTCAAGCAAATCCCAGGACGTCACTCTCCAATTGTACTCAGCCTTAGTGAGGCCACAGCTGGGGTACTGCATCCAGTTTTGGGCTCCACAATTCAAAAAGGATGTGGAGAGGCTTTAGAGGATGCAGAGGAGAGCCACATGCATGATTAGAGTTTAGGAAAACAGACCTTATGATGAGAAGCTGAGAGCCATGGGGCTCTTCAGCCTGGAAAAGTGCAGACTCAGGGGTGATCTGGTGGCCACCTATAAGTTTATTGGGGTGCTCATCAGGATCTAGGGGAATGTCTATTCACCAGAGTTCCCCAAGGGATGACAAAATTGAATGGTCACAAACTCCACCATAACCAATTCAGGCTGTACATAAGAAAAAACTTCTTCACTGTCAGAACCCCCAAGTTTTGGAATAGACTGCCACTGGAGGTGGTTCAAACACTCATTTTGAATGCCTTCAAGACACATTTGGATGCTTATCTTGCTGGAAGCATATGATCCCTGCTAACTTCCTGCCCCTGGGGCAGGGGGCTGGACTCAATGATCCTCTGGGGTCCCTTCCAGCCCAAATGTCTATGAAATCTATGAAAGGGTCAAAACATGAAAAGAAGTGCCTGAGGGGGACATCAAGCAGAGTCCCCTGGGCAGCATCCACCAGTCCTCAAAGGCATTGAAGGAGCTGGTGGATGCTGCCCACTGGTGCTCCACAGTGATGATAGGAGTCATCCAGTTCAGCCACTCAGGGTGTGCTTCTGGTGAAAGTGGAAGTGAAGGTGGGGATGGCCTGCCAAGGCAGCTGGGGCAGGCAAGGTTCCTTTAGGCTCTAGCAGTGATGGTGGGAGAGGGGCCCACACGCAGTGCAGGCTCTCCTCAGGTTATCCCCTGACTATGTGTTGGGCTGGGCAGGAGGCTGGAACAGGGGTGCATAAACTGGGGTGTAGTGCTGGGGTGCAGTGCAGTGCAGTGGGTCCCTGAGGGGGGGCAGCAGTATGCAGCAGAGGACCCCCCTGTAGGAAGGGAGGCGGTGCAGCAACAGCAGCACCCCAAGACAGGAAGGGGTGCAGTCAACTTACTCCAAAAGCTCTGAAACCAAGCCAGCAGCTAATAGTAGCCAGAGGCAGGAAGCCAGAAGCTCCTGAGACCAAGCCTGCAGCAATAGCAACAGCAATAGCAGCCAAAGACATAAAGGGGCATGGCCAACTTCCTCCCAGAGTCTCCTCCCCAGAAGCTCCCAAGAGTGAGTAGCCCTAAGCTGCTTGCCAGGGAAGCTGTGTACACTGCTGGGGGCCAGCACAGGTGCTGACCTCAGGCTCTAGCTCCCCCTGGCTGCAGATCTGGGACAAGCCAGGCAGGGTTATTTTGCGCTAAGTGGCAGAATTTGCCCCACACCAAAGTGCATGTCCAGGCACATGCGCTGAGGCAAAAAGGCCCAGCTCAAATTTGCACTGCTTCTATTTGAGCTGCTGCAAGTGCATGTGCCTGCATATGTGGAAGCACCTGGAGACTAACTAGTTTATATTGAGTAAAGGAATAAAAGAAAAAAAAACACCATAAAACTACCAAAAAGCAGGTAGTTTGCCTTGAATTTAACATCTAAATAATAACAAATAAAGCATTTGCCTCTCAATGATGTAAGGTTGGGTCATATATTATTTCAAATTGATTACTAATATCTGAAGGGAATCAAACCACACAAAGAAATAAAAATTCAAATACTTCCAGAAACCATGAGATATAAAGGTTCAAAGAAGTGATACATTACATTTCTAACCTAGAACCTGCCATCTTTCTTCAATGTTTTTTTCTGTACCTGTTAAGCATTTCTTGTATAACATGTAAGGAAGCACTTGTTAATACTAGTATAATTACAGATATTTATCACATAACTTATGGCTTTTGAAATTAATAGAAAACTAGATAATGGTCAACATTTTGAAGAGTATGTTTAGGGATATATGCCACCAGTAATAGGCTATAATGGTAAGAATCTGAAATATTTTTGCCTCAGCATCCTCCTTTATACTCATCATATTCTCTGAACAAGTATAGTGAAAGAACGGATTTATTTTTTTTAATTGAGGCTCTCAAAGTGATTTATGTACAGCAGGATCAACACTGTGAAAGATGAAAGATCAGCTACAATGAAGACATTGTTTTCATTCTTGAAACAACAATGAGGAAATAGTTAATTGTTTCAAAAATATATCTAATTCATAAGCTACTTTTTCTGCACTTATGCCAACACTTTTTTGCTTCTTTTTTTAAATGACAGATGGTTAAATAATTGGCTATAGACTTTCATTTTTTGGCACAATAGACAGGTGCAAAAAGACAAAGGCAGCAATAACTATGCAAATTCTTGTATTTGGCTAACATCCTTGGACTCATCAAACTTTCAGAATACTCATGGGAAGGTATGAAAATTCTGAACTATGAAGAAATCAGTCCAGGAGCACATAGGGCAATTTACAGGAGAAAAAAATGTATTCTTTCAGGATTGAGGGAGGCATGTGTAGAGAGAAAGAGACTCAGGACTAGGAAGTGCCAGAATGAAGGGCTTCCAAGTTACAGGTTTTAAAAAAAATTCTGTAAAATAAATCAGAGAGGCTTCTAGAGAGTCTTGCTAATACATAATTGATGATGATGGTACTCACAGCTTCCAGGTCCCACCTCTGTGGAGAAAGCACCAGTGAGGGTCCCTGGGTCTTCAAGGATTCAAACCTCAAGACAGACCTAGAAGGTTTGGCATGCGTTGTGCCCTTGGGTGTATGCTGCTGGGGGCCAGCACAGGTGCTGGTCTCAGGCTCTAAACTTCTTGGACATATCTAGGTGAGTGGAAACATGCACTTTGCAGCTCCTCAAAGGATTTTGAGACACCACAGAACACATGTGGTGCATGTGAAAAGGTTCTCTGTGTTGCATATTTGCAGTACAGAGTCAAAATCAGATACTAAGAAATCCAGATATGTAAAAAAAAAAAAAAAAAAAGCTTAAAAAACTGCAGGGCAGCGCACATGGTGGCAACATATGCTGCCTGAAACTGGAGCCTGGCCAGTCAGAGCCAGCCAGACTCCACACACCTGGATTGCCACCCATGCAACCGGGGGACTCCAGGTAAAGCTGCTGGGGCCAGGCCTCAGCCTCCTGTAGCCCACCTGGAGAAATTTGCAGGGGTGTTCCCTAAGGACAATTAGCAGTGGCAGAACTATGTTCCACGGCTATATGTCCTCAAGGAAAGGTATGTTTCTATTCCTCTGAATGTGCCCCTTGTGGCGACTGAAAGAAATTTATTTTGGTATAGTTGTCTATGTGAGGATTAATGGTATTAGAGATATCAAGTGGAGTGCCCCAGGGGTTGTTCCTAGGGCCAGCTTTGTTCAATGTCTTCATCAATGATGTAGAGGGTGGCATAAAGGGCACCCTCAGCAAGTTTGCAGATGACACCAAACTGGGAGGAATAGCAGATATGCTGGAGGGTAGGGCTAGGATTCAGAGTGACTTAGACAAATTGGAGGCTTGGCCAAAATAAATGTCATGAGGTTCAGCAAGGACAAGTGCAACATCCTGCACTTAAGATGGAACAATCTCATACACCAGTACAGACTGGGGCTGACTGTCTGGTCAGCAGCTCTGCAGAAAAGGACCTGGGGGTTACAGTGGTCAAGAAGCTGAATATAAACCAGCAGCGTGTCCTTGTTGCCAAGAGGGCTAAATGCATATTGGGCTTCATTGGTGCTAGCAGGTCAAGGGAAGTGATTATTCCCCTCTATTCAGCACTGATGAGGCCATATCTGAAGTGCTGTGTTCAGTTTTGGGCCCTCCCACTACAGAAAGGATGTGGACAAATTAGAGAGTTTGTCCACAGACAAACCAGTCTGTGAGTCCAGCTGAGGGCAACAAAAATGATGAGGGGGCTGGGGGACATGACTTGATGAAAGACTGAGGGAACTAGGCTTATTTAGTCTAGAGAAGAGGAGACAAAGAGGATACAATAGCAGCCTTCTACTACTTCAAAGCAGGGTTCAAAAAGAGGATGGAGCTCAGTGGTGGCAGATGACAGAACAAGCAGCAACAGTCTCAAGTTGCAACACGGGAAATTTAGGTTAGATATTAGGAAGAATATTCTCACTAGAAGGGTAGTAAAACACTGGAACAGTTTACCCACAGAGGTGGTAGAAGCTTCATCCTTGGAGGTTTTCAAAACCTGGCTAGACAAAGCTTTGGCTGGGATGATCTAGATGTGGCTGGTCCTGCTTTGAGCAGGAGGTTGGACTGGATGACCTCCTGAGGTCCCTTCCAACCCTAACTTTCTGTGATTCTATGCATTTTCAGTGGAATCAGGACTGTGGCAGGGGTGTTCTCTTACTAGAATCAGGGAAGTAGAAAAAGTAAAATTTAAATAATTTAAATTTCAAGAATCACCTTTGAATCTAGAGTATGCTGATGATATTGTCCTGTTTAGGCATAGTGCCAGTCTACTAATTTGATGCTGGACAGGGGTAGATTCAGAGGGTTTGTGATGAAGCAGTAATGCCCCTTTTTGACCACTGGAGCAATCAGGGTTATTCTTTAAGTCCTTGAAACACCTAAGAATTTTCCCTCTTTTGTCTTCTATGTTCAGGAAAACATTCTCTCCCCCCATTTTCCTCCCTCCCCTGCCTAATGCTGCCATTGTCCTCACTGTCTCTGAGGGTGGGGGCGAGCATCAAATCCACTCCTGCCATCCTCCAGCCAGACTTCCTTGGGACCTGGTCTCAGCATCAGTCAGGGTGGTGGATAGATACCCTCTCTATACTATCTGTCCTCTGCTAGCCCAGGAGCAGACTTAGAGGGAATCCAAACCACTACAATCCTTGCCACACACATGCACACACACACACTTTACATAATCCTGGATCCACCCATGGTGTTGCAAGATTTATAAAACAGTGTGGAAATTTAAGATCAGGAATGATGATAAAACTCAAATTAATGCATGCTTTCTATAAAACAAACAACTGCTGACACTGCATGTGGAAGGCAATGAGATCAAATAGCCAAGTAGTTTCATATCTAGCATGTCAGTTGTCCACAGGTGGCTCTATAACCAAAGAGATTACACATTATATTAATATTTTATCAGTGCTGTTTTCATTTCTTCAAAGAATTCTGTCTGGGTAGCATGATGTCAGTGCATCAACTAAGTTATAAGTATTCAATGCAACCATGCTGTTAAGAAATATGAGGAGAAGAAATTAGGTAGCTTCTAGTGTAAAAAGCTATGGCATATTTTTAATTCATTTTCATAATGACATCAATTACAAATGGGAAAGTATTAATTTGATCACAGCAAATTTCCATCCTGTGCCAGTTAAAACTAAAGAAACTGCAATAAAGGGGCACATTCAACAATTAGGAGAAAATTTACTTCTTCAAAAGTTCAACAGTGTTGATGCCAAAAGAAGGCAGCCAAAGATGAAACTAAAACTGCAAACTTGAGAGATTTAAGAAGCCTAAATCTTGTGCTAATTTTAATAAAGAAATAAAACTTACAGGGAGCCTTATTAAATGGAAGTCCATTGTGCACCTTTATCCTGCAATTTATTTTTTCAGACCTGTTGCTGAATGTTATACTTGGGACAACTTTCTGTGAATAGGTGAAAATAATCAATGCTCCACTTCTCCTTCTCCCTTCCTTTAGTTTAAGCACCCCAACACCATTTTGAAGCATGGGGATGCTAATATATGAGACACTGTGGCACTTTTAATTAGAGTAACTCTTGGACCCACTCTAATTAAAGCACCACCCTCCTCCCCTGGGGCATATGTAAAAGTGCACCATGTTTTTATGTTTGCTAGTGATTTTCCCATGACCCAATGCAAGATTCCCATGACCCAATGCCAGGGTCAGCATTGACTCAGCTTGCCTTTCAGGGCCAACTCACTACCCCTGGCCACTGACATAGGTGCAGGGCCCCAAAGAGAAGGCAGGGGCAGGGAGAGCCCACTAGTTCACTGAGCCAGGCCCCTCCAGGTCTGGATTCCAATACCAGAAAGCAGGCAGCCCCCTGGACTCTACTTTCCAAAAGTTCAACAGTATTGAAATTCTGGAGTGGACAACGTTCCACATTTTCTTTATTATGCACAAAACAATTTGTCAGATGCAACATTTAATTACATGAAGGGGTTTCATTTTTGCGTACAGCCATTCCTGCTGCTACCCCAAGGTGTTCTGGTTGTTAAGTTTAGCCCATGCATCTACCAACTCCTCTCCCTCTCCTTAACACCATAACCATGGATACTGGTTTTCTTTGATTAAAAAAAAAAAAATCCCCAATTTTCAGATTTAAAAAAGTAACCCCAAATCCACATTTGTCCATAATTAAAATGAAGCACCACTAATTTATAGCTATATATTTAACAAGAAGAATTAATGATAATACCAAGGAATAATTCAACCAGAGATACTAAGGTTGTAAATCAGACTTTTAGAGTGATATACCCAGTTAAGGCATTATTCTTATTTCTAGTCATATATTAGTGGTGTTTCATTTTAATCATGGAGAAATCTGGATTTGGGGTTATTTGTTTTTTAATCTGAAAATTGGGGATTTCTTTTTTATCAGAGAAAACCAGGATCCATGGCCATAACTGCCCAGTGCAGCCAGGGTCTTTTCCCACTATCTCAGTATTAACTGAGAAGGAGGTTTCACATTCCAGAGTGGGCAATATTGCACAATTTTGGTTTAACAAACAAACTAAACAGTTGTCAGCATCAACATTTGATTAAAATGAGGCACATCTCTTTCTTGAACAGCATGCCCCTGCACCCTGATGTATGCCCCTGGGGTAGTTGGGAAAAAGGCAAGGAAGATAGTATGGGTTGTGAGCAGCAGTGCCAAAGAGGCAAAGCCAGAGGAGCCTGGGGCTGGAGACCCATGGCCTGGTTCCAAGGCATGGGCACTCAAAGCTCTCTGGTCCTGCCCTGGGTAGGGATCCTGATTCATGCAGATGAGGAGCTACTCGGCCAAGACTTCATGGATCTAAACCACCTGCCACAGTGTGGGATTTGGGCCACCAATAACAGTGGAAAGGGAATGTATTTTTCATTATATCCAGAATACATGTTTGCATGCTCACACAAAACCCAGGCACACAAAACCCAGGCATCCAGGATGCACACAGAAATACAGAACCTGGGCATCTTGGGTATACATGCTCATGCACATGCATAAAACCAAGGCCTGACACACACACAATTGGTGGGTGCAGGGTGCATGGAGTGCAGATGTGAGGATGGCCAGATGACAGCTTGTGACCAGGATGAGTTGTTATTACATCACCAGGGATCCTAGTTTTCTCTGATAAAATAAAATCCCCAATTTTTGGATTAAAATAGTAACCCAAAATCCACATTTTTCCAGAATTAAAATGAAATGCCACTAATACATAGATATGTATATAGTGGTGTTTCATTTTGATCACAGAAAAATGTGGATTTTGGAGCACTTCTACTGCTGGCTTCTTGAATGGCTGTACTTAACTATACATACTTGCTTGGAAAAGTCCCACAATTGGAATATCAATTTTGATGGGTATACCCTGTCATAAAACTATAGGTTCAGGAAAAATGAAAAAGAATAAGTGGTACAGAGCTATAAGACCCTACATGTTTGTTTTATAGTCTAAGAGGAAGACAACAGCATCTCACCTCAGTGTATGTGTGTGAAAATCAAAAAATAAATACTTATGCTACAGTGTGGGTTTACTTGAGTTTTCAAAATAAAGAAAAAGAGGTTAAGAACCATTTTGCAAGCACTTAACACGAATATTCAAAACATATGAGATAATACTAATTGGGAATTTATCTTCCTTGATATCTTGTGGAGGCCACATATAGCAAAACAAAAAGGGTTCAACTCTTTTACTCTTTGTGCACCTAAATGATAATTTTCTAGCCATGTAAGTGTTTTTTTGAGCCTATTACCTGGGTAATGTGAATGTATAATGTGCATGCACAGCTGGCTGAGCAGATATATGACCACGTATGCCACCAAATGTGTGCATGTAAGTCATAAATTGTAGCTGGACAAAAGCCAAAAAACAAACTTGTGACTACTAGTTGATACATTCCAGAGGAAGAGTGAAGGGCCCTCCTACCTTTTAGTAAAAATAAGTAAAAAATATTGCACTTGCCTAGGAAACAGGACATTTAGGTCCTCAATCCCATTACCTGAGGAGTTTGAACTCTCATCTCTCAAAATTCTCACTATTTTGACTCTTCTTCAGTGTTCCTTTGAGGCTGATCCCCTGGGATACAGACACCAGAATGAAGAAAATGAGGCAAAAGGCATGTTGTTCAATGATATGTATCCTGACCTAGAAGGGAGTAAGCCCTGGGTTCTAGCTTGGAACTTTACTTCCATAGATCATAAACTTTCCAATTGCCTTTATCCAATGACTATTAAGTTGAAAGAGTAGTGATTCAGGCTTATAAATTAAAGGTGCAAGGCTTCAAAAAGACAGATTTTGATTGACTCAAGAGACAGTAGCTAAGGTTCCAGGAAGAGAAGTTAATGAATAAAGCAGTTCAGAAAAGCTGACAGTTCCTAAAGGGCACAGTAAGGGAGTGCGGGAACAACCTATTTCAATATAGAGTAGGATCATAAGAAAAGCCACCAGAGACTTTTTTTTCTTTTTAAATAAGAGGTTGGAGAAGAATTTTTCTATGATAGTTTAGGAAAACCACTTCCTACATGTGTTTAGAGGTTGATCTAGGTGACCTTTGAGGATCCTTGAGGCAGGCTTGTGCAAAGCGGCTAGCATTCAGTCTGGATTTGGATTTGGCCACATCAGGGGACAGTGATTCAATCTGGTGATTCAAATTGATTTGGTCAAATCTGATTCGGAGATTAAGCCCTGCCAAATCAGGTGAATCTTTGAATTGAACAGACCCTGTTCTCCCAGCCCTGTCAGTGGATGCCCTACCTGGCCTCAGCACCCTGGCACTTTATAAAAAAATAAAATAAAATAAAAGCCCCACACACTCACCAGGCAGGGCAGTGATCTCTGCTGCCTCCAACTGCCCTACGATGCATGGATGGGGGGGCTCTGCCATGAGCCCCCAGTGGCTGCTACTACAGCTGGTGAGTTCAGGGCTTGTTTTGTTTTTTTAAGTGCCAGGATGCTAGGGTCAGGTGGGCCAGCCATTGATGGGGCTGGGAGAGCAGGCGGGGGTCAGGGGATGCTCAGACAGGCTGGAGACCCCCCACATGGCTCCCTCTCCCCTCCTGCAGCCCTCCCACCCCCTACTTGCCGGCATGGATTCTAGGTTCAGCTCCCTGAGGCAGTGAGTGGGGACTGCCCAAATCGCCAAATCTCCTCTGAAACTTTTTCAAATCAATTCAGAGGCTTAAAAACAATCAGAACATTTTACTGGTCTCCCAATTTGATTCAGATTCAGAGATTTATCTGCCAAATCAAATTGGTGACTGAAGCTTCACACAGCCCTACCTTGAGGATTCGACTCTAGGATTCCATGATCTTACATTTCTGTTATAAGTTCCATTTATGCAATAAAACTTTAAATTTAGTACATACATGCAAGAAAGCATCCTACTTACCATGGCAAGAGAAACATCAGTGCCTCTATATCAATATTCCACAGGACAGATGAGATTTGCAAGTGTATATTTAGTACAGAGCAACTGAAGTTGTTTCATTATTATCTTTCCAGTGGCCTGATCTACTGAGGAAGAGGTACATTATTGTATATATTTAGGTAAACACATGAATAAATATTTGAATGCAAGTGTAAATGCACAGACATATCATAACTGACAAAAGGGGGTGTGCATTCTTTTGGTTCTGCCTGGCATAAAATCATCTTGTCCTAATGTTTCCCAGGGGAAAAAATCAGCAGCACCTTAACAGGGGAGAAAAACAACAAAAATAGGTTTTTAGTTCTATCTTATAACGGAGAGCTATGGTCTCCCATTCCTACCCCCACCTTTTTCTGTAGTACTTTCATGTGACACAGATTGAACTGAAGAGCTTGCATTACACTTCAGTTTCTCCCCTGTGTAAGATGCAGCTGGAACATTAAAATGCATGTGCTTTTCATGCTTCATTTCTATGCATGAGCAGCCAACAGACCTGGCACCTCACTCCCAAACTTTCCTAGGGGTTTACATTTTGCCTTTCATGTTGTTGGCATTCATCATACAAGCAACTGGAAATAACCATACAAGCAACTGTATAACAAATGTCTTTCACTGCCACCTAGAGATCTGCCACCAGGAAGAGTATACCCAGCACACAGCTTTAAAACTGTTAAGTGGACTGTCACGCAGTGCAATAGCTAATCATTTGATGAATAAATTTAACAGGGAAGTTTTTATGTAGTCTTGTATTAAAGGAGTTACATTTTAGCCAAAATTTAACTTTCCCCCCACTTTTCAAATGGGTGATTGACTACAAGAAAAGCTAATAGCTGTAGCCCTAACTTATTTAAAAATTTTGAGCAGCAAAAGATAAAAAGTTTTTTCAATCTCCTTCTCTTCTTTGACTATGATATTTCAATATCAGAACTGTTCTTTAGGAGATTAGAATACCCTGTCACCCAAGAGTCAACAAAAAAAGTTGCAAAGCAAATATTTTAGGAACATTTAAAGCTAATATTGCACATAAATGGCACTGCACAGATTTGGAAGGGACTTGACTTTGTGTACTCATTAAATCAATTTAAAGGAAGTGTTTTGTTCTTCCAAGCTAAGGGGTAGTACTCTTGTAATCATGGAAAACAATCCACGCTCCTTTCCTTTGTATTACACAAATAAGTAGAATACTTTAATGTTGCGCAAACACACTATATTACAGCATTATATAGATTGCCCTTAGCAAAAATTAATCATGCCGCAGTCCCATCTAATACAAGAATTGAAAAGCATCCTTCACTGTTATGTAGAACATGCATTTTATTAAATCAGTAGCAAGTTGCCCATCAAGAATGACGGGGTGGGGTGGGGGGCAGACGGATGGACCTTGCGCTGATTTCTCTTTAATACACTTCATTGTATGTCTTATGTCAGGGAAGGCAAAGCCAAATTAATGCATACACGGTCAGTTTTATAAAGGTCCCTAGATCCTGGCAAACATCAGTCCACAGCTTTAGATTTAGATTTACACCTGGGTAAGTTTTGTCTACCTCACATGCTTGCATTAATCTTCTAGTAGGAAGCTCAGTGGTATCAGAAGCTGAAGATGGAGATTTAGTCAACTTAAGGCACTTTAGGTCAAAGGCCTGAGAGATAAAGACAAAACTGAATTTGATACGCTATAGGAAGACTACATAGGAATTGGAGGCCAAGTTCAATATATTTATAGTTGCCACTGTTTCTAAAGATGTTTCCAGATCATAATCTAACACTTTCCCTTGGGGAATACAACAATTACAGCTTTTTCATCAAAGTCAGATCTAAATTAATCCATAGAAAATTAATTCACCTATTTTATCAATGCCAGGCTATTGCTTTTGAAGGCACTATCCCCAAAATGGGACAAAGGAAGATTACTGTATCTGACAGGGTCCTGGAATAAAGAGTGAACATACTGGTCTCTTCTCAAGAGAATCACTTTATTGGAAAGCTAAACGTAAGGTAAACTAGTATTCAGATCAGTCATTGGCAATATACAAAATATATCCAGGAGGACGGTCATAGGCTGGACCTTAGGAACTATGAGCTCTTGTTCAGTTCTACCCCAGTCTACAATTCTCTACTTCCCCCAGGTTCACAATTATCTATATACAAGCGTTAATAGCATGCATCTCTCTGGAACTTGATTGGGTATAGGTTAATGAGAGGGGTTAATCATGAATACACTCTCCCCATCTAAGTGAAAAAAACATTGTGATATATACTTAACTGTTTAACTAGGATTACCTCAGATGTTATCAGCAGGAATCCTGGTTTTCTCTGATTTAAAAAAAAAATCCCAATTTTTTATATAAAAATGTAATACAAAATCCACATTTTTCTATGATTAAAATGAGACAGCATGATATACACATACATATATTATTGGTGTTTCATTTTAATCATGGAAAAATTTGAATTTGGACTTATTATTTATATCCAAAGATTGGGGCACCCCAAGCCTTATGGACTAATTGCATGGCTCCCAACCTTCCCTTCACCACATCCCATACCTCACAGATTTTACACAGGTGTTGTTTCCTCTGTTGGGGCCTCAGCCTACTCAGCCTATGCCCTAATTTAACTAGGCCTTCTAGCCTAGGTCCACTGTGTTGGACTTTGTTTTGAAGCACTAGCTCAAATAGGTCTCTTCCTGTCCCTGGGTCCCTGGGCCCTATCTGCTGGGCTCCCGGGCCCTGTCTGGTTGCATCACTCTGGCGCCGGTCCCATGATCTCTATGTAGCTGTGACCCTCTGGCACCAGGCCCAAAGCCTCTCTGGCCTCTTGAGTAGCTGCATGCTTCTGGCACTTGGCCCTCTGGCCCTTGTCTACCTGTGCCACCTTTAGGCACTAATGAGGCCTTCATACCCTCAAATAACAGCACAAACAAAAGCCCCTGGGCTACAACATAACACTAACAATGAAGGCAGCTCTCTGTCCCTTTAAGGGGGAAGCGTCCACCCCTAGGATAGCGTGCCCCATAGCCCTATGTACCTTGTGAGCTCCTGGGGCCTCATTGTACTTGGAGGTAGTAAATCAGGCAGCAAAATATCTTGGGTAGTGTTCTTATCCAGGAGCTCCCCCCGTCAGAAAGAGAATGAACCCCCTGCCAGCCCTAGCCCTGAACTTATATGTTCCCAGGGCCCTGTCTCCTTCCTGTCTGCTGAATGCCTGCAGATGATGGCTAATTACCTCATTAGCCAGTTGCTCAGGAAACCTGCAGTTGTGGGACTCTGCCTAACTTGCATGGCCCCCAGGCTAGGTTGCTTCTGCCCTTAAAGGAGCAGGCACAGTTTAGTGCCATGTGACACCTTTGTTTGTGTGACTACAGTCAAACACCTAAATCAATGCTTTCTTCTTTATATCAGATTAAACATGTAATGGGGCCTTGCAAGCTTCTCTCTCTCTAAGGTTACCCAAAGTTCATTCCAACATTTATATAATGCAGGATGTATATGAGATAGAGGTACTTATGTCAAGTCCTTTAAAGTGTTGCTTACAGTCTCAGTGCTGTTTATGCAGTTTTCCCCATGCATCTCAGTGCACAACCCTGGGAATGGCAGGGGTCAAAACCTAATTCTTCTTCTGTTCCAAATCAGTAGCTCCATCACTGGGTCACATTTATTTGTGTATGCTTTCCTTCTGTCACCACAACCTTTTTTCTTGGCTGTCTAGTGAATCAGATTCAATAGAAACAGTAAAGGATGGCTCTTTTTGTCTCTCCAATCTATGGCTTAGCCATTAGTACACTCTGCTTAGCAAAAGCATCTATTTATCCAAATTTCTTTTGACTGAGTAAAGCCTATAGACTGTCTCACTTTTTTGGGCAGGTACCTAAATCAGTAAGAAAATGAACTAAAAGACATATAGGTTTCCCACCTTCAAGTTATGATTTTACTAATGATGTTTCTTCTGTGACTAAAACATGTTTATTTATACAAAGTGTTGATCCTACCTAGATTGGATTAGCATCTAAACATAGAGAAAGTAGAAGAAAATGCCATGAAGGATCCCTCTTAAGTAAACTTTGGCTGTATCTACACAAGATGCTGACTGCTCAGTAGCCCGGGATTACTGTGAAGTAGAATTGTGTGGCAGAAAACGTGATGTGTCACTACTGTGCAGTAGTTACAGGCTACTGAGCAGCCTACATCACAAACAGTATCACAAAAAAGCTGTTTCTCAATGTTCCAAATCCAAACTTGGATTACTGCACAGTCATTTAGTACTTGCTTAAACAAGTACTAAATGAAAAAGTAGTAAACAAGTAGTAAATGACTGTGCAGTCAGCATCTTGCGTAGATGTGGCCTTTGAAAGGCAAAATGAATTCAACCACAGTTATGAAAGGTGGATTGCATTATGTACAGTGTTCAGCGTTTAGATGCCTTCAAAGTTACTCTTAGGAATGGGTTTGGATCTTGCCCAGTATGTTAGGTCTATCACCTTGTTTTAATGTAGGTAAAAAGGGAAAAAGTTATGAGTAACTGAAATCGGGTTTTTATCTGCTAGATTCTCCTAACCCAATGGGCTATTTTATCTTTAGCCAGCTGTTATCCACCACTGAAAAAATCTTGCAATTTAATAGGGCATATTGATGGTAGTGGTATGGTCATATATAGCAATGGTTAAGTAGAAATGTGTGTTAACTGAATATTACTGGGTGTATTTACACATGCAAGTAATGTGATTAAATCTATTCTGGCTCAATTTGAGCTGAAGTAAACTAATCCTGACATCACCATCTACATGTGCATTTTAGCACAATAATTTAATGTGGAGCCAGATAGCAATTGTATCTGATGGGAGTATCTGGCAGCACAGTAAATTAGTCAGCTGCTCCCTAATTTTTGTGCATGTGTAGACGGTAACAATTTACTGCACTGTGAAGTGGTCAGCTGCACTGTAAAGCATCTGATACTTGAATGCCTGTTTTGTGATCACAGTTTACCCAATTGCTGCGTGTAGATGTTGAATAAGATCAGAAATAAGATGTTGAATATTGATCAATGTGGACTGTCTATTGGGAAGGTATGGTTTCCTACCAGTAGTTGAAAGGTGTTTCCCTGAAAGATGGATTCAAATCATTTTAGAGGTTATCTTGGGCTTTTGCCATCTCTCTGAGAGAGGACTGTTTTATTATTATTGGTTTCCACTGCTACATAGGGAGATTGAAAGTGGATGCGAGTTCTCTGTCTACTAACTGTAGGAAATAAACTACCACTGTCATTAAAAGCAATTACAGTATGATGTCCTGGCCTAAAATGAAGGCTCTTCAGGTCTAGGATATTAACTTCAATTGAATGAGCTCAATGGTGGCCTTGGACTACCTCACTTATAATGCCTTTCAAGAATGGAAGACTTTGTTTTAGATATTAGCTAGCTGTTTCTGCAGTTGTCTAGGCTTGTTTGTTTGATTGAGCCATTAAATATTTGAAGATGTAAGGGAAAATGTATTGTCCTTTTCTCTGTCTTTCTTGACCACAGTTTGCTGTGTTGATTGTGAAATATTTCCCACTTATATATTTCATGTTGTAATTGTTGCTTTTGATGCAGCTCTTTGATGCAGGCAGTTGTTGTCTGTAGCCAAAATAACATGATACAGCAGTGGGATCTAAGAGACCATACTGGAAAGTGACTGAAAAAAATGATCTATATGGGTAGTTTTACATAGCTTGGTTGTTTTGCTGTCCACATTATTAAATACCATAATTCTTCTGAACCATCACTTTCGTGGCCAGCCTCAGAAAAGGTTATAAACACAGAAAGACAAATAATTCTACTACAAGGTCTGTCTAGCTTTGACAGGTCTCATTAGCAAAGCAGGATTCTTTTGTGAGTGCTTACATTGTACCTCTTCTGTAGATAAATGGGCAACTATAACCTTCAATCCTGTCAAGCTGTTACATTTCCCAAACATTATAGTTACCTTTAAAAATGTAATTCTAAAGGAATAGTGCATTTGAAAATGGAAGCAGAAAGAACTTTTAGATTCAGGAGAGAGAAAAGTAGTGGAAGAGGAAAGTGATTCCTGCCCCTTGCATATAATTTTATTTTTTAAAACGCATCAACTAAAAACATCAACACCACCCTCAATTTCCTTAGTGTGAGGACTGTTATAGTTGCAGTAGATTAAAAATGCTGCTCTCACACTGAACGCCCCCCCCCAAAAAAAAAACTACACACCTCACAGGCAGTCCTTGTTCAATCTGCAAAAGCAGAATAATAATAAGCAGTGTGCTGGAAGGCACAGAAGGTGATATACCACTGTTGTAGCATGTGCTCTCACATTAAGAGGCTTCAAAAATGCTATAACATCTTTGTTTCCGTATTTGGAAAATTGTCTCAGGGGCTCACTTTGAGTTGGAAGATGGATGTCTCTTTTCAATAACTGAATATTTCAAAACAGGAACAATTTATAAGATTAGGTTCTAATTTTATTTTTAAGGTAACTTAAAATAAAGTTATTTGAAAAATCCTAGACCTCCTAATCAAGTCCTCTCAATTTTTACACATTTTGTCTCAAATGCAGAACTGTGACACTTTCAAATATGCTGTCCTTTTCCCCACCAGTATACCGGTTTCATGGAAACATATGCTATACAATAGCAAACCCTACTGAAAACCAGGGTACTGTATGAACAATGTCCTACTACCGCAGTAAAGCATTTATTACCAGTGAGATAAACTAAAGATATTCTTTTTTTCATAGTTTCATTGTTTCATAGTTGGTAGGGTCGGAAGGGACTTGAGCAGATCATCAAGTCCAACCCCCTGCCATGGCAGGAAAAAGTTCAAATGACCCCAGCAATGTCTTCTTCCAGCCTGCTCTTAAAGACCCCCAGGGTAGGAGCCAGCACCACTTCTCTTGGAAGTTGGTTCCAGATCCTAGCTGCCCTGACAGTGAAGTAGCGCCTCCTGATGTCTAGCCTGAATCTACCCTCTGCCAGCTTGTGACCGTTATTTCTAGTCACTTCTGGTAGTGCTTGGGGGAACAGGGACTCTCCCAATGTCTGCTGGTCCCCTCTGGCTAGTTTGTAAAAGGCCACTAGATCCCCCCTCAGCCTTCTCTTGTGGAGGCTGAACAGGTTCAGGTCCCTTAGCCTCTCCTCGCAGGGCCTGCCCTGCTGCCCCCTGATCATGCGAGTGGCCCTCCTCTGGACCCTCTCCATGTTGTCCACATCCCTCTGGAAGTGCAGTGCCCAGAACTGGACGCAGTACTCCAAAACCTGGATGCTCCATAAAGTAAGATACACACTAAGGCTGTGCAAAGCTGCAGTCCCTGATTCAATATGGCAGAGATTAAGCCTGATTGGTGGCCAAATCTCCAAATCCATATCAAATCAGAGGACCCTTTAATCTCTCTGAATCAAATGAGAACCCTCTGAATCAATTCAGAGACATTTGGAAAGATTTGGAGATTCGGACATAGAAGCAGCTTTAAAAGCTTTTTCTACATACCTTGAGGTGGTAGTCATGGCTCGTGAACACTGCATCCCACAGAAGTGCGGGGGTCTCCCCAGAATGCATGGCAGCACACTCAGAAGTGAACTAGAAGCAGTTCCGGTCCACTTCTGGGTCTGCTGGAAAGTGCACCGGGGGGACCCTAAGCCCCTCTGGCTTGGTGACTGGTGCTTTCTGGGTCTGGGGGAGGGCACCTGGGATCCCCCTGTGGCTGACTGCTGAACCAAGGAGGAACAGGGGGTGCCCCAGTGCACTCCCTGGAAGATCCAGTAGAAGACCAGAAGTACTAGCAGACCACACCCAGGCCCCCCTTCACTCCTGTGGAACATTCCATGTGTCCCAGCACTGCAGCATTCATGAGCCATTCCTGCTACCTTGAGGTAGGTAGAAAAAACTTTTAAAGCTGTGCCTTTGTCCAAATCTCTGCATCAGCATAGAATCTTCAGATTCGGATTCGGCTGAGTCAAATCAAGGACGGTGATCCTAATCAATTAATCGAATCACTGTCCCTGATTTGGGCTCAATCTAAATCCCAATCAAATAGGAAAATGTGGATCTGGGTTTATTTTTTTTTAATAAAAATTGAGGATTTTTTTTAAAGCAGTGAAAAACAAGATCCCTGAAGATGCCCCTCTTCCCCACCCCGATAATTAGATTCTATATATATAAAATTTACAAATCTGTTATCATTTTCCAGGTATAGAATCTAATTAGTGGAGGTCTTTCTTGAATTTGATCCCCTCTAACTGCTGCAGCAGGGACAATAACTTGGGGAGGGCATTAAGTAGCTACTTTACTCTCTGCTTCTCCCCTACTTCTTCCCCCCAAAACCCCTTCTGCCTCTCCTTACTATCATAGAATCATAGTACTTAGGGACCTAAACAGATCATCAGGTCCGACCCCTTGCCCCAGGCAGGAACAGGTGCTGGGATCATATCACCCCAGCCAAATATTTGTCCAGCCTCCTCTTGAAGACCCCCAAGGTAGGAGAGAGTACCTCCTCACTTGGGAGCCCATTCCAGAGCCTGGCAGCCCTAACCATAAAGTTATGTCTTCTGATGTCCAGCCTGAACCTTCTTTCTAACAATTTGTGGCTGTTATTCCTCTGTTCCCCTAATTTCCACTGGTCCCCCCTGGTGAGTTTGTAAACAGCCACCAGATCCCCTCTCAGTCTCCTCTTATAGAGGCTGAATAGATTCAGGCCCTTTAGTCTATCTTCGTAGGGCCTGGCCTGCTGCCTCTTGACCATGTGAATGACCCTCCTCTGGACCATCTCAATGCTAGCCACATCCCTCTTAAAGAGCGGCACTCACAACTGGATGCAGTACTCCAACTGTGGTCTGACCAATGCCACATAGAGGGGAAGGATCGCCTCCCTAGACCTGCTTGTGCTGTATCTGTAGATGCACAACAAGGAGCAATTAGCTTTACTGATCACTTCCTCACATTGGCAACTCATGTTCATCCTGGAGTCAACAATGACTCCAAGATCCCTTTCTGCCACTGTGTTGACAAGAAGGGTGTTTCCCAGTCTATAGCGGTGTTGCTGGTTCCTTCCTCTTGAGGCAGTACCTTGCACTTGTCTGTATTGAATTCCAAACTATTCTCATCCGCCCACCTCTGTAATTTGTCTAGATCTAGCTGGATTCTGTCCCTTCCCTCCAGCATGCCCACCTCACCCCATAACTTGGTGTCATCAGCGAATTTGAACAGCATGCATTCCACACCCACTTCCAGATCACTGATAAATATGTTGAACAGTACAGGCCCCAAGACTGAGCCCTGGGGGACTCCACTGCCCACATCCCTCCAGATCGAAAATGACCCATCTCTGGGTGCGACCATCTAGCCAATTTGCCACCCATCTGACTGTGTCAGCATTAATGGCACAGTCACCAAGTTTTCTTAAGAGAATGTGATGGGAAACCATGTCAAAGGCCTTCTTAAATCCAGGAAGACAATATCTACCCTGACACCCTCATCCAGGGACTTTGTGACCTGATCATAAAAACAAACCAGGTTAGTCAGGCAGGACCTGCCCTCAATGAACCCATGTTGGTGGCCCTGATCATTACCTCCCCTGCTGGGCCCTTTACTTCTATGTTCTCTACCTGTGCACAAAGAAGTAAAGAACAAAAGTTGAAAACAATAACCTTAGAATCAAACATGGCTGTAGCATTTGCTTATAATATTCTTACATTCAGTTAATCCAGAATTGATACATGTTACCTCTTCGAAAATGGTTGCAAGTTTTATTACAGATATTCCATGAACACACTTTTAAGCAGCGCTTTGGCACCTGCTTATAGATAATGCAAATAAAAATTAAAATACATTTCTATAGTGATACATATATATATATATACATACACATATATATACACACACATCCTCTAACATAAACTTTCTAGCACTTATCTTTAAAACACATTAAGCAAAAGTTTTTTCTCTTTTTTATTTTAAATTACATTCCCTCCCCTTCCCCAACCATTTCTGACCTTCTGTCTGCCCACTCTATCTCTTATAAGTGATTACAGGTAGTAGTAGCTAAGCTAAGTTCTGTTATGCTCTTGTTGTAATAAGCCCCCTTTTTATTGTAAATAGTGTTCTGTTTGTATTGATTTTTGCTGTTTTATATTGTATTATATTGTATTTCTGTCATTTTTTCATTTATTTTTATTGTGTCATATTAATATTGTATGGTTTAGGTCTGTGTCTGTAAAGTAATGTCAAGTTTCCATTTTGTATATCAAGTCTCCATCTTGTGTCCCCTGCCCTATACAATATGTTGCAATTGTGACTCATACATACCCCTCCTATGTAAACTGGTTCCTGAATGAATGGGAATGAATTAGAGTGCTTGAGGCATAATAGTAGCAGGACTCTACTCAATGACCAGTAGTGACTGGACCATCAACTCAATGACCCAACTATTGCCTTGTATTGATTCACCCAGGAACCACAGACCTCATTCAGAAACAACCAACTAATTGTATCCCATCAGACAATGACGGCACCTGGATCTGCACATATACAGCTGAGCAGGACTGGCCCTTGCCTGGGCATGTCCTTACCATAGGAAACACAGGTAGCCCACCCCTATAAAAGGGGTGGTAGAGTGTGACCTCCTCGGGACACCCTCTCCATCTGGACCAGAACCACACCACACCACCTATCCACCCAGAGGCCCCGTCGGTGATCCCCTCTGGACAACACCTTGCTGGAGAAGACCCTGATCAACTCATAGCCCAGGATAGGTAGCTATCACCCACCTTCCTTCCCCAAGCAAAGAACCTGGACTCTGTCCCTACACACCTAGACTTCAATCCCTCCACTCAGCATTTTTCTCTCCTGGTGCCATTGTGTGAGTGTGTATGTGAGTGTTTGTGTGTGTAGCAACCAATAACTTCATGGGGCTGTGTAGTGTGTTTTCTGTTTAATAAACCTGTTATTTTGAAACCCCTAGTTGGGTTTTTGTCTTACTGACCTCCCGATCCTCCTCCTTGAGTTTCTGTCTATCTCCCAGCTTTCTGCCTCTCTATTTCTTGGCTATCTCTACCTTGCCATCACTTATCTGCTTCCAATCTCTCAGCTTTCTGCCTCTCAGTTTCCAGCCCCCATTTCCCAGCTTTCTGCCTCTCTGTTTCCTGGCTGTCTCCTCCTTGCCACTAGGTTTTTCCCCTTGCTTTTCCCTCAGCGCCAGGTGACCCTGAGTAGCCTTAGGAAACGTTAACCCTAAGTAATTCCAAGCCCCAGTGACCTCAAGTCACTTGGCCTTAACTAACCCTAAGCACTGAGTTACCCCAAACACCCCCTAGGGTTAATACACAGCTATGAAAGTGCATGTTTGTGTATGTGTATTGGGTATGTGAGTATTGACAACTGATTTTTGTCAAATTTTTGGTGTGTATAGTGTTTATGTGCTTGAATTGGTGATAGGTGTGCATGTGTTTAGACTGGTAATCTTGGATGTGTATGTACCTGAGTTGGTAGTTTTTGTGTATGCATCTAGTGAGTGTGTATGCACCTAACTGATTTTTGTGCATGTATATGTGCAATTGTGTTACAACCACCCATCTAACAGTGCAATTTTGAGATCCTGAGAGTTGGCCTGGCCCCACAGGACAACAAAGAAACCTGTGCAACAAAGAAACCCAACAACAAAGAAACTGAATTCTCAGTTCACTGTCCTTGTCACTGTCAATATCACTGTCACTTCTGCTGCTGCTGATCCTGTTGTAGTCCTTCTTGCTGTCTCCAGGCCCAGTTGCATCTCTGTCCTCTTTGTTCTCCCTGCCCATTTCCCCTCCCGGGGGGTCTTTGAACAACCTGTGCCATGTGTTGCTTTTCCAGATGAAATTGGCTGTGTCTTCTCCATATGTAGTACAAACTATGCATGATATTAGGCTAAAACCAAAGACTCATGATTTACCACAGTTCAGCATTGCTCAATATGTGTTTACTCCAGCACAAAGGATCCAAGGGCACAGGGTTTAGGCTCCCAGTCTTGCTCTGGTTTGTCAGGAAGGGCCAGGGGGGATGGCAAGAGCCTGGCCTGGCCACAGTCAAGCCTGGGGAAGTCCCTAGACATCAGTACACCACCTGCCCATGTGGCAGGGTGCCAGCTCAGGGTCCAGCTCAAGTATTGATATGGTGTATAAGTCGAGGTGGAAATGTAAGGGTAATTGTTTTGGGTTCAAACTTTGACTAATACACCAGAAAATGCAGTAGCATTTCAGCTATCTCATTTTGGGTCTTTTGGGAGGGAACATTTTAAACGAGAACAAATTATGCCAGTCTCCATCCCTATTCATTAAAGAGACAAACTTGGGTGTGGAACCAAGGAACCAAGAAAAAACAAGTTTGTTTCAGGTGGCTGTTCTTGTCATAGCTATCCACCCATCTCTTCAAATATAGGACAGAAATGATTACTGATATAGCACTGAAGAAGTGTTTTTTCAGCCCTTATTTTTCCATTAAAGCAATAGGAGCTGAGTATAAAAATCAGAAAACACCATTTTACCATGATTAAAATGAAACACCACTAATATATAGAAATATATATAGTGGTGTTTCATTTTAAATCCTGGAAAATGTTGATTTGGGGTTACATTTTTAATCCAAAAATTGGGGATTTTTTTTTATCAAAGAAAACCAGGATCCATGATAATTACTGTATATTTTCTGGAGGCAATGGTATAGAAGCTCTATATCCCAAAGCCTTTCTGCCTATTTGTAAATCCACAATAACGCCATTCTTGATAAACCTGTCCACTCTCAATAATAATCCTGAAAGCCTTCATTTAAACGGGGATTTCTCATTTCACAAGGATCATATATGGGAATTAATACAGTCTCCTGAAATATTAAGCCCCTTTCATATTTCTCAGAGGCTGCAGGACAGGAAATAATGTGCTTTGCCACTCAATACCTCACATGCCTGATTTACCCCTTCCCCATAACCAGATCCTCGGATCTACAGCAGTATTGCCAAGATATCCCGTCAAAGAGAATTGGTGACAATGACACAGGTGATCTTCATTCCAAATTAACAGTGAATGATTTATTTGAAAATCAATAACTTTTCACATATTGGGTACTTAGTGTATATAGCCCTGTTGGTGAAGTAGCTTCCATTATTTTATTATCTTGCTTTGGATCATCAATTCATAGACACTTACTGTCTAAAACTATCTTTGCATGGGAGATGGGGAGGTGAAGTGTCATTTTAATAAGCAGCAGCAGTAACTGAGTTTTGAATATTCAGTTGTGATTTGTATTTTATAAATATACACATGGGTATGTTTAGGAATATAATTATGCAGTATATTATATTGTATATCATTAAACATCTTAGGATGAAAATAAATATAATTTGTATTATTTGATAAATAACTTCCTTTATTTAAAAGAGATAACCTTAAGTATCAGTTCTGTATCTTTATTTTTGTCTATAATTCAATGTTGTCTTATTCTGGTAGTCTATTTGGTAATGCAAATAAGAGGAAAAAGCCTTGGATGTGGATATGCTTTCAAGGATTTTTTTTCCCGCTTTATAAAAAAGCTAAGACCACATCTGATAAAAATGAGAGCATATAACATTTGGGTTAAAGCAAAGCAAATGTAGACCATTCTTCCACAAACTCTTAATGCATTTAAGCATTTTTTGCAAAATAGATTGGCATTTGATATTTCTTTTTCTCATATAAGGTTAAATGAATCAGAACACTATTTTGTACAAGAAAAATGGCTACTAAAAAGCTTTTTCATATATATGACCTTGACAGGATGGGTAGCGGTCCACTGGCTGACACTGCATCTGAAAGGGATCTGGGGATGGCAATCGACCAGAGGATGAATATGAACCTCCACTGTGATGAAGTTGCCAACTGGGCAAATAGAACTCTGGTGTGCGTCAGCCAATGTGTTGCCAATAGATCCAGAGATGTCCTCCTCCCCTCTAGTTGGCATTGGTAAGTCCACAGCTGGAGTACTGTGTCCAGTTCTAGGAACCACACTTCAAGATGGATGTGGATAAGCCTGAAAGGGTACAAAGAAGGGCCACCTGCATGATCAAGGGTCTGGGGGATAGGCTTTATGAAGAGAGACTCCAGGAACTGGGTTTGTTCAGCCTGAGTAAGAGAAGACTGAGAGGTGACCTGATAGTGGCCTACAAGTATAGCAGGGGTGATCTAGAGGAGAAACTCTTCAGAAAGGCACTCCTAGGGAGGATGAGGTTCAATGGACTGCAGGTAGTTGGGGAAAAAACTGGACTGGAAATAAGGAAAAACTGTTTTGTTTTTTTCGGTAAAGGTACCTAGAATCAGGAGCACACTCCCAGCAAACTTGGTGCAGTTGCCATCCCTGAAGGTGTTCAAAAGGAGGCTGGATAGGCACTTTATTGAACTCATTTGAGCCCAATCACCTCCTGCCCATGGCAGGGGACCAGACTCAGTGATCTTACAGGTCCCTTCTGGTTCTTCTGTTCTATGAGTCTATGATTCTATGATAATAGCGGTGTTTCATTTCAATCATGGAAAAATGTGGATTTGGGGTTACTTTTTTTCATTCAAAAATTGGGGATTATTTTTTATCAGAAAAAAACAGTATCCCTGGTTATTATATAGTAATATAGTATATTATGACATGTTTTAAACCCTTATTATTAAACCCGTATATTACATACCATCGCAAAATTGTTTTTACAATTGTTTAACATTTTAATAGGAAATAACATTATGAGAAATAAAATAATATAAGATGTCTTAAGAAATAAGTTGATAAGTTTTTTGGGGGAAAAGATGGAACTGTAGAAGGAAAAAAACCCAACTAACCTCAAAGGACAAACATTTTGCAGAAGGAGCTTTTATAACTGTTGGTAAAATTGGTTAATTTTCAGATTTACTTACAAATTTAAACAGCACATCATATAACTCAAAAAAATCTGCTGGAAAATGTAAACAAAATCTTGGCTGCATAGGTATGCAGCTAAAATCACAGATAATATCTGTATTCTAATAGATTAGATTCTTTGGGGGCTGATCCATAGCCAATGATGTTTCTCTAAAGATTTTACGTATTTATGGTTGAAATAACTAGCTCCTTTGTATTGGTTGTGTGTATGTTTGCTTTTTTAATTTCACTTTGAGAGAACCAGGGATCTTGGTTTTCTCTGATTAAAAAAAGAAATCTCTATTTTTTAGATTAAAAAAGTAACCCAAAATCCACATTTTTCTATGATTAATAAAAAAGAAACACTACAATATATATATCTATATATATTAGTGGCATTTCATTTAATCATGGAAAAATGGGGATTTTGGGTTACTTTTTAATCCAAAAATTGGAGAAATTTTAATAAGAGAAAGCCTGGATCCCTGTTAAGCAGTCACAGCAGCACCAGACTGCAAAGCTGTGAGTCTCAACCAAAGTGTCATGGCATCCGAGGCTGCTCTGAGAGCTTTTCAAGGGTGATGCAGGTTGTCACACTGTTAGGTTTGCAAACATAGGCTGCTTACAGACGTTAAAAACAAAAACTCAAAAAAACAAACAAAAAAACCCTGGCACTTTAAACATGGCACGCTGCTACACCAAGCCCAGAGTATGCCCAGGAGAGGCAGTGTGTTAGTTGCACCTGGATCACCCAGAACCTTTATAGATCATGGGGCTTTAATGAAGATTTTTTAGTGCTTCTATATAATGGGTGATTGAATCGGCTATTAGATAAAAGGGCCACAATGCCCTGCTGAAATGCCCAATCTGTACAGACATGGAGCAGCTCAGTCCAATTACCACACTGCTTCTTCTGGTAAAGCACAGTTTGTTTGTTTGTTTGTTTGTTTGTTTGTTTGTTTGTTTTTTATAATGTCTGTAATTAGTGATAATTCGTAAAATAAACCCAGAATTTTCACACAGACATTCACAGAGTTTAAAACATTCTATGATCTTTCTGAGTTCTTTGCAACAGAAGAATTGCTATACAGGTTTCCCTCACCAGCTACAGCTTTGCCAACCACACTTTTGAGTATCCACACTCATATTCTGTATAGCATTTTGGCTACCACGGTATACAGTTTTGAGTAACCACTGTTTTCTTTGGCCACACATCTGTCCACCAACCGCTGTTTTACCAACCATGGTTTTGCCAACAACAGGACCTTTCAGGAGCCTAACCCCCATGATTAGCAAGAGAAACTTGTATTATTTTCTGTGGTCAAAAAAGAGTGAAAAATAAAAATATTTTCTGAGGCATGCCTTGACCCTATTGAAGGGTGCCTTAAGTCTAAGAAGATTGAGAACCACTTCTCTAAACACTGGGGCAGGACTTCAAGAGGTTATTCTTTAATAGTAGAATGTTTTCATTTTGTCTGTGTGAGGGGCGGAAACATCAATGTAGAACTTAGTTGCTTCACTTATCTTTCCAATTACTCACTTGTTCTCTTTAATGTTCTTTCTTTAAATTTGTTGTAATACTTACATTATGTTCTTTTTACCACCCTGTCAATCATGCAGAAATACACAAAGGGCATATATTTCTTATCGTTAATGGTCAGAAAGAAATCCAAAGTAAGATTGCCTTCTGGTCAGACCACTTGGACTTAATCTCCTGGTTATGTCAGATTTCCTCTTTGGGGTGATAAGTACTCTCTTCCTCACACACACCCCTCTTCCCCCCTTTTTAGGTTTTATCCTGAATGTTCAAAATAACAAAAGACTTGCAAAGGACATTCAGGTTTGGGGCAGTCAGCTTGAGACTACAGATAAGAGGTGGTCAGCATTTTCTAAAGAAAACATCCCCTTTAAGATAGCTCAATCTGGAACCCCAAAATCTGAGGGCACATAAACCATGCATTACTGGGAAGTCTGGTTAGTTAAACACTTTGGGGATGGAATCATGACTTATTATGTGTTTCTGCAACACTTGTCATAGTGGTAGGTCAGCTTGAGCTGGGACAATGAGAGGTAGTTACCCATGTTAGCCTGAAGTCAGGCAGAAAGCAGGGAAGATATACACCTTATAAACTAAATTCATTTTAACAGATTTAGTGAAAGAACAGAATATAGCAGTGTATAAAGTGGTGTGGGTGATTTGAATACATAATGTGGTATGGAAGGAACAGGGAAGGCAAAAGGGAGAGGCATACAAGCAAGAAACTCATAGGAACATAGGTCACCAAAGCTAATTCAGAGAATCGGATAAGAATCCATAGTCCTTGTTTACTCTATGCTTAACACCAAAACAAATGCAGATGATTTCCTTTTCTGCAATATCCCATTAAAGCTGTTTAAAAAAAATGCTCCCTGAGAACAGCAATTCTGAGGTCATCAGTGGAGAGTCAATACAGGATGTTAAAATGTTCCTTCACAGGTCTTTGTCTCTTTATTTATCTTATGTCAAATCAGTGTTCGTTCATTCTTATACATAAACATCAACCTGCCTGTCCCATGTAGACAGCAGAAGGGCATTGAAATAAGGTTATGACATGTATGATGTTGGTAGAGTTGCAGATGAACGGACCTTGGGTGTTGTATTTCTTGCTACTCAGTCCAGTAATGATGAGCTCAGTATTGATGTGGAGGAATCACCCCCTGGGAAGGGAGTGGGGATGCAGGCTACCTTCAGCCAGCACACAGCAGGCTGCCAGCCCCAGGAAAGCAAACAGGAATAGCGGGGAATCAGCCAGTAGCTGCTTAAGGCCCTGCCTTTCCAGCCAATTTACCATGGTCCTTGAGCACCCATGCACAGCCAACCCCTGATCTGAGGCTGGGCAGCACACAGCCCCTAGTGCAAAGTCTCTTATTTCTGAAATATTGCAAACTCTCATGAAAGGCTTCTGTTTGTTGCTTCTGCAGGACCAACATCTGGACATGAGGGAGAAGCCACCAGCCCTAGAAGGGTGTGGACTCTGGGTCACCACCACCCACCACTGGAGCCATCTGGATGCAACAGCTTCACTAGTGGTGCACCAGGGACAGGACCCTCCTGCTTCAGCAGCTGGTGGCAATGACAGAGAAGCAACTCTTGGAACAGGCCTGGTGGGCAAAGGACACCCAGGTGGAGGGGTGGTTTCAGGACCACTGGACCCAAATAGAGGCCCTGGAGTAGGAGTGCCTGGAGTTGCTCTGGCAGTACGGGGGTGCTGACCACCAGGCCATGGGCACCACCAGGCCATGGATACCTTAGCAGTCATGTCCATGTACCATTGCCTGGTCCCTGCCCATTGCCCTATAGGGCCCCTGGGTCCCACCCACTGTTTGGTAGCAGGCCCCAGCCTAGGCCTGGGAGGAGGTCCTCAGACACCTATGTGCCAGACCTGCTGGCCTGGCCCTTTCTCTGAACCTGCCACCACCCTTCTGGGCTCAGACTTGTTACTCTCCACTGAATCACATGGACAAAGACCCCAGCTGTGCATGACACTGCCACCTGCTGAAATTGCTGCAGCCCCCAGGACCATGGGGGAACACCCAGGGCCTGGGGAGCTGGGTAACAGGGCATTAAACATCACTGGCAGGGGCATGGGGTGAAGCAGCCCTAGAAAGAGGGTGGGCAAGGAGGGAGCTGTTGCATGCTACCCCTGTGCTGGGTATGCAGCTCCAGAGCAGGAAAAGGGGTGGCCAGGGATCAGAGTTTCTAAGATGGCTACCAAGCGCTGGCAGCTGGCTCTGACTTCAGTATGGCTGCCAAACACTGGCATATATGACTGGAGGCTAGAGCTCCCCATGGTGGCCACAGGGGCACATGGCAGGGCTGAAGGGAATTAGCATTAGATTTAGTGCCAAGTCCCTACACTGTAGACACCTGCCAAAAATTGCTTACTGTTCATTAACTTAATGAGCAGTAAATTTAATAACAGTTATCTGCACAAGTAGATGTGCCCACAAGGATGTGCCCATAATGTATTATTTATTTTCAAAATCAGACAAAGGAGGGCAGAAAAAATAGTTTATATTCCTGACTTTTCATATAGATTTTTTTCTTGTGCAAGTTTTTCCAGTTTGGGAATAAACTTCTTTGACAGACCATGAATTAAGCAATGTTCAGAGTTTGGCTTTTTGCATGTAGTTGTATTACATGTAGTTATTGAGAAGTATTCCTTTTTCAGATTTAAATTCTGAAATCATTTCAACAAATTATATTCCAGAAAAAATGTCTCTCCAATCCGGAACCTGACCAGTCTGCTGTATTGGAATCTAGTTTATCTATATCTCTGCATTGTCCTCAGCAAAGGCTATGATTTTGTTGTTTATTTGTTTGTTTCCTTACCTGATTGTGTTTCTTTGTGTTTTGCAATGTTTTCAGTGCACCTGAGTAAGCCTGATTTTTATCTGACATTTTGTATACTGCAACAATGAAATATACCAAGACCGAACATGCTAAAATTTGTGTTGAATGTTTTTTTCCAATAGGGACTTCCAGATCAGATTTTAAAATAGATTAAGAAAAAAAGAATTAATGGACATTTGTGCTAGCAAATTTAACATGTTTGTGTGATATGGATATGTCTTCATTTAGCTTTTGAACATTCTCTCACATTCACAGATATCAAGAAATTGTCTGGATCAAAGGCAAACAATTATATCGATTACAGCTACTTTACTGAGTAGAAGTGGATTTTGATTTTTGCAGGTAATTTTCCTGTAGGAAGATAAATCTTTGAATTTGTCTTGCAGTCTGGAAAGAGGTCATTAAGAATCCTAGTTTTCTCTGATTTAAAAAAAATCCCCAATTTTCTGTTTTAAAAAAGTAACCGAAAATCCACATTTTTCCATGATTAAAATGAAACGCCACTATGTATATAGATGATTAAAATGAAACACAATTAATACATATTTATACATTAGTGGTGTTTCATTTTAACCATCTAAAATTGAACCTCTTCTTCTTACCGTTAAGTTGCCAGGTGCAGCTCATTCTTTATCTTTGTCTTGCTATTTTGTGGTCCACATATGCATACGCATGTACATACAAAGAAATAGATTATATAAATATATATATATAAAAATATCTGTATGTATCAATATTTACATATCTCCATATTCCAGTTCAGATTTTAAAATCATATATAATATATACTGTCCATAGTCATGCATATATATATATGTATATTTCAATTCTGTATGTGCAGAGTGTTCTCTGCATACTATAGCCTCAAACATAAATAGTCACTAACACATGCAAGCAGGTTATTCTTTTAGAAATATTGACCGAGACATTAATGCTCAAGTCTCAAAACTCAGACAAGTTAATTAGGCATGTAAACAGGATTTAAGCAGCATAGAGGTGGGAATGAAGCAGAAGGAGCACACACTGAGAATCTGGTATGGCCAGTGCCAGCTTTTAAAAATGGGGGGAAACTAATTGCAAAGGAAAACTGACCAGCATATACTAGACAACACATCTGGCAGATAGTCTTGCAAGTTACAAGATTAAAGTATATTAAAGTTTTAATATTGTTTAAAGTTGTTGGCCATCTTTGATCAAACATTATATGACACATTCAATCATTATCTAAAGTACTGTGCTACGTTGTATAATTTTTGCTTCTGAGGAAGATACATTTTTCAAATTAAAGTTTAGCAAATGATGAACATTGACTATACTACATTAAAATACTATTCTACATCATTACATGAAAATATTATTTTTCTTTTCTTGTGGTAAATTTCAGAAGTAATATCATGTTGTTATCCAAACATGTAAAAGATGCATTCATATTGACAAATCAGCATCTTTTCTTTAGTGTTTATGTTAAAAGTATATGTAAACCTGCACTCAGTTTATTATGCCTCCTAGTTTTTCTCTCTATTTTATAGTCTTTTACTTTAGCTGTCTCTTGCTCATTTGTCATACTGGGACACAATTAGCACAAACAAGTTCTCTCTGTTCTTCAGAACAAACTATCCATGATCTTTGAGAAGATATCAATCTCTGACCAAATAAACTCTGCTGAATGCTTTATTGGGAGACAGCCATACTGGATGGGACCCAATCCTTAAATTATATGGTACTGGAGAGGAATATACTATTTCATTGTCTGATTGCTATCCTATAAAGCTTTCAATGATAACAAGAGGCAAGGATTTCTTAGAGTGATATCTTTTATTGCACCCACTATGTAGTTAGGGTATACTTAGACAACCTTTTGAATGAAAAAGACAGTCTTCCTCTGGTCTGGCCAAAAGAGCCAGGCACAGCATATTAAAAAACAGTAGAGGGAGATGGTGAGAGGAAGAAAAATTGCCAGGAGTATCAGACACAATTAGCAAAAGAAAATAAGCTGATTACTAGAAGATCACTCCTGGCAGTGGTGAACAGCTGCACCTGTTGCCTCCAGCCATGGCAAAATGTTGTAAGTGCTGTTTCCTGTCTAGGTTTAGGTAGCTTAAGGTAAGCTACCAGAACCTAGACTGGGTACAGCAAATGCTTGTTCAGGCCTTAATTGTAATCCACATTCAATAACTCAAAGGATTTCTGTTAAGGGTTTTAAAACTGAATGCATACAAATAAAAATGCTTAATAACATGTATGTAAGAATTCCTTACACTCTTTCAGAACAAATACAGCCATTATGTTTATCCAACTTTAAATTTTCTCATTAGTTTATTTTACTGATGGGCCAAACAAATACTTATTTATCTGGAGGCAAAACTGTTTAGACTCCATGTTATCCTCACAGAGTGATCAGAATATAATAGAATATGCATCAGCCCATGACATACAGTCATCTTTAGTAGACAAAGAATTACTGGGATACAGAGTAGAATCTGCAAAATTAAAGTATTCAGTGAGAAATAACATAAGTAATCAATTTCCTAAATGAAAACTAAATTACAATTTATTTTAGTTTATCACAGTTTTTCCTAGAAGTTTCAATTGCAGTTGGATCCATAGTGCACCAAGTTCTGCACAGTCATACAGTAATAAAATCTTTTCCCTGAAAAGCTTATGAAGTTTAAAAGTGAAGTGGGAGAAAAAGAGAGAAGAGAATCAAAAATGTGAAGTGGCTTGTTGCAGGTCATGCAACAAGTCAAGAACAAAGGTAGTTGTACTATAAAAGGTAGAGGGCTGATCCTATTACTTTGCCTGGGTGCATAAAGAGTAAATTTGGTGTAGGTCCCTGGTAAACAGATAGTGTAGACGCTAGCCTAGTATCCTCACTGGGGTAGAAGTGCCTCCATTATAGGCATATGAAGGCACATAGAAGTCTCTGGAAAATAATTCTACTTTGTTTTTGCCCTCTCCTAGTTCTAAAGTCATCTTTGAAACCTGATAGAAAAAAAAAGTTTCTCAAGAAAAGACTAAAATATATTAAGGATAGTATGTACTGGGGAGCAGCAAGAGTAATCAATTTCTCAAGTGATGACTAAATTGTGATTTTTTTTAAACAATATTTTTTTCTTATACTCTTTTCTAGAATCTTTAATTGAGATTAAAGCCATTTGGGCAGCATGGACCATGGACCTGCTTTCATAAGCCACACAAAAGAGCATCCCTGACAGGGCAATGCTCCTGGGGCATATCCACACTTCGCTGTGCACAGAGCAGAGGACTGTCTCTCACAGAGCTCCTTAATTATGAAAAGGGCTACTGCTAAAAGCTGTACAGACATGTGGAAACTTCCTAACCCATTCAGAGGAACCCTGCCAATCTAACCAGGGCATCAAAATAGGCAAATCTTCCTAGAGAATCTGGAAATTATGTATGTGGATTCCAGACAGGCACTGCTGGCCACCAGGCTCATGGTATATGCCCTGTGTCTATTTACATAAGAACCTTGAAGGTACATGTGGTTCAGGTAAGTGATTCCATGGTGCCCAGGACATGTAAGATATTAGCATGCTGGAGGAATGTCTGTATCGTGTATTGGCTGATGGTGTAGTTTTCAAGAAATTATAGACCTCCATAGGTAACATAGTCTAACCTCTTTCTGAGGCAGGACCACCCCCATGAAAACCACCTGATACAAACCAATTTTCCAACATTTTAGCAAAACTGAACAGTCAATCCTGATGCAACACAAACCATAACATGCTAAACCACCACAGGTAAAACAGGGGGACCATGGTTTCCAATATCCTGCTAATGTAAAGGTTGTTGATGGATACTCAGAAGATCCCAGGTAGAGGGCCACCTGTCCCCTTCTCCCCACTAGAGAGGGAGTCAAAAACTACCACAGTCCATACCAATATGAACAAGAGGTAAAATTCCTTACTGACCGCAAACATGGTGATCAGTTTGACCCTGAACAAAGGGGCAAGACCATCTAGCCAAGAATCTGTGCGTTTAAGTCCCAGCAGGAGCATAGACATACCACAGTCAAAATCCAACCCTTACTTGCAGAAAACACCCAATACCTCTGAAGAACACTTTAAAAAAAGGAAACAAAATAATGACACATATAGGATGGATAGAAAATAATATTTAAAGATTTGCTTTTAGGAATTAGCTTGTGGGTAAAGTAGTGGTCCAGGGAACTACTTTAAAATAATGGTCCAGGGGAATGGCAAGGGTTAATTGGTTTCTAAACGCCTGTTCCTTCAAGGCCCACTGTGTTTTTTTGATCCAGCAGACACACAGGATAAGAAATTGAAGACCTGTATGACACTGTTCCATAACATGAAATAAGGTGGCATTAGGTCACACTGCCCAACTTCAGAGTTGTTGGAATTTCAAGTTCTGGTGAACAGATCAAACTAAAAGACCTGATAAATAACCAAATTAAGATGCACGCATGTGATGTGTTTGTTGAAACAAAGAAATATGCTGACAGGAAAGAATGTGGGCAGTATGATTACCACAGGGAAACAAATCAATGATGTCTGGAGGTGAAGAGCCATCAAAACAGAAAGGATAAAAAAAGAAGGGATTTCAGAGCACCAAAGGGTCCCTGAGAGGGGAACCCAAGGCCACCATGGACAGAGGGCACACCATCAGCCTATCTCACCCATGCCATGGCGGGGAGTGGAGGTGGGCCTCAGGCCTCAACCTCCAGCCTGTTGACATCTGGCATTCAAGACAGAACCTCAAGTTAAAGCTTGCATATTGGCCAGATGTACCTTGATTGTTAACTCTGGGACTGGTAGATATAGAATTGTTTCCATTATTCTTATCTGCTATCAATAAAATTTGCTTATTATTGAATTTAGAAGTGGTTGGTGGGAGGGTTTCGGTCCACCCTGAGCAAGTCATCATAAATCTAGGGCCAGGAAAAAATTCCTTCCAGTCCCCATGTGGTAACTAGAAAAGCCAAGAGGCATAGGAAATATCTAAGAACACAGGCATAGCTAAGCCAAGATCATTTTGATCATCATGGACACTTACCTCCCTGTACACCAATGCCAGGAGCTTGGGGAATAAACAGAAGGAACTGGTCCACCTGTTAAACAAGAGTGACTGTGACCTCCTAGGGTTAACAGAGACCTGGTAGGACTCCATCTATGATTGGGCCACAGGTATAGATGGCTATACCCTGTACAGGCAAGATCATACAGATAAAAGGTTTAGGTGTAGCTCTGTATGTCCCTGCAAATTGAAGGACAACTGGAGTCCCTCTGGGTTAAAATACATGGGGAATGTGGCACAGGGGACATCATGGTAGAAGTCTACTACAGACCTCCTAACCAGAAACAAGAGCTGGACCAGGAATTCACCAGGGAACTGACTGAGGCTGCATGCTCTCAATGCACGGTTGTCATGGGAGACTTTAACTACTTGGACATCTTGTGGGAAAAGCACTCGGCCAAACCTGATCGGTGGCAAAGCTTCCTCATGTGCATGGATGAGCTCTACCTGACTCAAGAAGTCTATGGGCCAACAAAAGGCAAAGCATTGCTGGACCTGGTACTGGCCAAAGGGGATGACTTAGTCAGTGACCTAAGAATCAATGGAAAGCTGGGTGACAGTGACCATGAGCTGATTACCTTTATTATCCATCACAAAGCTGGCAAGTCAGTCAGCAATACAGAAGTCCTTGACTTCATAGATTCATAGATTTCATAGACATTAGGGCTAGAAGGGACCTCGGGAGATCATCAAGTCCAGCCCCCTGCCCAAAGGGCAGGAAGTCAGCTGGAGTCATAGGATCCCAGCAAGATAAGCATCCAATTTACTCTTGAAGGTGTTCAATGTAGGTGCTTGAACCACCTCCGATGGCAGACTCTTTCAGACCTGGGGGGCTCGGACAGTAAAGAAATTCTTCCTTATGTCCAGCCTGAAACGGTCTTGCAGGAGTTTGTGACCATTCGACCTCGTCATCCCTTGGGGTGCTCTGGTGAATAAACGTTCCCCCAGATCCTGGTGGTCACCCTTGATAAATTTATAGGTGGCCATCAGATCACCCCTGAGCCTGTGCTTTTCCAGGCTAAAGAGTCCCATGGCTCTCAGCCTGTCATCATAAGATCTGTTTTCCTGACCTCTGATCATGCGCGTGGCTCTCCTCTGGACTCTCTCAAGCTTCTCCACATCCTTTTTGAATTGTGGAGCCCAAAACTGGACGCAGTATTCCAGCTGCAGCCTCACCAAGGCCGAGTACAAGGGGAGAATGACGTCCCGGTATTTCCTCGAGAACCATCTATGGATGCAAGCCAGCGTTTTGGTCACTTTACTAGCCACAGCATCGCATTGCAGGCTCATGTTCATCTTGTGGTCAATGATGACCCCCAAGTCTCTATCTTCTGTAGTGGTATCCAACGTAGCACTGCCGAGCCTATAAGGGTGCTGCAGGTTTTTCCTCCCAAGGTGGAGAACCTTGCATTTTTCGGTGTTAAACACCATGAGGTTCTCATCTGCCCATATGCTGAGCTTGTCCAGGTCAGTCTGGATCACCCGCCTATCTTCTGGCGTGGATGCTTTGCCCCAAAGTTTGGTGTCATCGGCGAACTTGGCCAGTCCACTCCTGACTCCAATGTCCACATCATTAATGAAGAAGTTGAGCAGTATGGGTCCCAGGACAGAGCCTTGAGGGACCCACTGGTCACAGGGCACCACAATGAGTGACTGCCAACAATCACAACCCTCTGGGTCTGACCACGGAGCCAATTTCCCAGCCAGCGGATCGTGGTGGAGCCAAGGCCACAACTGGCCAGTTTGGCCAAGAGGTGATCATGGGATACCAAATCAAAAGCTTTTTTGAAGTCAAGATATATGACATCTACCTCTTTTCCCTTGTCCAGGTGATAGGTCACCTGGTCATAGAAAGAAATGAGATTGGTCAAACAAGACCTACCCACAACAAACACATGCAGGCTATCCCTTAGAATGTTAGCCTGGGCCAGTCCCTCAAGGATGGCCTCCTTAATAAACTTTTCTAAGATCTTCCCCAGGATAGAAGTCAGGGTAATGGGCCTGTAGTTTGCCGGATCCACTCTCCTCCCTTTTTTGAAGATCGGCACCACATTGGCCTTCTTCCAGTCTTCAGGGACTACACCAGAGCACCAGGAGTTTTCAAAGTTCCATGCTAGGGGCTGGGCTATGACACTCGCCAGCTCCTTGAGTACCCTGGGGTGCAGATTGTCAGGGCTGGCTGACTTGAAGGTATCCAGCTTCTCAAGATGTTCCTTCACGAGGTCAGCATTTATGGAGGGCAGGGGATCCCCATCACCCGAATCTCCCTGTCCCATAGCAGGCATGGGCATCCCATGGGACTGATGAAAGACTGACGCAACGTACCTATTTAATAGGTTGGCTTTTTCCTGGGCATCAGTTGTCAGTTGCCCCATCTGGTTTAGCAGGGGTCCAAAATTGCTCTTGCTTTTCCTGCGACTCCCCACATATCTGAAAAAGGACTTTTATTGTCCTTGATGCCTGAAGCTAGTTGGAGTTCAGTTGCAGCCTTGGCTTTCCTGGTTTGCTCCCTGCAGGACCGGACCAGCATGGAGTAATCCTCCTTGGAGGTGAATCCCATCCTCCATCCTTTGTAGGCTTTCCTTTTTAGCTGTAGGAGGTCTGCTAGGTCCCTGGAGAGCCAGGAAGGCTGCTGTGCCTTCTTGCTGCCTTTCCTCTGTGTTGGGATAGATTTAGCTTGTGCATTGAGGATCGCTTGCTTGAGAAGCAACCACTCTTCTTGAACTCCCATCTCCCTGGGGTCATGGTCCCTGAGGGCCTGACTGACTAGCCTCTTGAGCTTGTCAAAGTTGGCTTTCCTGAAGTCAAGGACTTCTGTGTTGCTGACTGACTTGCCAGCTTTACAGCGGTTGGGGAAGTTGATCAGCTCGTGGTCGCTGTCACCCAGCTTCCTATCGATCACTAGGTTGCCAATTAGGTTGTCTCCCGTAGCCAGTACCAGGTCGAGCAGCACTTTGCCTCTCATTGGCCCACAGACTTCTTGGGTCAGGTAGAGGTCATCCACGCATGAGAGAAAGCTTTGCGACCACTCGGATTTTGCTGAGTGACCTTCCCAGGAGATGTCCGGGTAATTGAAGTCACCCATGACAACCAAGGTCCTGGAGCAAGTGGCCTCAGTCAGTTCCCGCGTGAACTCCTGGTCAAGCTCAGAACTTTGAGTGGGAGGTCTGTAGTAGACTCCCACCGTTGTGTCCCCTGTGCCGTATTCCCCACAAATTTTTACCCAGAGGGTCTTTAGCTGTCCATGCCGGTCACCAACATCAGCTTGCAGGGACATGTAGCTTTCCTTGACATAGAGAGCTACACCCCCATCCCTTTTGTCAACATGATCCCTCCTGTACAGGGTATAGCCCTCTATACCCGTGGTCCAGTCATGGATGGAGTCCCACCAGGTCTCCATTAGCCCAGTGACATCATATTTCTTTGCAATGAGCAGGAGGACCAGCTTGTCCTCCTTGTTGCCCAGGCTCCTGGCATTAGTGTACAGGCAGGCAAGTGTGCCCTTGGGGGCTCTTGCCTTGCCCACAGATTGTGCCAGGGCTGGGGCAGGGGTGGTCTCCCTTAAGTGCCTTGGTCCGCTGGCTTTGCAAGGGTCACTCTGCAGGCCAGCAGTGGCAGTAGCCCCCCATCCCCCAGCGGGTTTAGTTTAAAGCCTGGTGGAGCAGATCAGCCAGCCTGGCTGAGAAGAGCCTTCTCCCCAGAGGAGAGAGGTGGAGGCCACTTTAGGAAAGCTGACTTTGACAAGCTCAGGAGGCTCACTGTTGAGGCCCTGAGGGACCATGACTTGACAGGAAGAAGAATCCAAGAGGAGTGGTTGCTCCTCAAGGGAGCAATTCTGACAGCACAAGGGATGGCCATCCGATCTCAGAGGAAGGGTAGCAAAAGGGTACAGAAACCCCCTTGGCTCAGCGGGGAGATTTAGGTCCTCCTATGCCTCAAAAGAGAGTCTTATAAAGCATGATAGACTGGAATTACCACCAGGAATGAGTACTCAACATGGGTCTGTACCTGCAGGAAGCAGATCCATCTGGCTTCACATATCAAGGATAACAAAAAGTCCTTTTTCATATATGTAGGGAGTTGAAAAAAAGCAAGGGTAACATTGGACCCCAGCTAGGACAACTGATAACCGACACCCAGGAAAAGGCTCAATGGGTACTTCACATCAGTCTTTCATCAGTCCAATGGGACCGCCCTACCTACCAAGATACAGGATGGCCAGGGTGAAGGCATATTTATACCCAGCATTGGTGTTGCTCTAGTAAAGGTTCACCTTAAGAGGCTGGACACCTTCAAGTCATCTGGTCCTGACAGATTACATCCTAGAGTACTCAAGGAGCTGGTAGGTGTCATAGCCCAACTATTGGTAAAAATATTCAAACACTCATGGCACTCAGGTGAAGTACCTGAAGACTGGAAAAAGGGCAATGTGGTATCCATCTTCAAGAAAGGGCAGAAAGTAGATCCCAGGAATTATACATCAATCAGCTTGACCTCAGTCCCAGGTATGCTTCTGGGGAAAATTATCAAGGATACCCTTCTGGATAAGCTGGTTGAGGGACAGACATTACAGGTTTGTCATGGGTAGGTCTTGCTTGACCAATCTCATCTCCTTCTATGACCAGGTGACATATCACCTGGACAAGGGAGAAGAGATTGATATCATATATCTGGAATTGAAAAAAGCCTTTGATCTGGTGTCCCAAGACCTCCTCATTGAAAATTTGGCCAATTGTGGCCTTGGCTACACCACAGTCCAATGGCTGGGAAATTGGCTCTGAGGTCGGACCCAGAAAGTAATGTTCGATGGTAGCGAATCATTATGGTGCTCCATGACCAGTGTTGCCCACTAAGGCTCTGTCCTTGGACTGGTTCTCTTTAACATCTTTATCAACGATGTGGACATTCGTGTCAGAAGCACACTGGCTAAGTTTGCCGAAGACACTAAACTTTGGGGCATAGTGTCCACACCTGAGGACAGACTAGTGATTCAGGCTGACTTGGATAAACTTAGTAAGTGGGCAGATACAAATCTAATGATGTTCAATCCTGATAAATGTAAGGTACTTCACCTCGGGGAAAAAAAATACCTCAGCATACTTATAGACTCGGTAGTGCTACGCTTGCTAGCACCACTGCTGAAACAGACTTGGGGGTCATAATTTACCACAAAATGAATATAAGCCACAAATGCAAATGAATATGAGGCACAAATGAGCCACAGGTGCTTACATGGACAAGCATGTCACAGCTGGTAAAGCAAACAAAAGTCTGGCTTGCATCTTGACTTCAAAAAAGCTTTTGATCTGGTATCCCATGATCACCTCTTGGCCAAACTGGCCAGTTGTGGCCTTAGCTCCACCATGATCCGCTGGCTGGGAAATTGGCTCCGTGGTCAGACCCAGAGGGTTTTAATTGATGGCAGTCACTCATTGTGGTGCCCTGTGACCAGTGGGGTCCCTCAAGGCTCTGTCCTTGGACCCATACTGTTCAACATCTTCATTAATGATGTGGACATTGGAGTCAGGAGTGGACTGGCCAAGTTCACCGATGACACCAAACTTTGGGGCAAAGCATCCACGCCAGAAGATAGGCGGGTGATCCAGACTGACCTGGACAAGCTCAGCAAATGGGCGGACGAGAACCTCATGTTGTTTAACACTGAAAAAAGCAAGGGTCTCCACCTTGGGAGGAAAAACCTGTAGCATCCTTATAGGCTCGGCAGTGCTACGTTGGATACCACTACAGAAGATAGAGACTTGGGGGTCGTCATTGACCACAAGATGAACATGAGCCTGCAATGCGATGCTGCGGCTAGTAAAGCGACCAAAACACTGGCTTGCATCCATAGATGCTTCTCGAGCAAATCCCGGGACGTCATTCTCCTCTTGTACTTGGCCTTGGTGAGGCCACAGCTGGAGTACTGCGTCCAGTTTTGGGCTCCACAATTCGAAAAAGGATGTGGAGAAGCTTGAGAGAGTCCAGAGGAGAGCCACGTGCATGATCAGAGGTCAGGAAAACAGATCTTACGATGATAGGCTGAGAGACATGGGACTCTTTAGCCTGGAAAAGCGTAGGCTCAGGGGTGATCTGATGGCCACCTATAAGTTTATCAGGGTGACCATCAGGATCTGGGGGAATGTTTGTTCACCAGAGCGCCCCAAGGGATGATTAGGTAGAACGGTCACAAACTCCTGCAAGACCGTTTCAGGCTGGACATAAGGAAGAATTTCTTTACTGTCTGAGCCCCCAAGGTCTGGAACAGTCTGCCAGCGGAGGTGGTTCAAGCACCTACCTTGAACACCTTCAAGAGTAAATTGGATACTTATCTTGCTGGGATCCTATGACCCCAGCTGACCTCGTGCCCTTTGGGCAGGGGGCTGGACTCGATGATCTCCCGAGGTCCCTTCCAGCCCCAATGTCTATGATGTCTATGAAATCTATAGATGCTTCTCAAGTAAATCTCAGGATGATATCCTACCACTGTACTTGGCCTTGGTGAGGCCGCAGCTGGAGTACTGCATCCAACTCTGGTATCCAGAATTCAAGAAGCTTAAGAATTCATTGAGAAGCTTAAGAGAGTCCAGCGAAGAGCCACACACATGATCAGAAAGCAAGAGAATAGGCCTTATGAAGAGAGGCTGAGAGGCATGGGAATCCTGAGAGGTACGGAAGGGCCCATTTGTCGCCAGGACCCTTCAGCACGAGAGGTCTACTGCCTGCCTGGAGCTAAGATTCAGGATGTGACGGAGGTAATCCAGGCCAGGATCAAGCCCACCGATTACTACCCCATGGTCCTTGTCCATGTGGGTACTAATGATGCGGCCAGGAGAACCCCCGATCACCTGATGGCGGACTACCAGGCTCTGGGCGGCGTGCTGAGGGAATTTGGTGCACAGGTGGTATTCTCTTCCATCCTACCAGTGAACGGACGCGGAAGACGGCATGAGAACTGCATCCGAGAGACCAACTGGCGGCTTCGGAATTGGTGTCTCGAGGCAGGCTTCGGCTTCCTGGACAATGACCCACACATTACAACGAGGGACATGCTCAGCTGGGATGGGCTTCACCTGTCCCCCAAAGGTAAGCATGTGTTTTCTTCCAGGTTGGCGGATCTCCTCCGGCGGCCTTTAAACTAGGCTCGTCGGGGGGAGGGGAAGATGAGGGTGGGGGAGGCTGTGGACCACCAAACCAGGTGGCACCCACAAGGACAGCCCAGCCTGAAGAAAGAGAGCTTTGGGAACGTGAAAGACAGGGGGTGGACAGCAATACGGCACAGGTAAGGAACGGGAAGGTTAGAGACAAAAAGCCCTTTAGGACTTGGAGCGAGGGGGTAGCAAAAGCACCAGTCACAGGGCTCAGGTGCCTATATACTAATGCTAGGAGCATGGGGAACAAGCAGGATGAACTAGCGCTCCTGGTTGCACTAAATGACTACGACTTAGTGGGGCTGACGGAAACCTGGTGGGATCCATCCCACGACTGGGCGGTACATATTGAGGGCTATAGATTGTACAGAAAGGACAGAGTGGGGAAAAGGGGGGGAGGGGTTGCGCTCTATGTTAAGGAGCAATATACATCAACCCTCATCAAGACAGAATCAAAGGATGAGGAAGTAGAAGGACTGTGGGTTAGGCTACATGGGGGGCAAGGAGAAAAGGATTTGGTGGTAGGGGTCTGCTACAGACCCCCACATCAAGGGGAAGAAATAGATTTGGGGCTCCTGAGGCAACTCTCAGAGACCATAAAAGCTAAAGAGGCGGTAGTCATGGGGGACCTAAACTACCCGGACATCTGCTGGGAGACACAGACAGCAAAGTCCCACCGCTCATGCAGGTTTTTAACCTGTGTACAGGACCTCCACCTGACGCAGGAGGTACATGGTCCCACTAGGGGGAATGCCTTACTGGATCTGGTATTGGCAACGGGGGATGACATAGTAGGGGACCTACAGATCGGTAGCCATCTGGGGGACAGTGATCACCTAAAAGTACAATTCAACATAAGGCGTCGAGTGGGTAAGGTAACCAGTAGGGTGAACGTGCTGGACTTTAGGAAAGCTGATTTCAGCGAACTCAGGCGATTAGTGAAGGATGCACTGCAGAGTAGTAGTTTTGAAATGATGGGAGCCCAAGAAGGGTGGCTGTGCCTTAAGGAAGCTATCCTTCGAGCACAAAGCGAGACGATCCCCGTGCGAGGTAAAAGAGGGAAAGGGGCCAGGAGGCTTCCCTGGCTGACCAGAGAAATCCAGGGCAGACTAAGGGCCAAAAGGGGAGCACATAAAAAGTGGAAACAGGGAGAGATCACCAAAGAGGAATATACCTCTTCTGCTCGTGCTTGTAGGGAGGCAGTTAGACAGGCCAAAGCTACCATGGAGCTGAGGATGGCAACCCAAGTAAAAGACAATAAGAAATTGTTTTTTAGATATATAGGGAGTAAAAGGAAGGCCCAGGGAGGAATAGGACCCCTGCTAAATGGGCAGAAACAATTGGTGACGGACAGGGGGGACAAGGCTGAACTCCTCAACGAGTTCTTCGCCTCAGTGTTCCTAAGCGAGAGGCATGACAAGTCTCTCACTGGGAGTGTAGGGAGGCAGCAGCAAGGCACCAGACTTCCATGCGTGGACCCTGAGGTGGTGCAGGGTCACTTGGAGGAACTGGATGCCTTTAAGTCGGCAGGCCCGGACGAGCTCCATCCGAGGGTACTGAAGGCACTGGCCGACATCATTGCAGAGCCACTGGCGGGAATATTTGAACGCTCGTGGCGCAAGGGTCAAGTCCCGGAGGACTGGAAAAGGGCCAATGTGGTTCCCATTTTCAAGAAGGGGAGGAAGGAGGACCCGGGTAACTATAGGCCAGTCAGTCTCACCTCCATCCTTGGCAAAATCTTTGAAAAAATCATCAAGGCTCACATTTGTGAGAGCCCGGCAGGACAAATTATGCTGAGGGGAAACCAGCACGGATTCGTGGCAGGTAGATCGTGCCTGACCAATCTAGTCTCTTTTTATGACCAGGTCACAAAACGCCTCGACGCAGGAGGAGGGGTGGATGTCGTATACTTGGACTTCAGGAAGGCCTTTGATACGGTATCCCACCCCATACTGGTGAACAAGTTAAGGGGCTGTGACTTGGATGACTGCACAGTCCGGTGGGTGGAGAATTGGCTGGAGGGTCGCACCCAGAGAGTTGTGGTGGATGGGTCGGTTTCGACCTGGAAGAGTGTGGGCAGTGGGGTCCCGCAGGGCTCGGTGCTTGGACCGATACTCTTTAATGTCTTCATCAGCGACTTGGACGAGGGGGTGAAATGTACTCTGTCCAAGTTTGCAGATGACACTAAGCTATGGGGCGAAGTGGACACGCCGGAGGGCAGGGAACAGCTGCAAGCAGACCTGGACAGGTTAGACAAGTGGGCAGAAAACAACAGAATGCAGTTCAACAAGGAGAAATGCAAAGTGCTGCATCTAGGGAGGAAAAATGTCCAGCACACCTACAGCCTAGGAAATGACCTGCTGGGTGGCACGGAAGTGGAAAGGGATCTTGGAGTCCTAGTGGACTCCAAGATGAACATGAGTCGGCAGTGTGACGAAACCATCAGAAAAGCCAATGGCACTTTATCGTGCATCAGCAGATGCATGACAAATAGGTCCAAGGAGGTGATACTTCCCCTCTATCGGGCGCTGGTCAGACCGCAGCTGGAGTACTGCGTGCAATTCTGGGCGCCGCACTTCAAGAAGGATGCGGATAACCTGGAGAGGGTCCAGAGAAGGGCCACTCGTATGGTTAAGGGCCTGCAGGCCAAGCCCTACGAGGAGAGATTAGAGAAACTGGACCTTTTCAGCCTCCGCAAGAGAAGGTTGAGAGGTGACCTGGTGGCTGCCTATAAGTTCGTCAGGGGGGCACAGAAGGGAATTGGTGAGTATTTATTCATCAAGGCGCCCCCGGGGGTTACAAGAAATAATGGCCACAAGCTAGAGGAGAGCAGATTTAGATTGGATATTAGGAGGAACTTCTTCACAGTTCGAGTGGCCAAGGTCTGGAACGGGCTCCCAAGGGAGGTGGTGCTCTCCCCTACCCTGGGGGTATTCAAGAGAAGGTTGGATGTGTATCTAGCTGGGGTAATGTAGGCCCAGCACTCTTTCCTGCTTATGCAGGGGGTCGGACTCGATGATCTATTGAGGTCCCTTCCGACCCTAGCATCTATGAATCTATGAATCTATGAATCTTCAGTCTGTAAAAGTGCAGGCTCAGGGGGACCTGGCAGCTGCTTATAAGTATGTAAGGGATGTACTTCAGGACCCGGGAGAACTTCTGTTCACCAGAGCGCCCCAAGGAAAAACAAGGACCAATGGTCATAAACTCCTCCAAGACCATTTTAGGCTGGACATATGAAAAAATTTATTTACTGTCTGAGTCCCCAAGACCTGGAATAGACTCCCTCCAGAAGTGGTGCAGGTATCTACTCTGAACTCATACAAGAAATGCTTGGATGCTTCACTTGCTGAGATCCTTTGACCCTAGCTGGCTTCCTGCCCCTGGCGCAGGAGGCTGGAGTTGATGATCTTCGAGGTCCCCTTCCAGCCCTAATGTCTATGAAATCTCTGACCAATTCCTGTCAAATATCTTCTTAACCCCCCCTAATGATGTAGAGTCCACAACTTCCTTAAGTAGTTTATTCCATTGCCTTGCTTGTCTAACAGTAAAGGAGTTTTTCCCGATATCCAATTTAAACATACTTGGTTGCAACATTAAGCCATTGATCCATGCCTTGCTCTCTGAAGCAAGAAAATAAAAAGTGTTTTCCTTCTTCTTTATGGCAGTCCTTCAAGTATTTAAAGACTATTACCAGGTCCCCTTTTAAGTGCCTTTTCTGCAAACTGAACATACCTAGTTATTTCATCCTCTCCTTATATGATTTGCTTTCCAAGCCTTCCATCATTTTCACTGTCCAACTCTGGACACTCTGTAAATTTCCCCATGACCTTTTTTAAAATGTGGAGCACAAAACTACACAATATTCTAGATGAGACCTAACTAGTGCTGACTAAACAGGCACTGTCACCTCCCATGTCTTGCAGTTGTTTTTATTGATGTATTCCAAAAGTGAATTCTCCATTTGGCATCTATCTCACACTGCAGACTTAGACTAAGCAGTGATCTACCAAGACTCATAGAACCTTCTCTGTAGTATTGGCATCCAGGTGTTATGCATTGAGTATTTGTGCAGTACCAGTCAGATAATCATTCTTTTCACAGGTTGTGACTTTCAGCTCATCTTGTTTATTTCTCATACTTCTCACATTTGTGTGTGTGTGTGTGTGTGTGTGTGTGTGTGTGTGCATATTGAAGTACATAGATGGCTATGACAGTGGTGCTGATGTGAAAACTTTGGAATTTTTGACAACAAGCAAGTATTTTAGGGAAAAGGACTGCTGTTAGGAGATGAGATTCATCTGACCAGAACTGGAAACAGCATCTTTGGGCACTGTCTGGCCAGTCTACTAAGAAGGGCTTTAAACTACATCGGGGTTGTGAACAAAACCTTCCAACAACAGAGCAAACACTACAGAGTAGAAAGGGTTCAGAGAAGGTTTCACATCAGCACCACCATCCATTTACTTCAATTATATCATTGTCTTTGCCTGGGCCCTCACCTTCCACAGAGAGGTTCAATGGGAATACCACTTATGCTGTAAGATCCTTACCCTCCTGCCAAGAGTCTCATAGTTGCTTCTGATCTAATCAGTGTCTTTCTTGGCAATATCATAGGTGCTTACATGGACAAGCAGGAACGAATAATAGTTTGATGGATGGATGAGCTCTAATAATCTGTCTTTGAGAGCCTGAATTCAGGCTCCAGGAAAACAGCACATCTCCTTGGACCCCTAATTCAGATGAGAAACTTGTGCTTCGGCCTCCTGGAAGAGGGAGTGACCAGCCACCTCAACATTTTTATTCCTTCTTCATCCAGTGGTTTACATGCCCCATCCTCAGGCCCCTGCATGTGTGCTTTGGCACACAGCAAATTGTCCTGAGTGGGGGTTGGGGACAACACCTGTGCTGGCCTCAGCAATATTACCTGGTGTCCTTGTGTGGCAGGCATGCAGATCTGGCAGCACAGAGCCTGGTTGGTAGATAGAGGATTGCTCTGGGTAGCCAGCTCTCCATTTGGTCTGGCACAAGCTATTGACATGTCCTCTGCACAGCTTTTTCTCCCATAGCAAATTTTGCCACTGTGCTGCAGATTCCCAGAGCAGTGAACATTTTCATGTTCCCTGCACCTAGTTTGTGGCATCCAAATCACAAACCACACACCCCTGCATATGAGGACCTGCACTTGGAGTTCTGGGGATTCTCCTTCCTTTAGCAGTCGCATACTATCACTTCTCCTATTTTCCCTTTTGCCTCTCCAGTGTCAGCCTTTCATAATGCCTGTCCAACTCAATTTCATTTTCCTTGATAAAAATGCATAGTGGATACCTGTACTTTGAACCTTTGAAACTTTCACTCCAAGGCAGCCTGCAGCTTACATTTGTGCAGATGAAATGGTATCAACTGTCTGGGAGGAACATGAACATAGCAACTGTCACAGGTATTGTGGCATTTGCTACTACTGACCCATCTTCTATTCATTTATCCTTTGTTTCCCTGTTGGAAGTCCACTAAAATTACATACACACCAGCTGGCTCCACTTTCCTAGAGTAGCTCAACCTCACTTGAGATCCAGTGTGGTTATAGAAAGCACCAGCTGGTTCTGCTGTTTAGCAGCAGCTGTCCCCAAAATGAAATTCACTACCAAGTGCACAAGCTATCTTCAATGGCCTGCAGCATTTACATCTAACAAATAAGGACAGTGACGTTTGGGGTGCATGGGATAAATGCATCTAGAAAATGAATCAGGATCCTTGAGACCAAGAACAGGCTGGCACTCATGTTCTGGGCAGCCACCTGCTGAAAAACACCTGACACCAATGTGGTGGGGATGTGCTGACTTTGTCTTGACCTGTTGCAGTAGTCCTGAATTATATTTATATATTTAGTTTCTTACCACTTCACCTGAAGGTAAGTATGGTATTTGCATTAATGTCAAGCCTTTCAAACAGATTTTGAAACAGGACAATACCCTTTATTTGAAGCAGCAGTGACTCATGGATAGGGAGTTGTGGGGGAAAAAGGTATACCATTTCTACTCAAATCTATGATGAACCTGAATTTAAGATTGCCCTATAATAATTAGATTCTATATAGGGAAAAATTATAAACTTGTTATAATTTTTCAGGTAGAGAATGTAATAATTGGAGAGTTCTCTTAAATCTATGCCCCCCCCCCCCCAAACACACACTGTTACAGCAAGGGAAACAATTTTTGAGGGGGGGAGGTTCTCTCCTTTGTCTTCTGCTTCCCACTTCTTTCCTGCCCCCTCAGCCACCTGCATCCTCCACCCCTACCTCCACCTCCACCTCCCCACAACATCTGCCCCTTCCGTTTACCTACTCTCCAAAATCTCTGCCTTTCCCTCTTCCACTCCCCCTCTCCCCCCATCCTTACTGTCAGACTCTGCCCTAGCTCAATGCCTTCCCAGGTCAGCACTGCTGATTGGCTGGGCACAAAGTAGACTTTGCCTGTGCTCCTTCGCCTGGGAGGGAATTTCTTCTAAACCAGAGCTGAGTTGCACCTAAGAATAAGGAGGGAAAGCAGGCAGAAAGGGCAGAAGCTGCATAGGGCAACCAGAGAGAGGGGCAGGAAGCTGCTTTGCATCTGACTGTGGGCCCAACTGAAGCTCAGGGCCAAATGTAGAGTATTAGTAGCTGTCTGCTCCCACCTCCCCAGCCCCTCTGCTTTGTATGAGATGGCCTATAGTCAGGTATCCTGGTTTTTTCTAGTTAAAAAAGTAACCCCAAATCTACATTTTTCCACGATTAAAATGAGACACCACTAATATATCTATATCTATATCTTAGTGTATCTATATCTTAGTGGTGTTTCATTTTGATCATGGAAAAATGTGGATTTTGGGTTCCTTGTTGTCATCTGAAAATGCGGGATATATTTTTTTTTTAATCAGAGAAAACCAGAATCCCTGCTTATAGTAAAACAAAGGATTTTTCTCCCAGTCTGCTGATTGGGGAAAAACCCCACATCTTAGGTTTGAGTAAATACAGTGTATACATACACAAATCAAGGTTCTCTGTAACAGGTTATGGGGGAATTTTAAAGATTTTCTTCTGGGTTTTTTTTGGGGGGGGTGAGGGTAAAACAGGAACACACACACAGATACACTAGCTCAACAAAGCTTCATTAGAGGTTGACCCCAAATAAAACATTTTGTTTTATTTTTTTAATCCATATATTTATTTATATTTAGGTCAGTTTCAAAACAGAAATTTGAAGTTATTTAAAACAAGAAGTTAAAACACTGAATTCAGCTCAAATTGGGCAGTGTTTTTCTCTCTTCAAACATTAGTTTTCAACAAATTCCCTGTTCAGAAAAAAACCTAAAGTTTTTCCCAGCTCTTCCTCTAACTCCCTATCCAGCTAGTCATTGCTGGCTCCAATAATGAGTAAGATTTCTGTTTTCAAAGTCTCTTTTGAAAGGGTTGAAATCAATGTAAGTACTCTGATTCACTTCAGAAAGACTGGTAGGAAACTAATAAAGCTCTGTCACTGCTGCTATTGCTCACGTGAATGGCAATTTATAAAGAGGTGACATGTAACTGAATGAAGCACAAGTAATATCCAGGGAAAGACAGTCATAGTTCAGCATTCAAACCAGAACAGCTGCCATCTAAACTACAGGACAGTATGAGAAAACCTAATGATGGCCCAACACTCCATAAACAGTCTGCAAAATTAAAAAGTTAATTAGGCCAGTTAATTAAGTACTCATCACAGAGAGGATGAACTACATTAGCTGAGCAATAGAGAACCAGATTGGCCCCTGCAGTTGTTTCAAGGCTACTTATACAGACAGGTTAACAACAAAGAAAAGAATATTTAAGGGGGAAAACAAACCAAAGCATCCAAACAAAAAAAACCCCAAAATTCTATTGGATGCTCACAGGATTTCCTCAGTATTAAGGTTATTGAAATGAAGCTTAAAAATGCAATAAAGAACCCCTTTTATCAGTAATGAGTCAGCCAGTTATCCAGTTTTCATATAATTGGGTTCATTTTGAAAAGCAAAAGTCTTCTGAGTGTGCTGCCCTCTTATTGTAGATATGTCCTCCCAGGGCACCACCAGTCCCCAGGTAATCTATTTCACTTTGCTACAGTGTAGAAAATGGTATATTTTAAGTTGACCCTGCAGACCTAGCTATGGATGGTGATAGCGTATGCACCATCAGATGCATCCTCAGAAGGACAGCAGATTTTAGAGCCCTAACAAGCCAAGCTCAAGAACTATAATAAGCATTATAATAAACTGAACAACCCTTTCAAAGAACAACTCTTTCAGAAAAAAAGGTTAAAATAAAAGGGAATATTGTTAACTGAAGCAGGGTAATGTGTATTTGGCAGAACTTGTAAAGAAAGACAAAATGTATGGTACATTTTTAGACAGTGGCGCTCAAATTTTTTACACACAATGTACCCCTCATTAGGCTTGACCCACTCCTTAGAGAAGGCTAGCTCTTAGTTTTTATCCTGTTTCTGCAACAGAAAAAATAACTTTTTTTGTTACAAAGAACTCAGAAAGATCACAACAGATAAGAGTGTTTTTAACACAACAGATTTCTATTTGAAATCTTGGGTTTATCATATGAATCATGTTTCCAAACCTGAAAGTGACAATGTTGTGTGGCATCCCAAGACACTCTTTAAAAATTCTCAGGGTGCCCCAGGTGATGCAGGACCCTGGTTGAGAATCACCGTGCTAAGGTATTTGTATTTTTCCTTTACAAACATAGCACATTTCAATGGATACATACATTTTGAGTGCAAAAATGGTAAATACAAATCTCAATTATTGCTATACTTTTTCAGAGACTGACAGAAATATTTGCCAATTTTATCTTTGATGTCATTGCAAGATGATTTTACTCATGCACTTTTGGATGTTACAGAATCCCAGGGCCCAGTTTTAGTAGCTGTTTTGGTTCTCAGATTCTCCATTGGCAGGGAAAAATGAATTCTTGTTCCTAAGTTGTGGTCTAAGCAGAACAGCTCCACGGACATTACTGTGTTCCTTTGGCTGCAGTGAAATCATAAAACATGAAAGTGGTCAAAGATTTGTACAAAGATATTCAGTCAGTCTTACACACTCTTTGACCCCAACCGTGTCGCATTCCACTCTGCTAAAATACAGCAAGGAAGACTGCTGTAAGGTGAGGAAGATGCAAAGAGGAGGAGACTTCAATGGTATTTTTCTGGTCTTCCACATGACATGCCCTTGGAGCAAATGTGGTGCATCCTAGGACCACCCTGACCTTGCCCACACTCTTGGTCCTCTATATCAGTGGTTTTCAACCTGTGGTCTGTGGACCTTTGGGGGTCTGTCTAAGAGGTCTGTGAAAGATTACTATAATCAAGCAAAAGTACATGAATGCCCACCCTTACAATTCAAAGAGGTCCACACCCCATTTGAAATTTCCAAAGGGTTCCACACCTCCATGTTACTCTTCACCAACCTGAGCTGGCAGGAGCTCCTCCCTCAGCAGAGGTAAAGGCTATACTCCCTTTCTGCCTCAGGAACCTAGACCTATATCCCCTGGGTGCATCCCCACTTCCAGTCAGATTTTCTCTTGAATGCCTGCAGGTCTGTCAGCTTACTGCCTGGGCTTCAATTGTTCCCTGGCGGCCTTCCCTGCTTCAGGTATACCATGCCTGGGGCTTTTTCTGTTGCAGTTTCTACCTTAAAGTAATACGAGCCCCTGGCTTTCTGTTACATGGTCCCTAGAGAAGAAGGGTGAAAGTATGATAAGATAAGGAAGAACAACTGGTTTAAGGAATTGTACTATAAGGAAGGTTTGTGGATGATTAACCATTGGGATAAGTATACAGAATGGTGGTGTATGGACTTTGAATATTTTGGAACTAATACTCTGGGATAAATGAATACTGGCACAATAGTAATATATTTTTCTATCAGAAAAGCTTGAGTCACTGATCATGATATCCTTCTTCTGAGTTTACCTAGGTATGACAAGTTGTTATCAAATTCAAGATGAGTTCCCATAGAAACATGCCTGGATTCTGGATTGACAACCCAAAGGTCCAGTACCTACCGTATTCAAGATCTGTAATCCTGGGTCAACCAGCTATTCAAGGGCTTCAGTTTATCTGCCGGGGTTATTTCTCATTTTTATCCAGTGACTACCTAATGAAAAAGACATATAAATACCTGGGAACAAGGGCAGAACCTCAGGCATTCCATTCCTGGGCACATATGAACAATGATACGGAACTGTATATAGCCTGAACTCATGTGATGGCCACATAGTGTTCATGTTACTGTTTGTGCCCACCAGTGCTATGTTGACATAGCAACAAGCTATGTCGCCATAGCATGTTACTACTGTGACATAGGATCACAGTTAGATGCGCCCCTTGAATACTACTAAGGAAATAGGTTTCATATTATCTTGACAAATACAACAGTTTAAATCAATGGAAAGTTTCCCTGAGTGATGAGTGTAAATTTGAGTTGAATAATGAGACAAACAAGAAAACTTATTGATTTGCTTTATTAAACCTTTATCAAAAGCTACAAAGTTATCTTCCCATGAAAACTTGTTATTATACAACCTGGATGTTTGATTTTTAAGGAAAGTAAAGTGTACAAATATAATACCTCTTGAAAGAAGCGTGACAGTGAGATGAATTAGATTACCTGAACTCCAAGGCATATTAGTCATCAGATACTACTCATCAATGGGGATCCTGGTTTACTCTGATTTTTTTTTTAATCCCAAATTTTCAGATTAAAAATAACCTAAAATCCATATTTTAATTCAAACAAAACACCACTAATATGTGTGTGTGTGTATATATATATATATATATATAGGGAGAGACATATAGTGATGTTTCATTTTGATCATGGAAAAATGTGGATTTTGAGTTACTTTTTTTACTGAAAATTGGGGAAATGTTTTTATCGAGAAAACCAGGATCCCTGTTGTCAGTGGAAGCCAAGTTGTCAGTGAAAGATGTGGGCAGCAAAGTATCTGTCCCTAGACATATACATTAAAACTGCCTGAATCTCAAAAGTTCCACTGACTGAGCTTTTCACTTCAGAAAATCCTACGATCCAACAAAAAGGGATAAATAGAGAAAGTTGAAACCCAGCCTTATATGGGGAAGAATGTTATCTGCAGTAGAATTGTAATTATAAGTGAAAACATAGTATTCAAGTACATAATGTACATATTTCTACAATTGTTCATATACTAGATGAGCAGGGGCCAACTTTTTTAATATTAGTCCCAACATATTAGTTCCATACCTTTCCCAAATGCCACTCTTGAGATCCCTGCCCAATCTGCTGCTCTGTATTCAGTTTTCTGTCCGATCTGATGCCACACATTACATACAGAGCCTGTCTGTGGCACTTGTGTAGGGTGACCATATGGGACGATGTGAAATCCAAGACAGTGTGAAATCTGGGACACTGCCCACCCTCCCCCAACTGCTGCAGGCTACAGGGAGTCAATGGCCCATTAATGCCACATTTTTCTTTACTTCACAGGTGTTAGCAACCACCTGTGAAGTAAGATTTAGTGTTAATGGTCCTTCCACTAATCAAGCTAACCTATTTTAGAGCAATTTGCTGTCTGCTGGGGATCCCTATTTCACTGCTCCTGCCTCTCTGCCTCTTTGCCCCCTGCCCGATGTCAGGGACAGTCATTTTAATTTTCACCAGCAGTACCGGTCTTTAAATTCTGGCCCTATCCTGGCCAAACTGGGACATGTAGTCACCCTAAACTTGTGGCACTCATGCCCCGGGTAGCACTAGAACCTTAGGGCATCTATACACAAGAATGGAGGCTGCTCCAACATGCTGAAATTCCATCAAGTCAGATAAGACTTAATTAATCGAGTCTGCTGGAGCGTGGCAATTTCCATGCTCCAGCAGCCTTGTCCATTTCATGTATCAGTGTCCCCGTGCTTAAAAATGGTGGCAGGGAAAGAGTTTTAGTTCAAGCACCCTTGCCACCATTTTTAAGCCCGCAGACATTGATAAATAAGATGCAGTGGTGCTTCAATTAGAGTAGCTCTAAGAGCCACTCTGATCAAAACACTGCCCCCCATGCCTGGAGATTGTGTAAAAGTGCCCTCAGGTATGATTATAACACAATGTATAGCGGTCTTGCTCTACTAAGATTAGTCAAACTGTATTGCTATATAGCCAAAGATATTTTGCCTTATACTTGTCAAGAAAGTTAGAAACCAGTAATCTAATCATTACATAAAAGTAACGGAAAAGTCATTTTCCATAAAAGTAATGGAATAGTCATTGTAAAGGAAAAAGAAAACATAAAAATAATACTTGAAGTCACAGGTATGTTTAACAGAATCTCATCTATTCTCTATAGAAAAAGGGGGGAAAATTGAACTTTGTTTTTTTAAGCACAGTACAATAATATAGCTAAACAAAGTATACTTTTTTATAATAGGTATTGTTCAGCTCCAAAGTCCAATGAAACTAATGTAAAAACTCCTATTGAATCACACAGTTTTTGTTAATCAATACCAAATCTTTATAGGCAGGAGGGAATAGCCATTGTTTTCATTTAATAGGGGAAAATACCATTATCAGGCAGGTTATTTACAATAGTCAAACCACTGAAGACAGGTCAGATTGTACTTATCATGTGTACACTTTACACATCAGTGTGCTTTCAGAAATACAATGGTTAATAGGAATTTAATGTCATTTAAAAGTGAATCACTGCAGAGCATATGCTACTTGCAGATGTAATGTTTCTTACTGAATCTTAAGTTAAGTTCAAGGACCAAAGCACTGTAGAATGATCTTCTAATTAATTGATATTGTAGTTCACCACTTACTTAAATATGTTTTGGATAGCTGGACACATCTCTATCAACTTAAAGATAAATTGTTTTAATTGGATAATGGGACAGATTTTATTTTTTACATTGGATGCATTAATCAATTCTGCTCCAATGTACTATAATTACTATACATTGGAGCAGCCTTGCAGCATGTCTACAGCACCTCAAGGAACCCTACAGGTCCAGTGATTTGTCAGTGAGGGAGCAGTATTAGTCATTACCATTCACCTGCTGCCAAATTTCTGGACCTAGAGGGAGCTCCATTGGCTGGATAGTAGGGTTGTGCAAAGTGGGCCATATTCAATTTGGATTCAGCCCAAGTCAGGGGACAGGGATTTCATTCATTGATTTGGATCACTGTCCCAATTCAATTCAGCTGAATCTGAATCAGAAGATTTGGTGCTGATTTGGAGAATCAGAAATTCGTTCATAGACACAGCTTTAAATGTTTTTTCTACATACCCTGAGGTACTAGGCGTGGCCCATGAAAGTTGAGATGGTGGGGCAGGTGGAGCATCCCACAGAAGAATGGGGGTGTCCCTGTGTGCTTGGCAGTGGACCTCCCCCACACCCCCTACCTCAGTGATCAGCCATGGAGAGATCCTGGGCGCTCCCCCAGACCCAGGAGGCACCAGTCACTAAGCTGGGAGTCTGGGGTGGGGTCCCCTGCATGCTCCATGGCGGACTGGAAAGTGGACCAGATCCTCCTGCACTGCCCTGCTTCATCCATCCCACCTTCTCTGCATTCACGAGCCTCCTGATACCTTGAGATATGTAAAAAAAACCTAAAGCTGTGTCTATGTCTGAATTATTGAATCTCTCTGAATTTCTCTGAATCTCTCTGAATTGATTTGAAGGGCTACAGTTCAATTTGGAGACATTAAAGGGTCTCCTGATTCATTTCAGATTAGGAGATCCAGCCACTGAATTGGGCCAAATCTCTGCCAAATCGAATCAGGGACTGAAGCTTCACACAGCCCTACTGCATAGCATACTGAATCAGTGCACAGACACAGCTGAGGGCCTGATCTGAGAACACAGGGGCCAGCTCAAAGCAGTTTGGGGCCCAATCCTGCAGCACAGGGCCAAGCAGAGGTAGCATGTGGTCCCATAGAGATGGTGCAGAGTCCAGGGAAGTTGTGTAGGTATCATGGAGCCAAGAGAGGTGGTGCAGAGTTGAGGGTGGTGGTGCAGGTAGTACAGAGCCAAGAGATGTGGCACAGAACTCCAGGGAGGTGGTGTGGGTGACACAAAGCCCAGAGAGGTGGTATAAGCCTTGATTTGGTGGTACGAGGCCCCATCACATGGTGACGGACTGGGGGGATGGCACAGAGCCAAATCCTGCTGTATGGCGTCCAGTCCAGCCCATGTATAGGGCCTTGCACTAGTCATCTAGCCTACCAAAGCAAGAGGTTGAGCACTGCTGCTCTAGTCCTAATGTTCATGTTTCTATCTTGATGGCAAGATACTACCTTTTATATAGGTGCAAAATGAAGATACAGGGAAATATTTCTGGGGGAAAAAATCCCATCTATAATTCATTGGATTTGTTTTGTTATAGAAATAGAATGGAGCAGCCTTTATGCTGTGGGTTATGAATATAGATTAATGCATCTGATTGAAAATTGGATTTAATCATTATAATCCTTTAAGATTCCTATAAGCAGTACCTCAAACTTTTCAGAAGCCTTCTAGAGAACTTTGAGGAGGAAGGAAAAAAGTGTTACTGTACCTTTAAATTTAGTTAGTGAATTCCATTCAAGTGATTGCTATTTTTAGTTTATTTAAATGCTTATGTTATTTTTATAAAGTTAATTTTTTTGACCCTAAGTACTTTCTATAACTTTGTCTTTGGGTTGAATGGTATTTAAGTCTGTATTGTTGTTTAAAATATACCTTAAAATATTTTAATAATATAAGAACATTATTTAATTGATTTTTTCCCTCTTTGGTCTACATGTCTTCTGTGTCTGTGGAGATCTCCCAGGGATTGGTGAGGCAAACAATTCATAGAATCTGTAAAAATGAACACATCAGAAACTCAGTCAAGCAATGATCTTTCTGAAGTGTTCATTTTCTACCAGACATTGGATCTATTTTGTGGTTTTCTTGTTATGTGCTGTTTTGTTGTATAGTCCAGACACAAATGAAATAAAATGAAAGGTCTGTTTTAGATTTTTGGTGTCCCGCAGGAACTGAAATGTCATTAATAAGAAACAGTTTTAAAAATAAATAGAAGTGTGAGTTGTGTCACAGATGCACTAACAAGCCACTGTGATTCTGACTTGTTAAGTATACCCACCTGAAGTATTAGAGTTTAAGACCATATGAGGCATTTTTGAAATATGGTTATCAGCAGGTATCTTGGTTTTCTTTGATTAAAAAAAAATCCCCAATTTTTTGATTAAAAGGGTAACCCCAAATCCACATTTTTGTGTGATTAAAATGAAACACCACTAATATATGTATATATCTACATATAATATAGATATATAGATATATATATAAGTTGTGTTTGGTTTTAATCATGGAAAATTATGGATTTGGGGTTATTTTTTTAAACTGGAAGTTGGGGATTTTTTGTATCAGAGAAAACCAGGATTCTATACTAGCTATAGAATGCTCAGTTTAAATCGATAGAAAAGCCTCTCTGCCTCAAGTGAGTCCTCCATACCAAATATAAAAATAGCAAGGATTTCTTCAGTCATACCTTCTTTCTCCTGTCCACAATACTCTGGCTTAATGCTTTAATGTGTTGTAGGAAACACCCTAATAGCTATGTGCAAAGCAAGAATTCTCCCATATTTTAGAGATCATTGTAGTTAGTTAAGTCAGCTTTAAGCACAATTCTTATCAGTAGGACTAGGGACAGACATTACACATGAACTAGTTTAAGTGATCAGAGACAGGTTTAAATCTGTAACAGAACAGATGTTCAGCACACATAAACCAATCTGAGAAAGGCTGAAACCGGTTTGAGATAAACCTGGATGAATGTAGTATCAGACTTAACTGATTTGGCTAAAACCAGTTTATTCAACGTTTGTCCCATCTGCTTTAAGATAAACCAGACACCCCGAGAATCCTGGCATACCCTCTGGGCCGAGCAGGGCTCCCTGATTCACAACGGGGCTGGCCCCTTCCCTTTGCTCCCTGGGCAGAGCTCCTTTGGCACAGACTTGCAGACACAACAGGGTCTGCTGGCTTCCGCATGCCCCACTCTCCTCTCACGACTTAGTGCTTATGCAGGGATTTCCTCCCCTCTCCCCCAGCACAGACCATAGCCAGCATGTGGTATGCTAGCTAGTGCAGCATGTAAGCATGATCACTCTCTAAAATAAACCCATAAAAATAACATTTTGCTTAACTTTGCACATTCAGCACTTGGCAAACATCATTGTTGCTGATAACTAAACTGAGCGTGTGCTGGTGGAATACTGACATTGACATATAAGGAAAAGCCAGAGAAGGTTGATTGCAGTAACCCCTGCAGGCCATTGCTTTCATGGGTATGTGTGGAGCGGGATGGGAATATTTATTTTGCTTATACTCTTGTAACAGCCATTACCAGAATCTGGCACTTTATCAAACACAACCAACTGTGTCAACCCATTCATGCATGTGGGTGTTCTAAGGGTCTAAGTCAACTCGTCTCACTCACACTGCTACAGCAAAGAAAAGAAACAATAGAAACTTCACATGTTCCACAATAAATCTGCATCTAAAGACATAGTTTTCTCTCCGCACAGAAATTTTATTATTTGGTACCTCAACTACTAGTTCTCCCTCCCCAACACAGATGCATGCCACTCCTTTCCACAGGCAAAAAAGATCACCGTTTCTGTTTCTTAATACGTACTTGCCCATCTTGCTCAGAGCCCTTTTTTTGAGCTTCTACTCAGCTTCTACCTATTCTCTGAAGAAAATGTTTGTATAAAAGATTCACTATTTTCCAAAGAGATGATAAGTAGTGGACACTTGTGGCCTGATCCCAGCCTTAGAGCTTTAAAGCAGGGGTGGGCAGTTATTTGGGCAGCAGGGTCACGTAAGTTTTGATGAGCTGTTGAAGGCAGGTGGGAGTGGATGCCAATTGTTTCTTTACAGTCCAGTGGCTACTTTGGGGAGCCTGAGGCAGAAGGGCTGCACCTCATGCCACTCCGCTCTGCTGCAGCTAGGGCTGGGCCAGGCTGCACAGCGTTCAGACACTCCCGCCCCTCCACACATTCATTCTCCTCAACCAGCTTTGTGTTGGCATTGCACAGTCCTGGTACCATGGCCACTGGCAGCTGGATCCACATGGGATGGGGTGCAATATAGCAGACCAAGTAGCTGTCTCACCCACCCACCTGCCATGATGAGCTGCTGCTGAGACGCTGCAGCAGGAGTTGGAGGTGGATGCCTTGGGTCGAGCCTTCCCTGCAGCCAGCATGGATTCACCTCCTAGTAACACTGAAGTGGAAGCAGCTCATTGTGGCAGGTGGGTGGCAGGATGGCTTCTCAGTGTGCTGCATCTGGACACAGCTGCTAGTAGCTGTGGTGGCAGGACTGTCAAGTGCAGGAAGGATAGACCTGGGATGGGGGCAGAGTCTGTATATTGCGCAGTCCAACCCAACCTCAGCTGTGGGAGGATGGAGTGGGAGAGCAGAGCAGTGCAAGGCACAATCCTGCCTCCAGTTATCAGTGGCTAGAGGGCTCTTTGGATCAATTGGCAGGCTAGATATGGCCTGCAGGCCAGATTTTGCCCACCCTTGCCTTACAGTCATGTATGATCAGCAGGGATCCTGGTTTCCTCTGATTAGAACAAAATCCCCAAATTTTGAATTTAAAAAAGTAATCCAAAATCTACATTTTTCTGTGATTAAAATCAAACAGTACTATACATATATCTATATATGAGTGGCATTTCATTTTAATCACAGAAAAATGTGGCTTTTGAGTTACCTTTTCTTAAGCCCAAAACTGGTAATTATTATTATTTTTTATTAGAGAATATCAAAAAACCTGATGATCAGGTAAAAATCCTATAGACTACTTATGATTAAAAGTAAACAAACTAATGGATAAATATTTTGAATATTGAGGCCTTATATAGGATTTGGTATGCAAAATGTAGTTGCATAGTAACCTTTGGTGCTTGTCTATTTTTATTACTTTATTTAGTATAGCTATATAAATAAAACAAAATGTTATTCACATAAAAAGCTACTTTGTTTGTTTGGTAAAACCCTATTTTTTATGTTTTGCATGTGTGAAAGGCAACAGAGTTTGGGATCGATGCTTTTTAGTGTGAAGTTACTTTACACAGTAATCAAAATTAATAAAATAATTAACTTTTCAAATGGCATCAGAATGAGTTGTTTTTAATTCAAACAAAAAAGAAGCAATTGTAATCCAAATATTTTTCTTCTTAAAAAGCACAGTTTTACCTTATCTTGCTGAGATCTCATTGATTAAATGAGAGCTAAAGATAGGGTATGACTAAACAGCATGATCCAAAAAAGGACATATTTGCATCTTTTGACATAAATGAATAAACTTTTAAAACTTGCAATATTCTGGGCTGAACATCTCAGTCCCCAAATTTTGCTTGCTGCATAGGAGTGGAATGAAATTGTTGACTGGTGTATTTTTCTTTCGTAAAATGTCAAATGTTGATATAATCTTTCACTTGACATTTTTATATTCTTAGCCAAAGGAAAGGTTTTCCTTTGACTTCCTAACGCATATAATTTGGTTTTTACTGAAAAAAGAGATGACATGGGTTAGATACCTATGTTGTAATAACTGCCCACATAAGACTGGCTTGCTTCCTTTCTCTGCACTATACATTAGCTGAGGATTTGCTGTATAATTTTAATTATTTCACATATAGGTATGATTTTAAATCTTATTCTTCTCCTTTAAACAGACACTGAGCTCTTAATCTAATTTATATAAAAACAGATTATCTTTTTATTTTGCTTCTGAAGAATTTATGCTAATTTAAATATTGTTTCTAAGAGATACTGCTGGGAACCTGGGGTACTGGCCTCAGTCTTTGATACTAGCTATAGAATGCTCAGTTTAAATCGATAGAAAAGCCTCTCTGCCTCAAGTGAGTCCTCCATACCAAATATAAAAATAGCAAGGATTTCTTCAATCATACCTTCTTTCTCCTGTCCACAATACTCTGGCTTAATGCTTTAATGTGTTGTAGGAAACACCCTAATAGCTATGTGCAAAGCAAGAATTCTCCCATATTTTAGAGATCATTGTAGTTAGTTAAGTCAGCTTTAAGGACAATTCTTATCAGTAGGACTAGGGACAGACATTACACATGAACTAGTTTAAGTGATCAGAGACAGGTTTAAATCTGTAACAGAACAGATGTTCAGCACACATAAACCAGTCTGAGAATGGCTGAAACCGGTTTGAGATAAACCTGGATGAATGTAGTATCAGACTTAACTGATTTGGCTAAAACCAGTTTATTCAATGTTTGTCCCAGACCCCTTGCTGCTTTAAGATAAACCAGACACCCCGAGAATCCTGGCATACCCTCTGGGCCGAGCAGGGCTCCCTGATTCACAACGGGGCTGGCCCCTTCCCTTTGCTCCCTGGGCAGAGCTCCTTTGGCACAGACTTGCAGACACAACAGGGTCTGCTGGCTTCCGCATGCCCCACTCTCCTCTCACGACTTAGTGCTTAGGCAGGGATCCCTTCCTCCCCTCTCCCCCAGCACAGACCATAGCCAGCATGTGGTATGCTAGCTAGTGCTGTATAAGGCTCCAGCAGAGACTGCAGACACAGCAGGGTCTGCTAGCTTCCTCCTGCTCTACCTCTCCACCTCCCCTCTCTGCTTAAGCAGGAAAGTCCCCCCTCCCTCTCATCTTCCACAGCAGAGACCCCAGCCCCATGGACCCTAGTCACGTGGTTTGCTAGCTAATGCCCAGAGGGAAGAGAGAGAGAGAGAGAGAAAGAGAGAGAGAGAGAGAGTATATCTCCAATTTCATTGGGACAGGCAGGGAACAGGCCTTTGGAGTTGATCAACTGGCCACCCCAGTAAGCTGTTTAAGAAGAGTTTGAAGTAATGGGAGAAAGGCTATTATTTTGTTAATCAGGTGATAAAGACTCTTGTCAGCTCTGGGCTACCTTGCTTGTCTGTCAGCTTGCTGCAGACAGTCTGACAAGCAGGGAGGGAGATTGAAAAGCTCCATATCATCAAGAGATACATACACTGCACACCACTCCCTTGCTTCAGAGTTCTGGCAAAGGTCTGGGGGCTGACAACTCTCCTACCCCTTGAGCAGCCAGTGAGGAAAAGCCTCGGATGGTGCAGGCAGACCTCCCTAATGAGAAAGTCCTGCCAGGGACTGGCCACTACCCTCTGAGCTCAACTCTGTGCAAGGGAAGGGAGGGCTGCTCTTGTGCCCCCCTGGCTTCTAGCCTGAGCCACTATAGGTATATGCCTGAGTTTCCCCAGTCCAGAGAGAATATCTGTCCAGTTTCCAAGTGGTTCAGCCTAGCCAGGTTAGACTAACCTGCAAAGGTTGAATCAATTTAAACTAGGCTTTCTGAATGTCTGTCCCTAGCCTTAAGAATGCAAAGCTACCTTAATTCAGGAGAGGTTCTGGAACATTAAGTTCAGTTTATCATAATATATAGTGAGAGGGTTCAGCTTTACATATTTGTACGCAAGGAATTTTCTATTGTTTCTTTTTTCTATCACAAACCATTTTCTATCAATGGATTCTTGTAATTAAAAGCCTTTGCATACATAGGTACTAACATAAAAATGGTCTAGGTTACACCTTTCTTGAGTTCTTCTTTTTCTTTAGATCTACATCCTGCCCTATTCAGAAAGGGTCAGAGTGCCTTGCAAAAATGACAAATGAACCACAGATAGGAAACAACAGTAAACTCCCTAAATTATAATCCCAAACTTGAAAACTCCACCTGCTTCTTCCTCCATACTCTCTTCCCTGCCTATCACCTTTAAAAGGAAATCCCCTAGTCAATTCCAACCCTGGATCCCAACCCACATTCAAACCTAGGTATAAGAAATATCTTCACTCCATCTTCCCAAGTTGTATCTCATATTTTAAATTCACTAGTCTATTCCTTACCTAGTAAGAAAAATACTGAGGTAGGTAATTTATTTGAGTGCATCTATGCATGCACTTTACTGCAGAGTTGATTAATTAGTTCCAACTACACACATGTCCCTATTAGGGCACAATAAATTAATTAACTCTGCTGTAGGATAGTCCTGTTTGGAACAAGTACTATCCTACAGTGGACTTATTAAGTGTGACAAAATGCACATGTAGACAGTAATCAGGGTTGGCTGGGACACAAGAGTGCTACAGTACGGGGGCTACTGCCAGCTAGCCCTACAATGTAGCATCCTCCAGCCAACCCATTTGCATCATGCTGAGCTGGGGTGGAGCAGCCCCAGGCTGGCAGGCTACCTGGGACCACTGCTATGCAGGGCTGCTCTGCTCTGGCTCAGTGTGCTATGGTCCCAGGCACACAAGTATACATGGTGCCTGAGCAATATGGGGCCCATCACAAAATTTACTAGAGTTTGTTCAGGCACATTAATAACATTCGTAGATGCACCCTGTAAGTGGTAACAGCTTAACACTGAAAGAACATTTACAACCTAAAGTTGTGTTTCTAATATAGACAGGGAAAATTTGATTTTCAAAAGATGAGAGCAGATTGTCAGCTTTTTTACATAAGCCTTGATCTTTTTTTTAACCTGATAGTGTCCCTTTTAAAAGAAATAATGCATGATATGACAACATGAAAACAAATATTAATACCTGACAATGGCATGACACTAGCATTATGATTAATATCCACTATATATCCAGTGTGTGACATTTTTTTCATTCAAGCAGAAGATGTGTTTCATACCATGAAATCATTATTTCCCCAAGAATACTTTCTGTTGCAGCATATGCACTTTTTCTGTTTCCTTCTCTCAAAACCAGTGTTCTGTAATGATTATAAAGGAAAATCCACATTTTTCCATGATTAAAATGAAACTTTCTCTCTCTCTCTCTCTCTCTCTCGCTCTCTCTCTCTTTCTCTCTCTATATATATATTCTCTCTCTATATATATAGAGAGAGAGAGACAGAGAGACAGAGAGAGAGTTTCATTTTTTTCATTTTAATCATGGAAAAATGTGGATTTTCCTTTTTAATCATCACAGAACACACACACACACACACACATATATATTCTTTATGTGACTTCAGAACAGAGGAGGAAGGGAAGAGTGTTGTTAAAACCTTAATACTGCCTCTTTGCAGAAGTACAAAAGAGATAGTAATGAAGACATGAATTCCCTCCATAATAAAGGCAAGTGGAAGGGTAGGAAGGTGATTTAGTCCATCAAGCCTGAATTCATATACACTTGTTAACTGAAAAAATATCCATATCTGTTACTTCATACTAGCACAATCAACTACAAGGAAGAATATACAAAATACCAAGAGCAACCTATAACAGTTAGAGGAGAGGAGATGCCCTGCTGCTGCAATAATTGGTCACTACATACTCAGATTATCCCACCAAAAAAGACAAAGTCCCATGCCACAGAAGATGACAGAAACACACATGGTCCATCACTATCTGACCTGGGGGAAACTTTCCTTCCATACCCCATATTTGGCCATCAGAATGAAAGAGCAAGACTCTCTATTCAGGAACCTCATATTTTCTAGGTACCAGCAGGAGCACCCATGTACTCCAGTCAAGAATGTAAAGCCTTAACTGAAGCCAAAATCCCAATTACTTAGAGCAGTGACTCTTAACCAGAGTTCCAGGACATCCTGGGGTGCAGCAACATCTTTTGAACAGTACCTTAAGGCATGAAAAGCTAAGTTCAGGCTTGGGCTTATCCCCAATAGGCCAGTGCCTTTTCCCCACTTCCCAGCCCCTCTGCAAAGAAGTAAGCACTGTAAGCAATAAATTTGTTTTTGAAATGAAGTGATGCTCAATTAACAAAAACTATGGTCCCTTGAGTAAAACAAGGGTTGTCTTGAATCTAAAATGTTGGGAACAAATGTATTAGAGTAAGGTGAAAAAAGAAATGCAAGAAGCCAGTAATATTTATAAGGAGAAAAGAATCCATGTATTGACCAGAAAAAATCTTGTAGCATCTAATTATCAGATATATTCTACATTAAGGGCATGTCTACTTGTCACCATATGGTCCCATTGCTATGGCATTATGCCTTAGTATTTTTGGAAGTACAGGTGGTTACTGCTCCATACACGCAGCACCCAGTTAGATTTCACCACTATGTTGCAGTAATGGCGTGCTATAGTGGGGAAGTGTGCCCCTATGGTGATGTAGCTGGCAACCACATGTAGACCTGTGTGATTGCTATGTTGCCTTAGCACACCATAAAGTAACATAGCACATCACCATGTTACTGTAAGGCAATGTGTAGATGTGCCCTGAGAGCTACTCTTTTACCCCAGCTTGGGAAACACAAATGTATGAATCTGATTCTCTTTAAGCCTGCATAAGATAAGTTTATGGAAGCTATAGTTGATAGATAAGGCAGTTCAGGCATACTAAGTTGCATCGGTGATGTAGAGCAATGAAGTTTTCCTATATGAAAGCTGCTGCCTTCTGGTTTTGTGGTTGTCATTTCGTACTGTTTTTTTCTTTGTTTTTTCCTTGACTTCCTCTGATGGATAAGGTGTTTGTTCAGAGCTAAGACTGTTTTGAGGGTCCTGATTCCACTCAGGGTCATAGCCATAGCCCAATTTTTGTTCAGGAAGTAATTTTTACTCTAGGTCACATAGGCATTCACTGTGTGAGGGGTTTTTGTTTCCTTGTGATGCTGTGGAGCATGGTATTTTTCTAAGAATCTCCTGAGAATAAACTAACCAACTTCTTTCCTATTCTGTAGTGGAAGGGAGTGTCAGTGCCCTTTGCTCCCCTGTTTTTACTTATGGCCTATTGTAGCACACATATTTTGGATGTTTTCCTTTGAGGGTTGTGGGTTAGGGCTGTAGTTGTGATTTTGAAGATTCTTTCAAATAACAATTGCCTGTCAGAAAACGGAAAGGACTTGAGGGCTCAAGATATCCCCTCCAATCCTTTTTTTTTACATGCTTCTGTGACTCCACATTGCACATACTGTTTGTCATTTCATCCCATCTATTACATAAATGTATTCAGTTTTCTTGCCCCACCACTTTGTTTGAAAGACTATTTCAAAACTACATTCCTTTGGCAGACACCTTCTTTTAACATGGAGTCTAACTTAGGTCATAGATTTGTAGCCACTTACCTGATGCTGAGGTTGTTTTTCAGCCTGAAGCTTTTTTGTACCCTTTCTTAATACCTATCCCCATGTACTTGTGAAGAATGATCATATATCCTTTCAATTTCAGTTTTGCTAACATAAACAAACTCCGTTAATCTTCTTTCATAAGAAAAAAGGTTCTCCAATCCCATAATCATGTTAGTAGCTCTTCTTTGAATTTGTTCCAGTTTAATCTTGTTAATCTTTTTTTTTTTTTACATTACAGACCAAACTCTCACACAGCTTTCTAAGTAGGGTTTTACCAATACTTTATACAATGGTATAATTATCTTCTTATCTGTACTGTATTTGCTCCACCAAATATAACGAGGGAGTCCATTCATTTTTTTATAGATGTGTCATACTGGAAGCTCATAGTTATCTAACAACCCACCCATACACCCAGGTTTCTCTCTTCCTCCGCTATCTGAAAGCAATGCACCCACATCTTATAACTAAAGTCCTTGTCCTTGTTTCCTATGTGGATAACTTTGTATTTAATCACATCTCCAATGCTCCATTCCACAAAATTATCTAAATCTTCCCACCTAACAATCCAGTCACCTTCTTTATTAGAAGTGTCCAATAGTTTAGTGTTATCAAAAAATGGCTTGAGGCCATTTCTGTTTCTATTACCAAGGAATTGGTTACAAGACCTTCCTGAAGAAACACCACTGGCAACTGCCCTATAATCAGATAACGGACCTTACACTATAAACCTCCCATATTCTCCCTTTGAGAGAATTGTCTCATAAGCAGGGATCCTGGTTTTCTCTGATGAAAAGGACCCCAATTTTCAGATTAAAAAAGTAACGAAAATCCACATTTTTCCATGATTAAAATGAAATACCACTAGAGTACACACACACACACACACACACACACACACACACACACAATGGTGTTTCATTTTGATCATGGGAAAATGTGGATTTTGAGTTATAGTTTTTAATCTGAGAATTGGGGATTTTTTTATCAGGGAAAACCAGGTTCCCTGCTCATAAGATTGTTGCCATTAAATAGTTAGACAACTGAGGCTCAATTCACTACTACATTAGTTTACTTTACATAGCTAATTTCAGCATAATTATTCCAGCATAGTCTCAGGGGAACAAAACACAAAAAATGACCCTTAAAATGAACTGAATGTTCTAAACAGATTAATTACTGAAATGTTTCAACAAACTATTATCAACTTCTCCTCTCACATCTGTACATTTTAATTAATCATACCTTGGAAGCTGCAGGATCTTATTGCAGCAATTTGTCAGTGGCTTCATGAATGAAAAACAAAATAGATTTCATTCAATTGTTATATACTTACACCTACTTTATTTGCAGCCCTTTTTATTACCATTTTTCCAACAGCTTGTCTGATCTGTTTAAATCTTTACTACTTCCATTTTCAATAGATTTTCATTTGTTTTCATTAGTTGTGATGTGTCGTTCTGAAGTAATAAAGATTAATATTGTCGTCCAACAAAGAGATTCATACAGTGAAAAAAAAATGAATTCAGTGAGCACTTAAATTGTGTAGAATTATTATATTTCTGATCAGTTAGTTTAGAGGTAGTAAACAGACTATGGAAATAGATTACATCAAACTATACCCTGTGTTTAGAGACTAACTGTTCATGTCAACAGTGAGTTTATGAATTATTTTCTTCTTCTTTACAGTTAAATGTCCACAGGTATGTCCGGAACCTGCCTCTTTATGATACTGAAGCATGCTCAGCTTGCTATAGAGTCTTGATTTCCTAAGACAACTTCTACTGGAAGCAAAATAAATCCTCATTAATTTTGATGGCCTGTAGATTCCTTGATATAGTCTGGTACCACCTGCCATCTCCTACCCACCCACCAGAATAAGTTTGTTTGGGATTCTGGAAAGGGAAAGGCAAATACTAAAACATATAGCTATTTGTGTCTACTCCTGCACATCTTTGAGATGAATAGTGGGATACAGGACCTATTAAGAGAATGAAAGGTGGTAGTATAGAATCTGCAAAAATGATAGTAAAACTGTCTACTAAAGAGCTCATGGGTTAGGTAAAACTGTGGATACTTACAGAAAAAATTTACTCAGCTGCTAAAATGTCTAAATGGCATTTATGCAGTTTTCTTAATGTCTTAATGATGCTAAACTGCCCAGCATAATGACAACTATTTACATTCTACATTTTAACTCTTTGCATCTATGCTTATCGTACTGCACATACTCAGATGTGATTCAATAGAGCTTGAAGGGCCTCAAGCTCCATTTATTCTCCTTTGTGATCCAGTTTTGAAGTGGAGGCACAGAAATGCTGTACAAAACCTCAGAACTATAGCTGACCAAAACCCAAAGTAAGCAACTGTTTGATGCTGCATGTTAGTGGGTCACCTTTTGCCTCCTAGTATAATAGTAAGGGCATACTTCCAGGATGTAGGAGACAGCTCCCTGGAAAAAGCTTTACACAGAAGGGATTTTATAATCTTAAACTTCTTAATTTTATTCTTAATAATTTTATAATCTTCTACATTATAAAACACTCATATAACCAGTAGGGTAGGTAGTACCTTCCTGTTGAAGTTAGGCCATTGGGAAGCTAAAGGGAAGAGTCCTGGGTACAAAAAGAGGGTAAGTTAAGGAAAACAGGAAAGGGAGGAGGCAACCATTGCTTACATTTTTGTTGTAATTTTCTATTACAAAATTATTGAAAAACCTTCATAAAAATCTTTGGGGCAGAGAACATTTTCCTCACACTGTGTTCCACTTCCTGGAAACTCCTTCCCAATAGGACTGGAATAGATGCCCAGACTATACTACTTGAAAAGTGCTGGGGGGGGAGGGGAGTGGGACATGGGAAGGGCTTGTTACAGTGCTTCGTAATGCAGGAAAGTCCTAACAAGAAGAGGTATAAGCTGAGGTTTCATGAGGAAATAAGCCTGATATTGATTGCACCACCACTAAGTGTCACTGATTTGATTTTCAGAAGAATAAATCCCACACATATATGATATTTAGCATTATCTTTCCTATTGTCACTAGCTAGCCCTACTTTATGGGACAGCAGCTGACTTTCTTCATTGTCAGATTTCTCATAAAATCACACTTCTCTTATGACACATCTCAACACACATCTAGATGACTAAGAAAAGTGGAGTGAGCATACTATCAATTGGTGATCCTTTTTTTATACAAATTACTTTGTGTACTGTTGGTCAGACTTACAGGGGATCTTAGCAACTGCACTGAACCAGATCCTGCCCTCAGATATAAAAAGCAATCCATAACAGTGTCATAGTATATAATGACACAACTCCAGTGGGCATGTTGCATTTAGCCCCAGCCATTAGATAAATTAGCCATGGAAGAGGGGGCCAGAGTCCAGGACTCTCCCCATCTGATACTACAGTTATTTCTCTTCTTTGTTTGCCTTCCTTCTGTCCCCATGACCAGGGCTCCTGGTTTTCTCTGATTTTAAAAAATCCCCAAATTTCAGATTTAAATAACTCCAAATCCACATTTTTCTGTGATTCACATGATACATCATATACAATTATATACAATGATACATCATATATACTTAAAATGAAACACCTTTATATCTATCTATATCTATTTATCTATCTATCTAGATAGATAGATATAAAGGTGTTTCATTTTAATTAAAGAAAAATGTGGATTTGGGGTTAACTTTTTAATCCAAAAATTGGGGATTTTTTTTTTTAAATCAGAGAAAACAAGGATCCCATGACTTTCTTTCACTTAGCCAGTTTAAATGTTGGAGGGTTTTTTTCAGCCATGTCTTTCCTGTACATTGATGATCCTATGCTAGAATATGAAAGATGGGTTCATGCCTTCTGAGTCTGAGTGGATGCTAGTTCTACAGGCCTGGTCTCCAGTGTATTGTCAAGTTCTCCAGTGATTATACTATTTATGGAGGAGTACCTCTACTGTGAAGTCAGTACTGTATAGTAGGTAGATGCAATCATCCACTTATTTTTTTCTAGGATACTCCATATCTTATACTATGACAGGAATACCCAACCAGAGGTTAATTCTAGCACATGTTGAACTCCCCAGTTAAATTAATTCAGCATAAGTATAATCTACTTCCACTGAGGGACTAGCTTCCTATTATCTATAGAAGGAATATGTATTTCCTTTCTTGGTCTTAAATGGAATGTACATGGACACATAACCAGGAATACGTTTTTTTTTTTCTGATTAAAAAAAAATCTCCAATTTTTGGATTTAAAAAAGTGATCCAAAATTCACGTTTCCATAATTAAAATGAAACACCACTATATACATGGTGGTGTTTCATTATAGTCATGGAAATGTACATTTTTGGGTCACTTTTTCTTTTCATCTGAAAATTGGGTATTTTTTAAAATCAGATAAAACCAGGATCCCTGCACATAACTAGTTTTTGGCATTTATATATGGTTTGTAATTCAACTCCACACAAACTAGTTTATGCATACCCAGTAAGCATGCTCAGTACAGCTACACAGTTAAACAGGATCAACCATGTGTGCACAGAAGACCAGGTGAGTTTGGAAATGTTAGCTGCAGAAAAAACAGAGTTACTGAGTTTTATCAAAGGAAAAAAACCCTCTTACCTTTTAGACTACCATCCTAATGTATAGTGAACTTGCCCTGTGAGAAAAGACTCTGGTTGTAGACCTTCTGACTGAAATAGAGCTTATATCTTCTGCCTTTTAGAAAAATGCTCTGATGCCCAGGCCATGGGCCATAATAGTTCAAGCTGACTCAATGGGAGGCTAGGAGAGGGAGATAAGTGAGGCCAAGAGGAAGACTGCAGGTCAGAGGATGTGTGATTCAGTGAGATGAATGCTGCTCTCAAATATAGTAGGCCTTGAGATTTAGCTTGAACTCTTAGTCCCAGGGGGTCAAGAACTGTCCTAATGTTGTTTATGTATTTTAGCCAATGAATTTTAAATATAAAACCTTTTGCCTAATGCCTAACCTGTGGCTTGACAAATAGGGCATTTTGATTTTAAAAAACAGAGATGTTTTTTCAAACTCCACCTTGGTGATGGTAGACCTAGAAACTGGGTCTCTTGCTTGATGGGTAAATGCCTAAACCACTTGGGTAAAAAAGTTGGAATGTAACACTTCTCTCTCTCCTCCATTTTACTTTTAGCTTGTTTGTGGCTAGTACATTTCTATTTCACCATAGGTCTACAGAGAATCCCAAATTTTATGTATATGACCAAAATTGCAGTTACACAGGTATAAGCATCTTCTAGATCAATAACGCAAAATAGGAAAATGCACAACATAGTATTTCATCCTTAATGAATTACATTTTTTTAAAATTAAAATCATATTCCATTCTATGGTGTTTGAAACATTCCTGCTGTACCAAGCCCCAGAATCTGCACAGGGGCCACCGGGGGTTTTTACAAATTTATATAAGGTTAATGGGGGTTCAGGTCACAGCCCAATGGGTTTAAAAGATTCTGAACACACAGCTGAGTACATTAGGATACATACAGGGAAGATATATGTAACAGGTGAGTAGGAATTAAGGTACATACACGTAGATTATACATAACAGGCAATAGACAGTTTCCCAGTAATAGAACCTTTCAGCAACAGATAACAAGGTAACCAATAAGAAACATTAACCACAGAGTATTTACCCTGAGGAACTCTTGAACTCTTCTTCAACTCTACAGGGCCCTCAAACCAGCCTCCAGTCCACTGTGCACCCACCTGCTATGCACCATGGGGCTCAGCTCTGCTGCTGTGGCCTGCAGAATTGTCTCTGCTGTTCACTGCTACCCATGGCAGCTACCAGAGTTCCTCCACGTCTCACCAGCTGCACCAGCTCCTCCACACGTCTCACCTTTCAGGATCACTTTGCCACAGCTCTTGGGTCTCAGCCACAAACTGGCCTTGCTGTGCACTCATGCCCCACACTTGAGCCCTGCTGCTGTGGTTTGTCAAGCCAGCCCCCCCTGCACCTACTGGATCTCTGCCATGTGTCTCACCAGCTGCAGTCTCTCAGGATCACCCCACCACAGCTCTCAGGTATCTACCACGTCTCACCAGATGCAGCCTTTCAGGATCTCTGCTATAGCCCCTTGGCTCCCCAGTATGTGTCTTTCCACCTGCTGCTGCCTCTGCTGTTCCTATGTGCACTTTCTCTCTACCATTACCTTGCATGCCCAAAATCCCAGCTTTCCCTTTGCTTTCTTCCCCTTCCCCCAGCAGTCTGCTGGGAAGTATAGTTCCAGCTGCTGTGTCCATTCATTGTTTGCAGTCCCTCATGGTCATGGATGATCACTCCCACGGGTCAAGGAAAAGATTATAGATGAGTCTGTTGATGGCTTAGAAGGCCAATTTTAGAGCCAAAAACTCTCTAGCAAACACTACAAATGGTGATTAAAGGGAGGGTTGGACCATGGATGTGTCTGTCTTGTTTCCTTTCCATCTGTTTCTGTCAATTTTCTGCTTCCAGGACAAGACAGGTTTTCTCAAAGTAAGATGCAACTTTTCTGACAAGGTATCGCCGTGTAGCCCTGTCCCGAGCTAGTTTTTCCCAATTTGTTGTGTCAGTGCCACATTTCTTAATGTTCACCTTGAGGGTGTCCTTGAAGCATTTCCTCCTGCCCCCATGTGTCCTTTATCCTTAGCTGAGTTGGGAGTATAGCAGTTGTTTTGGTAGATGCACATCAGGCATGAGTACACAATGCCCTGTCTACTGCACCCGATGTTGAATAATCAACGATTTCATGCTGATGCCATTAGCATCAATGAGGACTCTGGCATCTGTGTGACAGACCTCCCACTTCATGCCAAGGATCTTCCAGAGTTAGCACTGGTGAAGGCATTCTAGGCTTTTCAGATGTACCTATAGGGGTGTGGCTATTACACTGCTACTATTTAGGTTTATGCAAATTTTGTTTTTTTGTTTTGTGTTTTGCAACGGGGTTTGCAGAATGTGTCAGCAACAGTCCTTCTGGTTCTTCTGTGTCAAAGTTCACTCCATATAAAAATAGTAGAATCACTTTTCCTCTTCCCACCTGTACTACAACCCTTCCCTATGCACAATGCTATCCTCTCTTAGAAACAGATATAGATGCAAATATATTTAAACCACATTTAAACTAGTTTCTTAATTTGGGATAAGTTACAGTGGAGACAGGCCTAATATAAGCCTCCTATACACAACTCAGATGTTTGGCCCACGTTACTACATACTATTTTCATTCTGCAAGTTAATTTTTACACAAAATGCTGATATAAGTATTAATTATACTTTTTATAAACACAATACTCATTGGTTTGATGTAATCCCATAATTTTGAGAGAGAATAATCCTAGAGTTCCAGTGTCATCTCAGTTCGTGGTGAATCTTTTTCTGGACCACATTCTGGTCTGAGTTGTATGAATATAAATCCAAATGAACTCTAGTAGCCTTACTGAAATTACTACAGGTTGATACTCGTGTAAATTGTATTAGAGTATGATCTACAGGGTGTGTTTATAAGCAGAAGACCTTTCTTAGCTACATTGTCACACTATATAATTTCTTTTGGCCAACATTAAAAGAATTGAAACTCTATCTAATTTGGACAAAAAGGAATCTGCATAACAGCCCTGGGCCTTTTTTTAAATGGCTCAAAACATGTTTTTGTTTTGTTTTTCTTATTTTTTTAGTGTTTTGCAGTAGAGTATTCATCTTGGACCAAATCTGATGTTTCTTACCTAATGGATTCAATGGGTGTATTGGCTAAATAAAGGATGCAGGATTTCCTTTTGTGTGATTATATACTCTACCCAGACTCTTTGTTTGAATATGTCATCACATAGGTTATTTCTTCAGATTATATTATCTTTATTGAAGATTGATACACCAGCTGCAAACTGCTGCCCTCTAATAGTAAAATATAACACTAAATATGACAAAATAACACATCAGATTGCTTATGCTCCTGTTTCTATTTCTTTGCTTTCTGCCAAGGAAGGAAGGTCTATTCATACCTAATGGCCTATTGGGCTTGTGTGGTTAAAGTATACCAATTTCTTATAGCACCCAAGGGAACAATGTATCCACTTTAGACCCCACAGCTTGAATAACCAGCTGGATCAACTGGGGGCAGCCTTTGACATGAGCTCAAGTCCTTTTTCACAGCTTTAAGACATGAGACACCTAAAATAACCTGTCACCATATCCCTGAAGTGTTTAAAAGCTCAGAGTATTTATGAAGCTATAATAGCCTAAATCAAACACCTATAGCTGAACTTCCTGAACTCTTAGAAGATTCAGAATAAATGCCTTGGTTTGATTTTGATGAATGACCCTTATTTTCACAGTGGTTTTAGTTCTGGTTTTTGGTTACCATAGCTAAGACAGCATGTATAATAATCATGGAGATTGGCATATTCTTCCTGTAAAACTTCATATAAGGTGCATCTCCATGTGGCACTACATCACTGTAGCAACACACTATGGTGATGTACCATCGGAGGCCCAAAACCATGACACCACAGCTACATCACCATAGTGACATGCTCCTTCAGTATAGTATGTTGCTATGGTGATGTAGGGGCTAAAAATAACAGTGTGCCGCATGGACAGTGCAATATGGGCTGTTACTGTACCATCATTTAGTACTTCCAAAAAGAAGAACAACAGCACCATAGGGGCACATGTAGATGTGCCCATGGTTCCTTCATGAGAGGTTAAGGAGAGAAGATGTGGAGATAACTTTATGGCCCCTTAAAGACAGTGCAAAGTGAACACAGCCCACTTCCAAATAGTATTTTCTAATTACAAGAGCAAACATTTTCAGCAAGCTTGACATGCTCCAGGTCTTCTGAAGTGCACAGGTAAAAAAAAGGGTTACTTTAAGTTATCACCATATATGCAAAGACATATGAATATGAAGACATATTTCAGTGGTCCAGGAGGGATTTTCATAAAAAGGAAAACAACATTCAGCAATTTAAATTTTATTTTTAATAAACATTTGAATAACTAACTTACCCCTGAATAGCAACATGATGGGATATTCTTCTTATGTACTAATAACCATTTCCTGGGATAATAATTCACAGGGTTAATATACAATTTATAATTTGCTATACAAATGTAAATCACCACCTACATACAGACAAAGGAAGGAAATTAATAGCATAAGAAGGATTCGATTCTCAGAATTCTGGATCTAGAACACATCTTCACATTTGTCCAGTCGATACTGGGTCTAATTTGTACTTGAGAGAATTGGGGTGAATCTGAATACTTAGATCAAAATCAAAGGAGTCTCAACCCCTGAAAAGTTTGAATTTGTTCACAGTGTGGAATATTATACTACACGTACACACATCCATACATAAAGAAGTTATGCAAAGCCTGGATTATCCATATAACAAATACCCAAATGCCTAAACTGAATTGAGTTTTGCTTGATTTTTTAAATGTATATTCATAATACCCTGAATTTTGGTACATAATAAATAATATTGTGTTCTAATAACTATTGCTAGTTTTTAATATGGATCAAATCAAATCAGATGTGAGGTTTATGAGTAACACATGCAAATGGCAGACATACAATATTGATTCCTTTCATGTTGCTTAGAACAAAGAAACGAACTGTTTGGTCACAGAAATGTTGGAATTGTTTTGACATGGCTTGGCTTTGCTTGAGGAAACTCATAATGCAAGCAAAAGGAAAATAGCAGAAAGACATGAAACTCTGATCTCAGGAATTAGTGACCTGAAAAGAGAAGAAACAGCATGCTGCAGCACAAAAAAAATCTATGTCAAATTTCGATAAGTTATGTATGTTATATATAAAATTTTCTATTTAGATTACTTGTTCTACTATCAAAAAAGCACCACTAAAGGAAGCAAGCTTCTGTACAGAAATGGCCTGTGCAATCAGAGTACAAATCACCCACCGAAAACACAGTGAAGATGTAGTGAAAATCAGATTAAAAATAAAGAGAGGGAGAGATGGATGTGATATATGTGATTAGAAATATGAACCTTCATATCTACTAAGATCAATATTGAAACTAAACTATATGTAGTCAGTCTCAAAACTAGTTATAGTAAATGAACAAAATAAGTATTTTCTCCCTTGATTTATATTGTAAAGTTGGCTTCATCATATCTCTGATGGAGAGTCATGTACAGGGCAAATTTGAACAAGCAGCTGATATCCTTTAATGCTGTACACGTCATATTAAAATTATGCTTAATTTTTTAAGTATATTAAATCTTTTTTCTGACTTTCTGTCATCTTTTACTTTCATATCTGTTTATTACAGAAAATTAATTCCTAGTATGAGTCTGTACCCACTTCCTCTGTAAAAATGTAAATAAGCTGTTCCTTCTGCTATTGCTGCTGTTTTTTTCTCCCTTTCTCTTCCTATTGATAGAAGCTCTTTGCCAGTGCAAAGGGACCCTATTGTTATCTTTTGTTCAATGCTCAGTTTATATTTGCCAATAAATTTGACCAGTTCAGCATACTTGTAAAATATTTTGCAGACAAAACTTCCTGTTAACTTTAAATGTTATTGTGCATTCAGTGTCACAAGATATGACTGAGGCCAGCATTTTAACAATATTAAAACAAAATTTACCCATTAGTTGGTAAGCCCATGTAAGAAATAGACATCAACAAAATATATTCCTAGCATAAAAGGAAATAAATTAAAAAATAATATTTCAAGAACAGAAATATTGGGTTGTTTTCCACTCTAGCACTCTTATTGTTTTGAGTGATTGTTGAGCTTTTAATTCCTTGTAAAAAATAACACCTCCTAAAATTTGTAAATAAATCAATTGAAATCCAGCTGAAAGCCAATGGGAATATTGCCTAGAAAGATACTGGAGCATATCATCAAGAATTGTTTTCTTCTCACCTAATAAATGACAAGAAACAGCCAACATGTATTTGTCAATAGCAAGTAATATCTAACCCACATGATTCCTTTCTATGAAAAAGCATGGGCTTTGTGGATGGGGGAAATAATGCACAGGACATACATGAACTTCATAAAAGCTTTCAATAATATCTCCCATTATGTTCTCACCCTTTTTGCCCTGTGGGCCAGATGAGTGATGCACAGCTAAGCCATGGGCTAGATCCCAGGTAGGGTTAGGTCCACATACCTAGATCTGGCCCTACACCTCAAATATTGGACCCTCTTTCATCACTTGGATGCAGCCCTGTGCTGACTCACATACCTGGATACCCCTTTCACACGCCTGGACTAGGCCCTATGCACCTGGATGCTGCCTTGTACCTCTTGGATTGAACTCCACTCCAGTCAGATTGGGCCGCGCTCCACCTAGATTGGGCTCTGTGCCCTGCACACAGGTCCATATTATTTTCTCACAGGGATCCTCAAAGGTTTAGAAATTTAGTAGCTTTGGAGAGGCATTTAATGTGCCCAGAGTGTCTTCACTGCCAGATTTTCAGATGGTTGTATCAATGGCGTTAAAGTCAACCTGAAAAAAATGGCTTATGAACTTTGAGTAAAAGAACTGCATTTGGATCAACTGGATTAGATTATTCATCAGACTAAATAGGTTTGATTATATCTAAATATCCTTTCATTTTCTATTTGTGCTATGTAACAACTTGGTGTGAATAACTTGGTTTTGACAATGTAAGACTGATCACAAGGATTCTGCATGTACACTTTTTCCTAGATTTAGAAGTAAAGCTTTATTTTTCTTAAACTAATGAAGATTTTTCTAAATTAAGTTTTATTACATGTGTGAAAAAGCCTGGGGCCACTTCCTCTTCATTTAGATTATCCCTTTAACCTACATGCATGAGGAAGTTGGTTTCAAGAAGTTCATCCGCCTTCTCTTGGCTCAATTGTCAGTATTATGTCCCTAATTCACCCTTCTGATTGTTATACTAGAACTATCCTGCATTCCAAGCAATTTGTTAATTAGTCAGTCACACTGAATTCAACCTCTTCTAATTCAGTATACTTCTTCTAGGTACTCCTTGTCCACAAAGCTACTTCATTATGGTTTTCTCTGCTTAAAAAAACAAAAAAACCAAACCCACATTTTTGGGTTAAAAAAAGTAATCCCAAATCCTTATAATTCCATGATTAAAATTAAATGCCACTAATACATAGAAATATATATAGTGATGTTTTATTTTAATTATGGAAAAACATGGATCTGGGGTTACTTTTTAAACCTAATATTGGGGATTTTTTTTTAACCAGAGAAAACCAAGATACCGGTGGATCAGGGATGAAGATTTATTCTTTTAAAAAGAGGTATCATTTTAATAAAAGTTAGACTTCCCTTTTAATAAAAAATAGACATTCATCTCAGGTTTTTAAATTAGGCAACAGAACAGATTTGAATGTGATTTTCTAATTATTTTATTTTTTGAGAGCTAATATCTTAGGTCTCTGTCTCCAATAGATTAACTTCAGTGGAAGTTAATAAGAATATTGAAGGCACAATGAACGCAGGATTAAGAAAAGCATACCTGGTAGACTATTTTTCACTTAAATTATTTGTCTCTGTCACAGGGACGCTCTGGTGCCCTGTTCCTATGATAAGAGAACAGGTGTTGGTTGCCGTGGCAACCACAGTGGGTCAGTTGACCAGAAGGGGGCTGGGCCTGGCCTTTATAAACAGCCCAGGCTGAAGCCCGGCCAGTAGTTCCCTTCTGGCAGCCTGAGGAGCCAGAGCCCTGCAGCAGAGTCGAGCATAGCAGCCCAAGCACATAAGCAGCTGCACCATGGTATGAGGGGAGAGAACCCTACCGGGGAGATTTTGCAGGAAAGCCGGGTGGGCCTAGATTGTAGGTTATAGCCAGGAGACTTATTGTTGTGTTACAGCCAATTGACTTATGGTTCTGTTTAGTTATGGTTATACTGGAGGACCGGGTGAGGCTATAGGGGTGGAGGAGGCCTCTCCCAGCACTGGAGAGGGTGCTGAACTTTGGGGGTGTCCCGACCCCAACCCAGAGAGATAGTATCAGGAAAGCTCAGTAGGGCTCCGCAGTGGTGGAGGCTCCGGTGCCAGCAGGGCACCATAGTCTAGGGGAGAAGGGGAACGGATGATTTTGGAGGTGCCAGGCATGGCTAAGGCCACCTGACCCCCAATTGCTAAGAGCACTAGTGTGGGCACCAGCCAGACACCCGGAGGGTGTTCGTGTTAAGACCCAGGTGGCATACATGAATCAAAACCCAGGGTGAGGTACTGTTTTAAAGACCAGTCTGGTGAGGGTGAGTGCACAGTCAGAAAGCCGGGGAGGGCGAGTGTGCAGAGAGACAGGACCCAGGGGGGCACTGTCTGTATGCGGAGGAGCCCCAGGGAGGGGCGAGCATATTGAGCGGGCCTAAGAGGGGCAGATGTATTGAGCAGGCCCGAGAGGGCTAACAAGCCTAGGGGCGCCAGTCAGGGCGCCGGTTGCGTGACAAGCCCAGGATGCTAGTCTGGGCACAGAAAGCAGAGGGGCACCGGTTATGTGACAAGCCTAGGGGCGCCAGTCAGGGCGCCGGTTGCGTGACAAGCCCAGGAGCGCCAGTTAGGGTGCAGGAAGGAAACTGACCAGACAACGTCCAGTACATCGGCGAGGCTTGGGGAGTTCTACAGGGGAGGTTGGAGGCATGCATAGCCCATAAGGCTGGGGTGCACCCGTCACTCCATATAGAACAGGGGACAGGATTAACATAGCACCGTGTCCAAGGGGACAGAGAGCAGCCTCCTTTATAAAATTTAGGCAACATCAAAGACGTGGTGGGCAAGAAAAAGGGTGCTGAATCGCCTACTTGGCATGGTAGGGGGCGTTAGGGAGATCACGGCCGCTCCTAGGTCCCTGCACCATGACAGTCTCCAGCTAACTTTAATTATATTTTTATACTTTAGCTTATGCCATATATTATAGTAAAGCTAACATAACTATCATGTCCTGACTTTATGACACTTATATAAATGAAATTTCAACATGCACATTAGGTCTTGGGGGCTGGCACAATAAAGGAATTTTTCCTTATGTCCAGCCTAAAATGGTCTTGGAGGAGTTTATGACTATTGGTTTTTGTTTTTCCTTGGGGCACTGGTGAACAGACATTCTTCCAGATTGTGATGTACACCCCTTATATACTTGTAAGCAGCCACTAGGTCCCCCCCTGAGTCTGTGCTTTTCTAAACTGAAGAGTCCCATGGCTCAACCTCTCTTCATAAGGCCTATTCTCCTTCCCTCTGACCATGTGTGTTGCTCTCATCTGGACTCTCTCAATCTTCTCAACGTCCTTCTTGAATTGTGGAGCCCAGAACTGGATGCAGTACTCCAGTTGTGAACTCACCAAGGCCAAGTACAGTGGGAGGATGATATCCTGAGAATTACTTGAAAAACATCTATGGATACAAGCCCGATTATTGTTTTCTTTGCCAGCTGCGACATCACATTGGTGGTTTATCTTGTGGTCAATCATGACCCCCAAGTCTCTTTCAGCAATGGTACTAGCAAGTGTAGCACTGCCGAACCTATAAACATGCTATGGGTTTTTTCTCCTGAAGTGAAGTACGTTACATTTATCTATATTGAATGTCATCAGGTTAGTATCCACCCACTTACGAAGTTTATCCAGGTCAGCATGGATTACTAGCCTGTCTGCCGGTGTGGACACTATGATCCAAAGTTTAGTGTCATTGGCAAACTTAGCCAGTGCGCTTCTGACACTAATGTCCACATCATTGATAAAGATGTTAAAAAGAAGCAGTCCAAGGACATAGTTTTGTGGGACACCACTGAGCATGGAGTGCCATGATGATTCACTACTCCCTGGGTCTGACCTCAGAGCCAATTACCCAGCCTTTGGACTTTGGTGAAGCCAAGGCCACAGTTGGCCAATTTTTGTGTGAGGAGGTCATGGGACACCAGATCAAAAGATTTTTTAAAGTCCAGATATATGACATCAATCTCTTTTCCCTTGTCCAGGTGATTGTGATTTTTTTTTTAATATGATAGTGTTCCGTAGAAGCCTTAAACACTTATATGTGTTTAAGGCTGTGTCGCAGTGCACTCAGGTGCCCTGTGCCTGAAAGCGGAGATGGCTTGGGAGAGACGCCTAGTGGCAAGAAGGGGGAGGCTCAGCTGCCAGTCACCAGGGCTGCAGAGGTGCTGATTGCCAGGGGCAACCAGTAAAACCAGCTGACAGGAAGGGGCAGGGCTTAGCCCTTCTTAAGCCCAGGTAGAAGGTCAGGAGAGCAGTTCCTCTCCAGTGGCCATGGGAGTAGGAACTCAGCTAGGACAGACAGAGGGGAGAACTCTGGTGGTGTGAACATCACCCAGTCACTGCTGGGGTTGGGGAGCCCTCCCTCCCGCTCTCCCTCACTCTCTAGTAGGGAGTGAACTAGACCGGATGGTCTAGTTTTTATGTTGTAGCTCAGGGGCCTTGTGTTTTTATGTTCACAGTTTTGACTGGAGGACCAGGTGAGGCTATTAGGGGTGGGGGTTCCCCAGTAGTGTGGGGGTTCCTGGCGCCGGAGAGGGTGCAGCATTTGCAGGATGCATTGGCCCCAGCACCAGAGCGAGAGGGGGGCAGCAAGGAGCCCCAGAGTGAGAGGGAGGCAGTGAAGAGCCCCAAGAGTAAAGAGGAGGGCCAAGACATAACAGGGCCCAGGTCAGACCACATCAACACCATCTGCAAGGCTTGGGCTGCGGTGTAGGGGAGGAAAAGGAGCCGCAGGCTGCACCCCTTGTCACCGGGGCATGAAAAATGGGCAGCCTCCCTCTGATTACAACAACCTACTAATCTAGTAAGAGCAAGGTGTGGCAGGAGAGTAAACAAGCGGTTGGCCCATTACAGGAGGGCAGAGCCACTCCCAGAAAGGCTCCGATAGTGATACTCCTGTCACAGGCTCCTGATAGACTTAAGTCATGTGTCTTAGGCACACACACAAGTGCATATATAGCATATCCACTACTCTCCCTAACATCCGCAAAGCCTGTTATCTTGTCATAGAAAGAAATTAGGTTTGTTAAGCATGAGTTACTCTTGCTGGCTGTTACTTTTACTGCTATTTCTAAGTCCTTACAATTTAATTTTCTGATTAGATTCTTTAATGTTTTTCCACAGACTGAAGTGATTCTGACCTTTCTATATTTTATTTATGTAAAAAAACCCAAAAAAACCCAAAAAAACCCAACAGGGTTGTTATATTGTCTTTATTTTTGGTCTTCCAAGACCTTATCTAACCTCCAGGAGTTCACAGAGATAATAGGCAATGACTAAAATTACTTCAGCCAATTCCTCAAAGACTCTAGGATAGTACTACTCAAGCAGGGTGTGGTGGCAATTTTAGGACTGATAAGTATGCAAGCATGTACACATGATCCACAAGATTTCAAATTCGTACAGTGTCAAAAATATTATAGATTTATAGATTCATAGATGCTAGGGTCGGAAGGGACCTCAATAGATTATCGAGTCCGACCCCCTGCATAAGCAGGAAAGAGTGCTGGGCCTACATTACCCCAGCTAGATACACATCCAACCTTCTCTTGAATACCCCCAGGGTAGGGGAGAGCACCACCTCCCTTGGGAGCCCGTTCCAGACCTTGGCCACTCGAACTGTGAAGAAGTTCCTCCTAATATCCAATCTAAATCTGCTCTCTTCTAGCTTGTGGCCATTATTTCTTGTAACCCCCGGGGGCGCCTTGGTGAATAAATACTCACCAATTCCCTTCTGTGCCCCTCTGACGAACTTATAGGCAGCCACCAGGTTGCCTCTCAACCTTCTCTTGCGGAGGCTGAAAAGGTCCAGTTTCTCTAATCTCTCCTCGTAGGGCTTGGCCTGCAGGCCCTTAACCATACGAATGGCCCTTCTCTGGACCCTCTCCAGGTTATCCGCATCCTTCTTGAAGTGCGGCGCCCAGAATTGCACGCAGTACTCCAGCTGCGGTCTGACCAGCGCCCGATAGAGGGGAAGTATCACCTCCTTGGACCTATTTGTCATGCATCTGCTGATGCACGATAAAGTGCCATTGGCTTTTCTGATGGTTTCGTCACACTGCCGACTCATGTTCATCTTGGAGTCCACTAGGACTCCAAGATCCCTTTCCACGTCCGTGCCACCCAGCAGGTCATTTCCTAGGCTGTAGGTGTGCTGGACATTTTTCCTCCCTAGATGCAGCACTTTGCATTTCTCCTTGTTGAACTGCATTCTGTTGTTTTCTGCCCACTTGTCTAACCTGTCCAGGTCTGCTTGCAGCTGTTCCCTGCCCTCCGGCGTGTCCACTTCGCCCCATAGCTTAGTGTCATCTGCAAACTTGGACAGAGTACATTTCACCCCCTCGTCCAAGTCGCTGATGAAGACATTAAAGAGTATCGGTCCAAGCACCGAGCCCTGCGGGACCCCACTGCCCACACTCTTCCAGGTCGAAACCGACCCATCCACCACGACTCTCTGGGTGCGACCCTCCAGCCAATTCTCCACCCACCGGACTGTGCAGTCATCCAAGTCACAGCCCCTTAACTTGTTCACCTGTATGGGGTGGGATACCGTATCAAAGGCCTTCCTGAAGTCCAAGTATACGACATCCACCCCTCCTCCTGCGTCGAGGCGTTTTGTGACCTGGTCATAAAAAGAGACTAGATTCGTCAGGCATGATCTGCCTGCCACGAACCCGTGCTGGTTTCCCCTCAGCATAATTTGTCCTGCCGGGCTCTCACAAATGTGAGCCTTGATGATTTTTTCAAAGATTTTGCCAAGGATGGAGGTGAGACTGACTGGCCTATAGTTACCCGGGTCCTCCTTCCTCCCCTTCTTGAAAATGGGAACCACATTGGCCCTTTTCCAGTCCTCCGGGACTTGACCCGTGCGCCACGAGCGTTGAAATATTGCCGCCAGTGGCTCTGCAATGATGTCGGCCAGTGCCTTCAGTACCCTCGGATGGAGCTCATCCGGGCCTGCCAACTTAAAGGCATCCAGTTCTTCCAAGTGACCCTGCACCACCTCAGGGTCCACGCATGGAAGTCTGGTGCCTTGCTGCTGCCTCCCTACACTCCCAGTGAGAGACTTGTCATGCCTCTCGCTTAGGAACACTGAGGCGAAGAACTCGTTGAGGAGTTCAGCCTTGTCCCCTCTGTCCATCACCAATTGTTTCTGCCCATTTAGCAGGGGTCCTATTCCTCCCTGGGCCTTCCTTTTACTCCCTATATATCTAAAAAACAATTTCTTATTGTCTTTTACTTGGGTTGCCATCCTCAGCTCCATGGTAGCTTTGGCCTGTCTAACTGCCTCCCTACAAGCACGAGCAGAAGAGGTATATTCCTCTTTGGTGATCTCTCCCTGTTTCCACTTTTTATGTGCTCCCCTTTTGGCCCTTAGTCTGCCCTGGATTTCTCTGGTCAGCCAGGGAAGCCTCCTGGCCCCTTTCCCTCTTTTACCTCGCACGGGGATCGTCTCGCTTTGTGCTCGAAGGATAGCTTCCTTAAGGCACAGCCACCCTTCTTGGGCTCCCATCATTTCAAAACTACTACTCTGCAGTGTGTCCTTCACTAATCGCCTGAGTTCGCTGAAATCAGCTTTCCTAAAGTCCAGCACGTTCACCCTACTGGTTACCTTACCCACTCGACCTGTTATGGTCTGTTGTGGTTTCTCTCAGTTCTTTCCAACAGAAAAATTGCCCTATTATTTTCCCATAGTCAAAAATTGAGTACAGCTAATTGCTGGCATTTTCCCAGGTGACTTGAGTCTAACAAAGCTGAAACCCACCACTCTAAAATACATCTAATCAGGCAGTGATGATCTGAAAATATTTAAATTATCTAAGGATGAGTTGCATGTTGCACCTTGACCAGACATGGAGTATTAGCTGGTGTTAAAGTTAAAACATGTTGTGAGCAGTCATATGTTAAGGGTCAATACAGTTTCCTGCCCATGCAGTTCTGACTTGTTGTTAGGGAGCTGTTGAGCAGAAGGCACTTTGGATGAGTTTTTAATGATTTCCTTAACATGTGGACACTCAGGGGGCCGATGCACATGCTCCAATGTTTTCTAATTAGAATGCTTTGGAGTAGACTCAATTAATCATGAGTTATATATAACCACTAATACATATAGAATCATTAATATATATATTAGTAGTGTTTCCTTTAAATCATGGGAAAATGTAGTTTTAGGGTTATTTTTTTAACTGAAAATTGGGTATTTTTTAAATCAGAAAAAACCAGGATCCCTGCTCATGTTTAATTAGAACACTCCACATCTAAGCATACACACACTGTGTGCCATCATATATATTCAGCATTCCAGGTTTCAAAATGGTGATGGGGACACTAACTAAAACCCATCCAACATACTTTAGATAATGTGCCCCTGCAACCATTTTGAAAAATGGGAAGCTGAATATACATGATGCTGAAGAGTTTTAGTGTAGCTATGTAGGAGCCACTGTAATTAAAATACCTTCCCCTGTGCATCCTGGAGCACGGTATAGACACCCTCAGAGTTTAAGGGACCACAGTATGGTCTAAGTATAATGTGTAATTTCACCATAAGGATTCTCAGACTTGTTCTTTCTCTGCTCAAGACTGTCATCTGATAGTTGACCTCCTTTTTGTGAAGTCTAAAGTTAAAAGCATTAAAATACTTTATCTTTGTTTGCATTATCCCTTGTTTGCTTTTCCTGTCTTTTTGCATTCATAGAATTGCTTTTTGTTCCCATTTGATCCTTGATAGCTCTATCTAAATTTCTTCTTTGGCTTTTCCTGTGTTATCATATGTTCATTCTACACTCTTTTACTCATCCTTTTTGCTGAATTCAAAATAGCTTTCAAATTTCAGAGGTTTTAAAATTTGTTCTTTTTTCAAGTTCCATTGTTTTCTCCAAGCAAGTCTTTTGCTACCCTTCATTATAATAGCATGATCTTGAACCCTTAATATTGTTTTGTTTAAGGACAGATTATTTTTCCTGTGTATCTTTTCCCTTTCATACCTCTACTGGGATCTTGACCACTCGCTCTCTAAGTTTGATCTTCCCTTCTTCATTGTCTAGCTTGCAAACTAGGTTAATTTTGTACAACCAGGATCTTATTTTGTGCTCTTTATCACATTATTGTGAATAATGGGGGTCTCTTGTCTTGCAGTCATGCAACAGAGAGCAGAATTTAGGACAATATATCTTAAAATCTTAATGTAAGTTACAGCAAAGCATTCAAATGCTTTTTTTGTCCTGCAAAAACAGTAAAAAATACTTAAACAATAGAATTACTGCATTAAATATCTTTAAAACAAATACAATTTTCTCCTTGAGAATCTCTGCTTATAATCTCAATTGATATTTTATTTGGTTTCAGTATTTAATTCCAGTGTACTCACGATAGAGAACATATCTACTGCTGTAGGAGAGTAGTTTTTCTTAAAGTATTCTTTGAGTTCTTTCTTTTTTTAAGTATTTATAAAATATAAGCTTACATTAAATACTGTTTTTTTTTTTATTTAAAAGACTCACTGGTAAAATAGCTATTTTGAATTCAGCAAAATTGTAGAGACTGATACATTTAATGGAGGATTCAATGACTGGTAGGTCAATAGCCCCTTCAAACATATTATTTACTTAGTACAGATACATGACAGGAGGTACTATATCACTGATCTGTACTTTACCAAGGACCCTGGTTTTCTCTGATAGAGAAAAATCTCTGGGGTTTTTTTTTTGGGTTTAATCTCCCCCATCCAAATTTTTCCATGATTAAAATTTGTGTGTATATGGAATTTGGGTTACTATTTGAAAATAAATGCAGGCATATTTGGTTATCCAGCACTCGCCATTCCCCATGGGTGCCGGATAAAAAAGCTTTTGCTTTGTGTTTGTGTGTGTGTGTGTGTGTCTCTGTGTGTGTATTTTCAAATAGTAACCCAAATTTCAAAAATTGTGGATTTTTTTTTATCAGAGAAAATTAGGTTCCCTGTTTATCAAACACTTGCTCAATGAAAAACAAGGTTTCATGATATATACCTAGTATACGACACATGCCACATACAGGGCATATCAACATGTCACCCCATATCATAATAGTGATGAACTACATCATCATACAATGCGCTATGGTGACAATGATGACATGAGTCTACACATGATCAGCAGCTACTTCACCGTAGTGGCATGCTTCCCCACTTTAGTATGCCACTATGCATTGCGTGCACAGTGCAGTATGGGTGGTTATTGTGCCATGCTTTCATACTTCCAAAAGGAAATATTAAAGCAAGGCACCATAACAATGTCATTATAGGGTGATGTGTACAGGCACCCATAAGGTTGAATAGTATTGCATGTAGTGGATGACTCAAATCAAGCTAAGGGCTAATTCTGACGTACCTGACTACTGTGTAGGTATGAGTCTATCATCTCTTCTGGGACCATGTGTTCTCCTCTGAGAACATGTGAATGCCTCCCTAGACATGTGGTCAGAGCAGTTATCCACCTATAGAGGGAAGATGGTAGTTATAGGGTAGTTGAGTGACTCAGAGTTAGTCTCAAGATTCACTTTGGTTGCCCACCATATGAAACACAATTTTGCCTGTTGGGTCTAGATCATAGATAAGGAGTTATTTCCAAGACATAGGTTCAAGTAAAGCTTAGATTAATAATAGCTAATAGCCACAATGCAGATTTAATTAATAGGAAAATAAATTTGGTTTTGGAGCTTCTTGAGCAAGTCAGGCGGGGGGTCCAATATGATGCACCAATGCCAAAATATTGCAGCTGCCAGGTTATTGACAATGAGGACCCACCCATGGTAGGAAAGGCTGGGCAGACATCAGTGCCATTGCTGCAGTGCACCTCCAACTTGGCACTAAGCTCCTCCCAGTTCTATGCCTAGAAGACGATGGTCTGAGGAACACCCTCATGTCTTTTATGCCTTCTGGATGCCAGGTAAGACCCCCAGGCAAGTCTCGGGGCAGGGGCCTGACCCAAGTGCTGAAAATTAGGATGTCACTCTTGGTCCAGTTCATGCAAGCTGAACAGGTGCAGTCATAGAGCTGTTGACAGTCAACCAAGAACTGGACATTGCCCCGGGTTCTAAGGAGAACAGTCACATCATCTGCATATGCCATCTCCTGGACTGATAGGTGGCCTGCTGAGCCAAAGGCTGATGGAAGGGTTAGGCCAGTCAGGCACAGCTGCAGCATATGTGGAGTAGACATGGAATAGAGGCTCAAAGGACAAGGCATAGAGCATTCCTGACAGAAGGCAGCCCTGGCAGATACCCCTGCAGGTTGGGAATGGAGCACAGAGCATGCTGTTCACCTTCAGAAGATTAGAAATGTCCTGATACAGGATGCAGAAGGCAGAGGTGAAGATGGGCCTGAAGCCAAATGCCTCTAGGGTCTGCAAAAGATAATCATGGCTGACCCAGTCAAATATTTTTTCCTGGTCCAAGGAGACAAGCCTGCCTAGAGTCCGCTGGGTGTTAACATGATGGTCCCCCTAGGCTTTTCTCATCAGAGGCTGGCAGTCTTAAGCGAGACTTGTTACTGGAGGAACTTGTAGCTGCTGTTGGGGGCCTTGCCTTTGGCAAAGCCCTGGGCATCAATGGGTTGCCCGCTGAGTTTTATAAGACCTCTTGGCCTCTTCTTGGCCCCTTCCTCCTGCTTGTATTTCATGAGAGTCTTGCAGAGCAGACCATGCTAATCAGCTGTCACTGAGCAGTTCTCACCCTGCTGCCTAAGAAAGGGGACCTTGGCTGCATCAAGAACTGATTGCCAGTATTCCTCCTGTGAGCCAGTTACAAGATCCTGGCAAAGGCTTTGGCCAACTGGCTGTGTGCCATTATGGCTTTGATCACTGGCCCTGAAAAGAGCTACTTCATGCTGGGCAGGACCATCCAGGACAATCTGTTCCTGCTTTGTGACCTGTTGATGGCTGTAGTCCTCACCACCAGCATCACACACGGTCACCTCAAACTCTATCACATCCTCCTCTAACTCCTGCATATGGTGGTGGATCTTGCTTGTTCCCAACTGCATGTATTGTTAACAGAAAACTCTGATCTTCACCTTTTCCACATCTCACCATTGCTTCCAGGAGGGAAAGGTGACTCTTGCAGTCTCCCATGTCTGCCAGAACTGAGCAAAGTGGTCATGGAAGCAAACATCCTGAAACAGACTAGTGTAGAGCCATCACTAGAGACTCTGGGAAAGTGTCCTGCCAGGAAGGCTCAGCTCACAAGAAATTAGGCTGATAGTCCTGCTGGGGTAAAGTGGTTGCTGCAGAGTAGCAGCAGGTGATGCCTGGCAATGTGCTCACGAGCCCATGACAAGCCCACCAGCAGTCATCTTCAGTCAAGTGTACTGCCTCACATCATTGTGGAAATGGCAGCAGACCTCAGTGAGGTCTTCTGCTTCCAAAGTAATCCACAGCTGCCAGGCTGGGGACAGATGGGGTTCCAGCCCATTCCGGTCAAACTGCTTGTTGATCATGCAATTAAAGTCCCCACCCAGCAGGAAAAGTTCATCAGCTGCTCTCCACAAAAAGTCAGCTAGGGTCCCAAAGAAGGCAAGCTGCTCTCACCCGGATGTGGGTGCACAGATGTTAATTAGGAGGAAGCGATATTGCACTAACAAGATGCAACCAATTAGCAAGTGGCCAGGGACAACCTCCTGGGCTATCGCCAAGTCAGGCATCAATTGTGGTGACAAGAGGATTGCCACTCCTTTGCTGAGAGAGGTGCCATGACTCAAGAACACGCAGCCTTTCCAGGTGGCATGCCAGTTGGCTTGATTAGCTGCATCAGTGTGGGTTTCTTGAAGAAAGGCAATGGCCAGCCTTTTCTGGTGCAGGTAGTCAAAGAGAGTCATATACTTCACAGGATCTCTGCAGCCATTGACATTGAGAGGACTGAAAGCTGTAGCAGCCATGCACAAAAGGTGTAGAAAATGGGACAAACAAAGCCAAAAAAGCAGAGAAAAGTACCAGAGAAGAGCAAGCATGAAGGACAGGAAGAAGACCGGGCCTACTGCTCACCAACCAGAGCTTCCCACAACAGGTGTCCAACATCACCCATGAGCTTACTGAGGTGAAAGGTATAATGCTGCATCCCCAGGGTGGACTGTAGCATTACTACTACAGCCATGGAAGAAAGCACAAATGTCTCAGGTTCAAGGAGCCATTTATGAATAAACTGTGCAACTCTCTGGTGATGTTTGGTTTGGTCAAGGAACACAGTGAGATACTTAATAGAGTAACTATTAACTAGGGTGGTTCTTCAGAGGCAGGAAAAGACTGACACTGGGGTAGAGACCTCTCCCATGGGGATGGGGGGTACCTTAGCTGAGTTGGGGGACAGTGGCCCCTAAGGCAGAAATTCAGTCAACTTGTTCTCAGAGACAGAATCAAAATCCAACCCCAAGGAGGAGGAGAGGTACAAGTCCTGTATGGAGAGTTGCTGAGGCCTGTGAGGGGTATATGACCTTCCACCAGGACTCCCAGCATCAGGGTCTATGGCAGTGGCATCCTCCAAAGGGCCCTGGGGTGTCATATCAGTCCCTGACCTCTTAGGGGGGGCACTCTTCTGGGCTGGACTCTCTGTCTCTCAGAGCTGCCTGTGGCTCCCAGAGGGCTCAACCTTCATTTCAACCTCATCAGGCTCAGGGAGCTGGGAGGTGAGGAGAGGACTGTCAAGTACCCCTACTACTGCCCCATTCCTGGGTCACCCCAACCACTATAGGGTCTGGGGGTGAGGTGGGGGGGTTGTGCCAATGAGGTAGGCAGGAAAGGGAAGGTCCAGTTCACTAACCTCAGCTCCCCCCAAAGTATTGGGATGGTTTTGAGGGGATAAAAAGGCCTTTTCAGAAGACTTGTTCTGTTGCTGGGAGTTATACTCCCCAGCAGAAAGAGCCAAAGCCCTCCCCCATGGGGGGAGGAAGTAGGGGGGGTTGAATCCACCCCCACAGAGCCACCTGTCTCCAATGAATCAGGGAGTGGCTGGAGGAAAGTCTCATCCCCACTGCCCAATGGGACCTCTGCACTAGATGCAGATGCACAAGCAGGTGCAGCCTCAGGCAGCTCTGCCACAGATGGCTTCTTCCTTGGGAACTGGGCAGCCAGATGGGACCTGCTGCCATAGCAAAAGCCCAGGATATCCCCAGTAGTGAAGTAAGCCTTGTACCAGTGCTTGTTAATCATGAAAGACCAGGAATTGGGCAAACCCCAACCTGTTAAGAAGCATGAACATCTGTCTTTTAAAGGGGAGGACATGCCAGAGCTCAGGAATCTTGCTGTGAAGTAGCAGTCTATGGACTGGCCCTGTAACCATGTCATAAGGGTGCAGGTGGCTAGTAAGGGTATTATGTGAGATAAATGGATATTAGAGGCTACCACCCTCATGGCCAGTGTGTTTAAGGGTGTCCTGATGCAAAAAACCACCCCTGATAGACACACCTGCTATTATAACATCATGTACCAAAGCAAGGCAGAAGAGGAAAATGATGGGGACTGAACTCACCTGGTCAGCATAAGGGATATTTTTGCAGTGCCTGCACATCAGAGGCACATTTCTGCACTGCAGGGGCATGAAGCCAGAGACCAAAATTCCAGTCCAAAGGGGCAAAAACACTGGCAGTGGGTGGCTGGGAGTTGCCTTCAGCCATTCTAGCAAAAAAAAGGGTTAACTCTTCAAGGAACCAGAGGGGCAAGAGATGGGTTATTATATATCAGTGGTGTTTCATCTAAATCATGGAAAAATGTGGATTTGGGGTTGCTTTTTTTAACCAAAAATTGGGGATTTTTTTTAATTCAGAGAAAACCGGGATCCCTGCTGATGATCCATCTATGAACTGTCATAAAGATCATCTTCAAATCAAGGAATTGCTGGTGGTGAATATAATGTAGTTCAGTTATTCAAAAAATGTATTCAACAGAATAAACATCAAAAAACACTGACAACATGGAGATTTTCTTTTTGCAGTGTGTCAAATGTAACCAGTTATTAAGTTTTGAAAAGAAATTGCATTGGCAGCTTTATAATTCTGTATTTTCAACAAAACAAGCAAACAAAATCAAAACCAATGCAATCCAAAAATGCATTGCTAACTACTGTTTTTGAACTCTGTCTTCAACTAAAATCATTATGATATCCTGAGGAGAAAAAATGTTTAAGGTACTTTTTATTATAAAAGCAGTATGCTAAAAATGCAGGTTAGTAATCATGTTCCAAGCTAAAATATAAAGCATATTATGGGATGTTTACTATGTCTGGTTTGATGAACAGTTTAACCACCGTACAATGTAAATACTCTTTGTCTCTATCTAATGCAAAATTCTGGATGCCTGCATAGAGGCTACAGAAAACTTTCAGTAGGCAACATGCCCTTCATGATTTATTGAGAAGAAAAGAAGCCTTGGGTCATTGACCCTTGAAAAGGTCTTTTCAAGCAGACAGATAGAGTTCTGTGTGTCAGCCCCAAATCAGCACACCTCTGCTTTTGGTGTCCAGATTGGAACCATTTCACTGGTCACTTAAAGGCTGATTTCCTAATCCTATTATTCAAGCCTTTATTGATGTAAATCCACTGAAATCAGTGAGGACCAGAGAAAAACTGGAATAATGTAGTTGTGACTCAAGTCCTAAATGTTTGAACAGTTAAGTGAAGTCATCGCCTCATGTAATTTGGAATGCTGAAAAATGTAAATAACTCTAACAACCCTCACTGTAGTCCGGTGGCAGTAGTGAAAGATGAATGCACAATTTCATAGCTAGTTTCAAAATCTAAGTTTGGTACTTAATTAATACATAAACAAATAAAGAAGTGCAATTGATTCTGTGAATTTTGTTTCTGTTTCTATCAGTTGGATGTGTGCCAATATATTCTGAATTTCCAAAGGTAAAGATTTTAAATTGTTAGACAAAATTGCTTGCTATTAATATAAATATTGAACAAAAACTTTATGGCTCACTGTTTGTGGTTTGCACTAATTGATATTTTGTTTGATTGGTATTGGCCAGAAGTGGCCAGAAGTTATAGTTTCCCTAGTCACTCAGGGATTTTCAGGATTGTCTACCTATATTGTCTACCTATATGGTAGACAATTCTGCTATTCCCATACATTTATCAGTGGGCTACATAGTGGTATAATACAGTGTCTGCAAAAGGAAATGAATACTCTTGAAAGCTCTAAAGTTTATGATCATTAAAAAATAAAGTTACAAAAAAATGGATATGATCTATCTCTTAAATCTTATTACAATTCACTTTCATAGCCACATGGTTTTAAATTATACCTTGCTATATACAATGTATGATTATTTTATAGGTAGAAGACTGATCTCTACTTTGTCCAAGCCAGGTAGAGAGCTTTTCCATTTGCTTTGTCCCCATTGCTTTACACCCACCCACAAAGAGTCTTTTTCCTGTCACTCTCTTCAAGATAGACAGGAAATATTGGCCTTTCGAGAACAATATTATCCTTTCAAGTTTCAAAGCACAGTGAGCCATAATCGTACTTATTATCATCATGGATTCTGTGATACAGAAACTTGATCCTATCCTCTCTGTCCCTTATCCAGATTTTCCTCTAATGAATGAAAAACAAGATTTGACATAAAAGACAGATACCAAAGATGGGCAGAAATACACAAAGGTTTCTGCTTGGCATGACTTTATCTGGCAAAATTGCTCCGAAATCAAAGAAGGTTGGCCTTAGTAAGAAGTATTTCAATAGGCCCAAGTAGAGGAAAAAGAGAAAGCAAGTTTTAAGAAAATGCAGATTATTTAAAATTTATAACCAAAATTAAGCAGGTCTATGAATAAAAAGATATCAGAGTAGTAAATATGCATTGATCCCTACTTCCCTTCTCTCTTGATAATTTCCAATTAAATGACTGAAGATTACTTAGCCTATTAGCATATCAATAGGAATTTAATTACATGTTCATTTTCTACATAAACTTGAGTTTGTTACATGGCAACCAGATTTTTTTTCATACTCTCAGTGTTCATTTATTTATTTATTTGTCTTAAGTATTAAAGGTAGTTTGAATGTTCCATTTTTATAAGAATATGTTATTGCTAAACTACTTAATAATTTACAATCTGGTTCTGTTTACATACATTGTTGCTTTATGTGCACTAGGGTCCAATTATTTTTATTTTATTGTTACATCTGTTCTTATATCATTCTTATCAGCATGGCCCTTGAGTACCTTCCAGTGGAGTATTAAATGTCTGGTACCCACCATGTCTTGCTTTTTTTTTTAATTTCTGTCCTTTCCCCTGAACAAAAATATCATGTAATATTTTCTTTTTTTGCCTGATTTACCATATGGGGTAATGTATAGTGGGAAAAAAATGTATATTCTGTGTTTATAAAGATAGCTGGTGAAAATTTGGTTTCTGTACCCAGTAGGACTTTTTTTGGAGACTTGCTCAAGCTCCTGAGAGTTTCCTTGCTACCTAATTGCTGTGTATATGCCAGATGTCTATCAAATGCAGAGGATTCTTCACTATGAATCCTGATTGTATGGAGGTACCTTCCTGTGGCATTGAGTTAGGTGCCTAAGCTCTACAGATAGTTGGCAGGTTAGACAAAGCTATGTTCCTCAGCTTTTCCTATTTTCTAGTTTAAGGCAGCTTCCCACTCAGCATGTGTTTGACCGCTCTACCTGCTGCCTTGTACTTCCATTCTGAGGCACTTAACTCTACCCGGGGCCTTATATAGGTCATTTAGGTGCCTACATAGGGGTTCTGGATTCCATTTGAAGACTAAGAGCCTAAGTCAGCAGCTGAAGCCGGTCCTCCATTGACCCTAATTGTTTGTTTTGGTATGTTGAGGGTTGAGGGCAGTGGAGGCATGCTGTTAAGAGAGGAAGTGTGTAGAGAACATCAGCTATAGCCCTTCTCCCCCACCTGCCACATGGTCAGGGGCTGAGAGGGGACTGGGGGAGAGCTGTTCAGGAGGGATTTTGAGAAGAAAGGCTTCCCATTGGGCATAAAGGACTGGAAGAAGAGTAATCTGAACTTTAGGGTCACAGAGGATAAGGAGCCTGTGGGGTGGATGGTCATGGGGTGAGAAGGAACCTCACTATGAGGGTGGGGAGGTGTTTGAAGCAGATGGGATTTGGGGCTTGGGGAGTTGGGGTCTGTGGGAGTGAAACAGGGCTTTATAAGCAAGAGAGATTGTGAGTGAGGATAATGGCAGGAGGTGTGAGAGACTGCAGAAGGGCAGGGAGGCCAGTGCAGTGTGAGAAAGATGGTGAAGGACCAGAGGTGGTCATGTGTGATGTGGACCAGTGAGTGCAAGGTTCAGTAGCTTCATGGGCTTTGTTCAGATGAGTGCACCTGTGTTTCCCTGGGGACAAATAGGGGCACATAGTTTTGCTGCTGCTGCTCAATCCTGGGAAACATCTCTGCATGTGCAGTCTTTGAGGCACAGAAAAGCACATGTGTGCACTCATCACGATGTGTCCATGGGGGAAGTGGGGAGGCAGGTAGGACTCGGTGCGGCATAAGGAAATTAATGGGATCAGATGGGACTTGAGGCTGAGCATGGAGGATTTATGGTACAATGGGGGACAGAGTGGATCCAGGGATATTTAAGATGACAGAGGCAATGCATAAAGAACAGCAAGATATGTTTTGAGGCCATAGGTGTCTGGGGGACCCTTGTTTGTAGTTGCAGGGGAGAGCTGTCTCCATGTCCAGGCTTGGAGGATAACAGCTGTATCCCCCAAGCTCCTTGTGTCTGCCCCACCCGTGAGCTGACAGTCATCCCCCCACAGACTTAGTTATATTTGTTTTTGCTTAGAGCACAAACTGAATAATGTATCTCTAGGCCCCTGGCATATTAGCAAAACTGCTAGTTCCTTTTTAATTAGAGAAAAATGTGGCTTGTATTATCGGATAGTGCATCACACCAGCTGCATTCCCCTTTTCAAAATCCTAGATCTGCCCTGCTACATAATCTTAATTGACTTACAAGCATGGCACGTGATGAACATCCTATAAGCTTTTCTACCAGGCAGTTCAGAAGCTACCTGGAAGTCTCTGGACATACTCATGACTGTAAAGCATGAATAAGGCCCATAGGAATTGTCAGCCTAATTAAAGCATTTTATTTTCAATAAGTTGGTATTAATGTTATATTTGTTTGGCATCCATGTATAGAACAATGAATTTACATGTTGTGTGTTTTTAAAGCATCTAGTGATTAAAGCATTGATAAAAATTAATTAAATCCCTCCCCCCCCCAAAAAAACAACAAAAAACAAAACACAAACAGTATACCTTCAATCAGATCAGGAGGAAAGAATATTTTCTATTCAGATCCATAAGGAAGATGAAATAATTTGGCTAGGACAAGCCGTTATGAGGACAGAGTTTATATGAAGTTAAAAGGCAGAGCTGGAGTGAAAAATAACTTCAGGGACTGTAATGATCGGCCTAGACATCAAATCATATTCTCTTAAGGTCAAAGCTAACAGGCTGGCATTTATAAAGCTATCTTAATAAAATCTGTATCCCCAAACACATACACATATACATACACATGGGAATACATATGCATACACACACACACACACACACACACACACACACACGATTTCAGTTCTACTTAGTCTTTAATTTTGTTTATTGCAGAGAGCTTGCTATTCTAGAAAACCTGTTTACTATGCAAGCTGAAAAGAAGTGTAAGCCTTATTAACTACCATGAAGACTAAATTTGGTACTTATACCAGCCAATATAGTTATAGCAACGTGCTACCTGAAAGGTATGATCATGAAGGCAAAGTTCTAAAATTAACAGCATATATCCAACTGCTCATGAAGTCAAAACAACATACCATGAAGAAAAGAGGCAGTACAATAAGTACAGTAAGTATTTGTAACAGCATAGGCTGAGAGTGACTTGAAAATGCAAGAGGAGATTAAAGTATATTTGGGACAGGGCTGCAGGAAGATTAGGCAAGAGGGAGGCAGGAACTGCAAAGGGCAGAGAAATGACCAGCTGTCATACAGACTGAGTTTAGGGAAGGAGGTAGATTTAGCAGAAGAGAAGGGAAAAAAATGATTGAATACTTAATACTTGACTGAGGCAGTATAGTTAGTGCTTGACATCTTTAAATGACCTTTACTCATATTTTTTGTTGTTGATCCCAGTATGATAATACTAAATCAGGGTGGGCACTTATTTAAATTTGGGGACCACTCAACAACTTTAAGTGAACTGTCAGGTAGACCCACCCCTTGACAAGTGCCCTGCCCCCTGATTGGCATCTTCGGACTGGAAGTCCCACTCTCTGACCCCTGACCTTTGCTACTGGAAGTCCCCCTTGTCCCCCAGAAGTACTCCTTTTGGAAGGGGGGTTTGCTATTTTGGACCAGAAAAAGAAATAATATATTAAAAATCAAACATCAACTATAATATATTTTAATTTCATTTCAAAATGTTGTCCTGATAACCTGTATTTGTGTAGTATATACAAAGATGATCACATAATAGCTCAAAATATATTCTTGCTCTTGTATATTGTGTAATGAGGTGTGTTGATCATGTTTGGGGGATGAGTGTGGGGGGGGGAATTTGTGGGGGTGTGCCTGTGTATGGGAAGTGGTTGTTAAGTGGTGTAGGGCTGGAGTTTGTGAGGGGGGTTATGAAGAGGTGTGGGGTGTGGATATGTGTGTAGGTAGGTCTGCAGTTCTGGGGGTTTTGGGGGGTTTGGAAGTATGTATGAGTGGATGGCTATGGGGTTCGTGGGGGAAGGGTGTGAGTGGGTTGAATGCCAGAACTGAAGAACTGCAGATTGTCATGCAGAGCCCTCCTGGTCTTCTGGTGAGCAACTTCCACATGGGGTTCCCAGCACTCCAGCAAGGAACTGCAAGTGGAGGTACAGAGCTAACTAGGCCTGATGGCATGTGACTCCCTGGGGGTCCCGGTCTGCACCCCATCAGACCGAACGGGCTCCATACCTCCAAGTGTGGTTCCCTGCTGCAGTGCTGAAAGCCCCACAGTGAATTTTACTGTGAAACTCACCCCAACCACAGAAAACAGATAATTCCTCCCTCTTTTGGAAAATAAAATAAAACTTTAGTGTTCACAGACTAAAATCAGAAGGATAGTGTAACAGGCTCTGTGTGTATTCTTTTTACAGACAGTGGTATTTATTCAATATGCAACCAATAAATAGATAGATGAAGATATGCAGAAGGATCATCAAAATAACCCTTAATCAATTATATGAGTCCTTAGCAGGCAGCAAGGTCCAGAACCCAAATGATGGAAACTTGTAGAAAGCAGGCAATGGAAAGAATTTAAATTTGGTTAGTGCCCTTATCTTCAGGGTTTTGCCATGAACCATGTTCTTATCCAGTATAACAGAGTGCATATTTCTGCAGTGTCTTATATGCTTGTGGCAATCTGATACTTCCTTCATTCAACAGATATTGGCAGAAGAGGGATCTCTTTTCATTATCACAAGAACATATTTACAGCATATAGTGCATGAGAAATCCTGTCAACTGTGAGCTTTGGAACATAGGGATCCGTAACAAGAAGGGTGAGGACTTCAGCATCAGTGGAGGACTTGCAGTCCAATAAAGGAAGTGATTCTTTGAGTAAAGTCATTATATGAATGCCTTTGACAGATTAATGATCCCAGCTCTGTTCTTGACTTGGTAGAAGGTGAGCATGATTATTTCAACGTTTTAAAAGGCAGAAGAGAATTATGCCTACGCATTTTTTGTGCTGAATAAAAATGTGCTAAAAACAATAAATATAATGAACATGGCCTATTTTGTTCAAATCACATTCATTCTTTCCTTTAATCTGTTTATTTTATTTGCCAATCAATCTTCATGGTCTCACTACTGTATTTAATGCAAAGTTTTTCTAAAAGGTTTATTCTCATCTTCACTTCCCCATATGGGTAGCCAACCTTGTTTACTGACACATGGCTAAGGCAGAGCCATAGCCATACTCTAACCCTGAAATAGGTTAGGAATTTCCCTGAGATTGGTTTTCTGACAAAAAGTACACTTGCTACAGGTGTTTTCCATCAGAAAACTATTGCTAATTCAGACTCTCATAGACCTCTTAGCTGATAAGCTGCTGGGGAGCTTTGACTTTTAGGTTCTTCAGTTAAGTTCCTTAGAACTATCACCCATAGGGCTTCCAGGTTACACAAACCTCTGGGAACTCCCTCCCCCCGCTGCCAAGGTACTTGACTCCCAGCCTGGTATATTCCTGTAGCCCAGACAACACAGAGACACAAAAAACGTTTTGAAAAGATTGGTGTAAAATGTCATTTATCCTTTTTTAAATTCTAGAATTGTCTTTCTGAAGTAATTTTGGATATTTTTGAAACAGCACAATTTCCTAACCCAAAATTCCAGGTTCAAGAGCTCTTTCTATGCACTTTCTTTATCCCCACCTTCTTTGTGGCACTATGCACTTGGGGGGAAAAATCTGATCTGTCCCCAGCACAGAAGGTATAGCTATCTCTAGCCATTTGCATGGACTACACAATGAGAAAAGGTGGAGGATCTTCTGACAGCCGACCTGGCTGTTAATAATTATGGCCATACATACATCATTAAAGCATTATTGTGATTACAAATCAGACTCTAACAAGCTGAGAAAAAACAGATAAAACAGTCTGTTCAGTCCACATTCAGCATCTTGGGTATATGATGTAGAATCCCCTAATTTGCCCCATTCAGACAAACACAGCCATGTTGTATGTGTTGCTGAAAACACATCTGTGGTGTCACATACTGCACGTTTAGATGTTCTCTGCACTACAACGGCACACTGCCCGTGTGTGTGCTGATTCACTATTTTTTTTTCCTGTGGGTTTTTTTGGCTTCTGGATAGCACTGCACACACAGGCAGTGTGTATCACTCAAAAGTGGGGGCAGGCTGCCTGAAGCCATGCTCCAGCTGCCAGTCAGGCTCTGCTTAGCAGGATCACCACTGATGCAGCCCCAGGAGGCCCTCAGGACCCCAGGTAAGGCTGCTGGGGCCAGCTCAATGCTAGCTCCAGCCTCCCCTACCCCACCAGGGGTAACCTGCTACATGCCAAAGCACACATTGTATGGGTTTTCCCCACAGACAAGTAGGTGTGGCACAAGATGAGCCACCACTACTTGTTCCTGAGGACCAAACATCTGGGTGCCCCCACCCACTTTTTTTTTTAATTAAAAGACCTCTCTCTACCCAGGCACATATGCTTACTTAATGAGCAACTATTCATTTTTTTTACTTTCTTCCTTGTTCAGTGTACAGCCAGATACTTTATTTCCTGCACATTTTTCAAACACAGCTATGAGTACAGAATTATTAATTTTCTCAGGGGTATTCTATGGTACTTATCACTGAAGTGTATGGATGCTTCAAAGATGCAAATTCATTTTTTTCACACTTTTATCATGTGATGAATTACTACCCCTATCTTACAGGTATAATAAATATCTGGAGCACAGAAAGTAAGGCTGATATGTCTTATAATGGTTGGTGCACAATCTGAAACACTTTATATATATAAACTATATATATATAGTTTTGTTTTGTTTTCAGAGTCCCTTGAAATCTGTAGCACGTTATATATATGCAGTAAAGCTCCCATTGATCATATTATGCTATGAAGGTTCAGAATTTTTGTATATCATACCCTGGCATCTCAAGGTACCAAGAAAATGAAAAGCAACTGGTGACAATCACTGAGAAAGTTGGTTTAAATCAGTGGATCTCAATATTTTGAGACTTGAACTCAACAGACTCAAGGCATCGCTTGGAAAATGCAGGTTCCTAATTTTCAGGGTTTTTTGTCCACCACTGTCATTGGGAGCCAAATGCCAACCATGCCACCATGATGATGTGCCCTCAGTCTGCTCGGGAGCAGCGGGGGTGGTGGTGAAGAGTTCTGCTCCTTGCTGCTGATGAGCAGGAAGGGGGTGCCTAGCTATGGTAGCATAGCTGGCATGGGGCTCCCAGCAATGGTGGTGGTAGTGGCAACATCATCAAGCCTACCTGCCCCACTCCACCCTTACATGCTGAGTTTTATCGGCTGGGCTGTGGGGGTCCCCAGGGAGAGGGCAGAAGAGCAGAGAACTCCAAGCCATGTAGCAGGCATCTCACATGCTGCCCTGTCCCCCATGGGCTCTTCTTGGCTCTGCTCCAACCATGCTGCCTGCAGAGGTGAGTGGGGCAGGGGCTGGGTGTGGATAGTGAGCTCCTTTTTTTTAATCCAAAAATTGGGAATATTTTTAAATCAGAGAAAACCAGGATCCCTGCTTATCACCAGCTGGTGTGAGGAGCAGACCCAGTACCAGCTCCACAAAGAGCCCTGGAACAGGCTCATTTTGAGACACATTGCCCAGCAGATGCAAGTGTGTGGCCACAAAACTGACTGGGTGCTGTTCTGTGTCATGACTAAATAGGTGGAGATCCAGTATAGATGCATACATGAGACCAACAAAAAGTCTCATTCTCATCCAGGAGGCATAGAATGTCCTTCTCTGAGGACCTCTCCCACTTCTTCACCCCAGACAGTGCTGTTGACACCCCACGTATGTGCGGTATCACACAGGGGTGGGAGAAGTTGCCAGCGAGGACTCCACCAGAAGAGGAGGCACAGGGGTGATAGGACAACCAACATAACCAGAAACAGGTCCCCAGGTGCCACAGAGCAAAAAGTCAGCTGATGAAAATGACCCCCATTAAGTAACCACATTTGTTCTGGTCTCCACATCTCATATATATATACACATATATGTATATCATATACACACACACACACACACATATACACATATATATACATATATATATACACATAAATATATACACACATACATACATATATATACAGACAGACACACATGCACACACACATATCCATTTATGGATCCTGGCAATGAGATTCCTCATCTTCCCTTAGTCCTAGTTGTATAACTGGGGTTGGATAGTGGAAAAGGATGGGACAGTTCATCTATGGTCCAAGTCAGGGCCCACAGGATTTTGGCATCCATGGGTAGGTGAGAGTCTGGCTGTGAGGCAGTGGATGGAAGGATGGATGGAAGAAGACACTGGCCAGGACATCCCCAAGAACTTCAGACTGTTCAGAGGCTTCCAGAAGACACTCCATGATGCCCCAGCTTGGAAATTTCCAGTGTCCTGTGCCTGAAAAAACAAAGCAGATGGCCATGCCCCACCTGCTCCTGAAGTTTCTGGGGCATCCTTTTTTTTTTTGCCCCATCTTGGGTGGTCAATGCCTTCTCCACCCTTGGCCCAGGTACTCTGGGACTCTGTAGCTATGGGCAAAAACCTTGCAGAACCCCTGGTGCACATGGTTTAAGTACCCACCAGCAGTGGTTGAGCCATAGAGGTCATAGGGTTACCTCTGTGCAGCTCAGTCCCAATGTTCTGTCCCCCTGCCATCCCAACCCAATAGTGGCAAGCTACCTGCACCAGCTCAGGCGCAGGGCACTGGGGGGGAGGGGGGGTCAATGCTGGGATCCATGTGGCAGGGTTCCTGTCTCTGGCCTCTGAGATGTGGTTTGTGGGTGCAGGTTGAGGGTCCATGGGGCTGTGACTAAGCACAGGGGTTCCTCTGAGCTAAGTGTCGTGTGTGTGTGTACATTTTGGGGTACTTCATTAAAGGGTGGATATGCACAGCCCAGAGACTTGGGTCCCCAGGTCCTGGGGCTTGTGCAGGATATACAGACACCTCCCTTCCTTCCATTGCCTGCCTGCAGCTGACAAGTAGCTGGAGGCAGAAGGTAGGGCTAGGGAGAGGGGTTGTACTGTCTTGGTGGTGGGAGAGCCCAGGAAATGAGCCTGCTGGATGTTCAGGAAGAGCAGCTGAGTACAGGCTGAGTGCTAGCATGCCTCCTTGTGAGGGAAGGGTAGGGGGGGCCACAAAGGAGGCTGGGATGCCAGAGAACCCAACTTGAATCAATGAGTCCTTAAATTCTTAACGTAGGAAAGTAACACAGGTAAGTATCTTTCTATTTTAGAGCAACTTATTCTCAATCTCAAAGCACAGCACAACTTTCAGGTATTAATTTATGAATGAATGTGATGAGTTCTAAGATAAAATACAGAAGTTTAAAAAATATTAAAGATTGCTTTGGTGTCACTTGTATGGAATTTGTAGCAGTTTTTAATATGACTAATACTTTGTTCTAATCTGCAAGTGCAGTGACATATTAACTTGAAAAGATATTAGAGTCAGTTGCTTTAAATAAAAACCTCAACGTGTGCACTCCAGAATCTTTTGTACTACACTAGCATTTTATTCCATTGCATGCAGGTCGCTCTCTATTAAGTTAATGGAAGATAACTTGTAATACTACACATGCTCAAAAACTCATTCATGCCTTTTGTATTACTTTATTTGGCTTTAAATTTAGTTTTTTTCCAGTGAGTAAGCCACTCTTGGAATATTCCAGTGCAGGTCTAAGCCTCTAGGAATTACTGTTTCCTGGCAGGGATGCTTTTGAGCATGTTTCACAAAAACTGCTCCTGCTCTCACAACAAATCTGATAACCAGGGATCCTGGTTTTCTCCAATAAAAAAGAAAAAATAATTACATTACATTACCCCAATTTTTAGAGTGAGAAAAATAACCCAAATTCTGTATGTTTCAATGATTAAAATGAAACAGCACTAATATATATAGAGATAAATATAGTGGTATATCATTTTAATCATAAAAATATGGATTTTGGGTTACTTTTTTAGCCCCAAAATTGGGGATTTTTTTTTTTTGTTTAATCAGAGAAAACCAGGATCTCCATTGATAAGATATTGGTGAAGTCTTTTTGTGGGTGTCCTCTGTGGCCTCTCTCAAACACTCTGGAGACCAAGGTCTCAAAAGCAATCATGGGGAACTGCTTTTTCAGGTTTGATGCCTGCAAGTGGGAGCAAATGGGCACAGCATCCTTAAAACTGCTCCTCCCTAGGTCAGGTGTAGACAACCTCAAAACGGGTAATAGAGACTTGCGACACCATTGCATGCATGTTGACACTTAAGAGTTGGAGGCAGCAGGAAGAAAAGTAAAAAACTTCTACTGAGGCCAATTAAAGAAGTTTCTGGACAATAATCTACTGGAACAATGACAAGTTATTATCTAGTATATGAAGTGGTGATTGGGAAATTCTTGGGAAATAATGTAGGAAAAGGGAATGAGGAGGAGGAGGAAGGAAAAGGTAAGGGAGAAAGAGAGGAGAAGGAGAGAAGAGGGAAAGGGAGAGCTTTGGGGCAGTGGTAGATGAGTAATTGGATGGCACAGGGAGCCCTTTATAAATTTACATTCTCCAAAAGATATGTTATACTGGTTTTAAGTTTTGGCTTTGAAGATCTAGCCGCACCACCTTTTAACCAATCATTGTCCAGAGACCCAGTATTCTGACCCAGGACAAGATACAATATGTCACCTTAGAAACTCGTCAGTTTTCAAAATAGGGGAATTAGCGACCCTGGCCTGAGTCAGCTCAAGTCAAATGAAATTCATGAACCACAAAGGAGAAGAGCAAAAATGTTGTCGCACCTCTAACGCTGGTGCACCCTTGACCTGTGAGCCTGGGTCAGCACGACCGGCTTGGCGCAAGGAGGGGGATTTATGACCGGGCAGGTGGGTGATAACGGTGAGCAGGAGTCAGTATGATTTAAACACAACATGATGGTTTCACAAAAGATTTATTTTACTTACGCTTCTGATGTGCTTGCAGTGTAGGCAGAGGAGCTGATTGATTTAGTTACAGCATGCAGATATCATGTTACCCAGCATTTACAGGGTGGGTAAGACAGTTGCTTCCGAGCAATTCATATAAGCCGTTGCAGTCTGCAGATTACTAAGAGCTCTTGATAAGAAAGATAACGCCAAAGATAGAGAGATAAACGGACCGGTAAGATGAGATACGCCAGAAAGATAACATAGGCGGAGAGATGCACAATCTGTTCTTCTTGAGTGTATACACAGTTCTCTGCTCTCTGCTTTGGGCAGAAGTTCTTTCAAAGTTTTATTTGACACAGGTGGCCAATTACTATATGCCAATCATAAATAATTAATGAGTTGGCACTTGTGCTTTCTTTGTTTGCTCAGGTTTCATAAAAAAGGGGGGTTATTTTTACTTGGGTGGTACTGGTTCTGTTTGGTCACAGGATGGGGCGCATAGCATATTTAATTTTACAACTTCATTAAAGTAGTTTCATTTTTATCTGGTCACTATGGGTACCGATATCTCTTGTGCTGAACTGTCAAGGCCAGTTTCTTTCTCTAGTGTGGGAACTCAAGTGATTTAAAATGAGGCACAGATAGGGGTGTGTATATGCAACACTGTTAATACAGAGGGATAAATTACAACCACAGAGTTTGTTGTGTTAGCTTCTGACCCTTTGTCATCTGACCTTTTGCCATCAGCATCTGAAATCAAATACTTTGATCTTTGACAAATGTAACATGACTTATTTAAGCTGGTCAATACCATACCACTTTACATCAAGACAGGCAACATTTTCTGTTCCAACTGCTTATGATAGAAGAGTTTGGAGGAATTTTTTTTAGGTGGGATATGGGGGACTCCTTTGACTGTTAATTAACTTTAACTCCTTCCTATTTCTTTTTCCTAGTACAATCTGTCATATGTTCTATTGTTTCCATCAATCCTCTATGTTGAGATTTACTTGATCTATTTTCCTGTCCTCTGCCTCCTGGCATTTTACTCTTTCTGCCATGTATTTTTATTTATTTCTGAAGGGAAAACACCTCTGTATATCCAACACAGTAAGCAATCGTTGTGAATAAATGCAGCACACACCATTAAAAATGTGTGGTAAATAGAGAAAAAAACCCTCCAAGTACTTGCTTACAGAGGCAAATACTTGCAGGCTTATCTCATCTCAAAATGGGGGAAAAGCTTAGTCAACTTAGCTTTGGCACTGAAGTTTATTCTTGCTGAAATAGTGTTGGAGTATTGCTGTAGCCATGAGAATCCAGGAAATTTATGACACACACATTTTTTGGTGTTTCTTTATTAGACCAACTGCATATTTGGGAGAGATGTTGTACAAGCTTTTCAGCTGAAAGGGTGCCTGTAAACACATCGGGAGGCTGCTCCAACACACTGTAATCACAACACGTCAGAACAGACTTCATCAATTGAGACTGCTGGAGCATGCTAATTAGCATGCCTCCAGTATCCTCTGCGTCTTGTGTATCAGCATCTCACACTTCAAAATAGTGATGGGGTCACTTTAAATAAAGTGCATTTGACAAGCTTTAGTTGAAGAACTCCCACCACCCTTTTGAAGCACAGGGATGGCAGTACACAAGATGATATGGAATGTTTTAATTAGAGCAGCTCTTGAAGCCGCTCTAATCAAAGTGCCTTTTCCCCCAAACCCCACCACTCCTGGAGCATGTATAAAAACACCCAAAGTGCTCAGGTCCCTTCCCTTTTGGTGAACCAGAACTACACTTTCACAGCTTTACAGCTCTACAGTTAAGGTAATTAGTTCAAAAGAAATGTGTGGTAGTTCTATGCCATCCATCTGCTCACCTGATCCTAAACCAGTGGGAACAAAAAAATTGTCCCCAATATTGACTTCTGCCAAAATCCCCCCAAACCTTTTTTGTTTTGTTTTGTTTTACTTTAGTGGGAGCAGAATTAGACTGAAGATTTTGCACATGTCACCCATAACATTCAGCAATAAGACTAAGCTGAAATCATGTCTGGTTCTTTAATGTAGAAGGTCATACCAAGCATGATAAACACCTGAATAGTCAAAGCTTGCGTATGCTCTACTGAGGCTGAAATTAAATGAGGGATAATTTTGCCTCAGTGTTTCTTGTAATATGTAATGATTTTTTTCAGTGACTTGTTCAAAGATTTCACCATTGCAGCCTGAGACTTTGCTTGCCTACCAGTTTGTAATAGAGGGCATGTAGTTTTAACCTCTATTACGAGAAGGAGACTAGAAGCTGAGAATGAGAATGACAGCTTCTTAGCTGTGTGTAGATTAGATAATTTCAATTAAAATTGTTAAATAAAGGAATTTTATTCCTTATGGAATTAAATAAATGTTACATGGAAATTTGTCCTCAGATATACTATCTAAGAACTCCGTGAGAAGTGGAGGAGATATCTGAAAAACAGGAGCTCCTGCTTGACAAGTTGTCGAAAGAGCTCCAAACTAATATTCCAGGTCTAGCAAATAGATAGTACTGTATTCTTATATACTGTGTGTTCCAGATGTGGGTAAAAAATCAACTGTCACTTAGCTCATTTAAGACCACTAATTTCAGTGACATTGTATTGGTATGACTAAGCAGAGGTTATGGGCCTATATTTTTTATGGACCTGTGTCTTTTTTAATCTACTCCTTTTCATGAGTCTCATGCCATGACTGTTCCAGTGGCCTTACTCCTCCTTCATAGCAAATAAAGGAATCCTCCTTTGACTGTTGAATGGCAAATATTAAACACAGCTGTCCCACTTCATGAAAATCAGCAGGGTCCCCAGGATTCGATTTTGTCAAAATAATTCATATCTCTTCACATTTCATTACAACATGAACTTTCATTCCATAATTAATTACTTGAGCTGCATGAATGTGTACAGGATAGGAAGAGATTATGATTGTTTTTTTTCTGTGTTCTAGTTCAATTACAGAGGTCTATGTTGGAATATAAAGATAAGCTCAAGCTACATCTAAAGCTGATGGCTTTAAGCAGATAGGTTAGAATTCTCTGGCCAACCTTAGTTAGATAATTAGCAGGGATCCTGGTTTTCTCTGATTAAAAAAAAAACCAAAAAACTTCCATTTTAAAAAAAGTAACCCCAAATCCACATTTTTCTGTGATTTAAATGAAACACCACTAAAATTATATGTGTATGTATGTGTTTTCATTTAAAAAAAAATTACACATATACACACACTCTGCTTCCCAAATGCTTATAAGGAGGGTACCTGAGATGAGAATAGAACAGATCTTTCTTCAGATGACAAAAACTTAGCAAGATTTTCCAAGGATTTATAAATTACTGAATCCTGTAATACTTCTGTCATGTTTGGTGGAACAGCTCTTCTCCCCGCATCAAAGACTACTGCTATCCAATGAGGTGGTGGAAAGTCTTAGAACCTTTCACTCTTAAATTCATCTTAGGCCACCTACAAGCATTACATTTCTACTGGGAAAATTAACTTTCTAATGGGAGCAACCCTAAGTCTACAAATGTTCACAGAGTTTATCTTACACCAAACATGGGGTTCTGGAACAAAATTAACCCAACTGCATCTTGATAAAAATTCAGCAGTGAAAATTTCCTAGGAGAATGAACACATGTACTCTGACTGTTCCAACAGAGACCACAGCACCCCCCCCGGTATCCTGGCATTTAGTGATCTGCTGCACACCCTCCTCCAGGCTGACAGTCTATGATTTTGTTTGGACTCCACTGGTCTGGCCACACATGAAGCAAAATCCTTCCCTTGATTGCCTCAGAAAGCCCAGCTTCTTCCACCAGCCCTGTACTGTGCTCCAGAACTGTAGACAGACAGACAAGAGGATGTTGATGCATCTGTGTCCTCTACAAATGACCCAGACACCCTCCACTCCAAGATGCAAACACAGATCCAAGACCCAGGCTGGTGATCCAGACCCTCATATTCAAACCCAAACCCAAACCCATATCCCCGCACTCCCAGACAAAAACACCGATCCAGACTTACCCATACTGTAATTAAAGTAATTATCAATTAGCATGTAGCATTAGACTCCAGCACAGTTCATACTGGAGTCAGTTGCCCCCAGGTGCAGCGTCTTCATATATACATGGGACCACAAGTGTTTGAGATGGGGAGGAGCATCCCTAGGCTAGCAGAGGATCTGGGGGTCATCCCTGGTCTCTGGGTAGTGGCATCGAGCAGCAAAAGGGCAGGCTGGGGCATGAGGATGTTACAGACAGGGCTAGCTAGCCCAGCACTGTAGTACCCTCATGCCCCAGCCAGCCCTGATCACAGTTTACATGTGCAATTTGGCATATTAAGTGACTCTGCCATAGGATAGTACTTGTCCCCAGTAGTACTATCCTGCGGCAGAGTTAATTAATTTACCATGTCCTAATACAAGCACATATGTAGATGGTGACAATTTACAGTGACACTTTACTGTGGATCAAATTAGTTAGCTCTACAGTAAAGCACACTTGTAGATGCACCCACTGTGGCTGATCTGAGCCAGCCTAACCTTAACTCAGCCCCACCCCTATCAGCCCTGAGCCGGTTTTGTTGTTTTGGGTCTGGGAATATGTGGGGGCATCCGCATCCAGCCTAGCTTTGATCCAGTCAGGAATGGACTGTGTAGGCTCTGCTTCTCCTCTCCTCTCCCCCACTCCCAGGCCCAAACTTGTTTGGGCATTTGAGCCCACAGAGGATGCTAGAACATACAAATACACAAACACACAGACACACACAGACACACACACATATACACATACATATATACACAGTGTGCTCTTGATATATTTTTCTACCAGGAGAAAAAAGCCATGAGACTTGTTATGGTTCATTTAAATATGTATACTTGTCTTCACAGATGAACCCCTGAAAAAAGTGGACTGTAATTCCCAAAAGATGTCCTTTAAACTCTTTCTTTAATCCCCATTTGTGTATCTTTATATTATACAATGTATATACAGTCATACCTGAGTTCCATAGGCCATTACTCCTCAGTTCCCCCAAATTATGTCTAACTAATCTATTATACAAATGAATAAGAAGAAGCTAAAATTAGTCAATTTCAGACAGGAAAATAAAATCCTTTTTTAACATAAGTAAGGGTATTTGTATTTAATGGTTGGAATAATTCATCTGGGTAATGATTTGACATTTGTAATAGCTTGAGATTTGTAATCAAGATTTGATGCCTTTTCCATAGAATGTGCTGTGACTCACCTTTAAGGGACAAAGGATGTTATGTTTTATGTTAACAAAAGTTAACATTAATGGATTTTCAGGGACTTCAACAACAGAAAACAGAAGAAGAATAGACACTTAATATATGAGTAAAATGCATCCCCATATCTTATATTGATTTGTTTTGTTTTTTTTACATATACCTTCGGGTATGTTTGGATATGTTTTGATAACTGATTAATAACCAATCCATAGTATGTAGCAGTTTAGAATTCCATAACCATCCTCTTGCTAAATTCACTGGAACTAGGTAGATGGTTTCTTACATCTAAAAACTTTCTGGGATGTAGTCTGTTATTATTCCTTATGTCCCCATAGATCTGTTTTGGAAAAGGGAGCCAAAATCACAACCACATATCCTCCATATCCCCTATGTAACATCATGAAGATTGGGAAAGAATAGTGTGTACTCTCCTGAATGAGGTTATAACACAATGCAAACCTATATTATTTAGTACTAGGTTACTCTGAATAAAGCACAGTAAGTTTTTCCTTTAAAATGTGATAGTTTCATAGTTAATAGGGTAGGAAGGGACCTGAGCAGATCATCAAGTCCGACCACCTGCCATGGCAGGAAATAGTACTGGGGTCAAATGACCCCAGCAAGGTGATTGTCAAGCTTTGTCTTAAAGACCCCCAAGGTAGGAGCCAGCACCACTTTGCTTGGAAGTTGGTTCCAGATCCTAGCCGCCCTGACAGTGAAGTAGTGTCTCCTGATGTCTAATCTGAATTTACCCTCTGCCAGCTTGTGACCATTATTTCTAGTCACTCCTGGTAGTGCTCGGGGGAACAGGGACTTCCCCAATGCCTGCTGGTCCCCTCTGACTAGTTTGTAACAGGCCACTAGATCCCCCCTCAACCTTCTCTGTGGAGGCTAAACAGGTTCAGATCACGTAGCCTTTCCTCGTAGGTCCTGCCCTGCTGCCCCCTGATCATGCGAGTGGCCCTCCTCTGGACCCTCTCCATGTTGTCCACATCCCTCTTGAAGTGTGGGACCCAGAACTGGATGTAGTACTCCAGCTGTGGCCTTATCAGTGCTTCATAGAGGGGGAGAATCACCTCCCTGGACCTGCTTGAGATGCATCTGTGGATGCATGATAAGGTGTGGTTGAGCTTCCTGACTGCATCCCCACACTGCCGGCCCATATTCATCTTGGCATCAGTGATGACTCCGAGATCCTTCTCTGCCTCTGCACTGACAAAAAGGGAGTTCCACAGCCTGTAGGTATGCTGCTCATTCTTCCTCCCCAGGTGCATCACCTTGCACTTGTCAATGTTGAATCCCATCCTATTCTCGTCTGCCCACCCATGTAACCTGTCTAGGTCTGATTGTAGCCTATTCCTTCCTTCTAACGTGCCCACATCCCCCCACATGTTAGTGTCATCAGCAAATTTGAACAGGGTGCTTTTTACCCCCTCATCCAAGTCACTGATGAAGATGTTGAACAATGCAGGCCTGAGGACTGAGCCCTGCAGAACCCCACTGCCCACTTTCCTCCAGGTCAAAAGTGACCCAACCACTACCACTCTTTGGGTGTGGCCCTCTAGCCAGTTGGCGACCAGTTCGACACAACAGTCCCCCAGTTTCTTAATGAGAATGGACTGAGAGACAGTGTTGAAGGCCTTCCAAAAGTCTAGAAAGACCCTGCATCTAAGGGTCATAGAAGGCCACCAGGTTGGTCTGACAGGACCTGCCTCTAATGAACCCATGTTGGTTGCCCCTAAGCATAATCTCCCCTGCTGGCCCCTAATGGACATGTGCCAGAATAATTCTCTCAAAAAGCTTACCTAGGATCAAAGTAAGACTAACTGGCCTATAGTTCCCCAGGTCCTCCTTCCTCCCTTTTTTGAAGATGGTAACCACATTGGCCCTCTTCCAGTCCTCTGATACCACACCAGAGCACCACCAGTACTCGTGAAGACGTGAAAAGAATTTTCTTTATTGTTCAAATATGCTTACAGCATGTACCTATTGCATTTTTTTATTTACATAGAGAATATACAGGATTAGTTTCCTGCTGGGCATGTTTACATGAGATGCTTTACCATGCAGTTGACTAACTGACAGCTTGGTAAATCATCATAGTCTATGTTACACCGCTACTCCATGTGAAGCCCAACCACTAGGGAGATGATGGTCCAGTTGCCCATAAATCCTGTTACTCATTAGCCAGAGCAAGCAGGGAACAAACATCAGCATGCATTGCTCACAACAGCTTTATTCAGAATGGAGATAGTTTTGGACTAGCTCCCAAAAAACAACAAACCAGGCAGCTACCATGAACATTAGTTTTTTCCCACATGTATACACTTTGGTTTATGCTCAATAACATTCACTCCATCTCCATCCCTCCTTCTGTTCCACCCATTTCTCCTCCTGTCTCAAGCTCTGCCTCTGTTTACTGTTTGCTTCATTAGCATGGAATTGTTTATGTATTTTATTAATTTACATGCTGTTTTGCTATGAGTACATGTGTAAGGCCATGAACTCCCTTCTTTCAGTCAATGGGCAGACACTGGGAGCTTCTTAACCAAACACCATTCACCCTTTTGCATATGCTAATCTCAGTTATGTGTTATTGTCCACATTCCAATCTGTTTTTCTGTCCTCTGTTGTACTATCTCCACCTTTTTTGAGCCCATGTATCTTATTTTATTCCTCACTGTAGCTGGTTCACAGCACACAGACATATTTGCTGCTTTTTCCAGAAAAATGGTTAACACAATTAAGATGGTTACTAAACATGAGCACTCATAAGCAAAATCTTATATATAAAAGGTTATATATAAACATGCCAATCTCACAACAATATGCTTATATGGTTAAAAATTACTTTCCTAAGCATTCTCAAAGTTACTTTTAATATATATCATTCTGCCTTGTGGTCAGCAGCTTTGCTGAGACACAGACTAAAGCCCTGTGCAGGTCCAGTGCTTCCCAAAAATCCACAGTGTTACCTTGACAGTCTACATGTGCAGATGCTTACTGTGCAGTCAATTGCACAGTTAATTTGTGTGATTGGAGCAAGTGCTTGGAGATTGATCCCTGCCCCTGGGAGCTACCTGCTGCTGAAGCAGCCTGGCTGGGACAATGTCCTCCTCCCCCAGGAGGAGGTAGCTCCCAGGGGAAGGGAGCAATCTCCCAGCCCTGGAAACATTTCTGGACACAGAGATGTTCTCTCCAGCTGCCAAAACAGGGTGACACTGTCCCAAACCAGTGCCAACCCTGGCAGCAGGCAGCTTCTGGGACCAGGGATCAATGTCCCTGTCCCCACTCTAATTGCAGAGCTAGGGCCAGGATCTCCCTGCATGAAGAGAGTTTTCTGCTTAGCTTGGGACCTGCTCCAGAACAAGACAGTTCATGGCCAGCCCTGGGCTTTATGGGGAAAGCTGCACATGCAGCCCAGAGTTGGCTGGAAACTGTTGCATTTCAGGGTAGGTCACAGCCAGCTCTGGGCTTCATGAGCAGACTTCCTCACATGCCTCAGGGCTGACTGGAAACTGTTCAGTTCTCAGGTAGGACCTGGCCATCCCTGAGCTGCATGGGGAAGCCCTTCTGGCATAGGGCTTGACCCCATGTGTGTGGCATGAGAGAGCTCTACACAAGCAGCAGCCTCCTGGTCCATGCACATCAGGACCTCTCCCAATGTGACCAGAAGACAACTGCTGCTGCAGCCAGCAGAGCCCTCCTGGCCCTGTGCTCCCTGTCAGCCCCCACCAAGGCTACTGCAGGGTAGCAGAGGAGAGCAAGGGCAGCCTTGTACCGGGCTGCTCCCATTGGCTGTATCCACACATGGTGTGGCTTTGGTTCCCTGGGGACAACTAACAGTGCTGTACCTTGCACCGCCACTAGTTGTCCCCGGAAACCCCCAATCCACATGCCATCTGGCACACATCAAGTTACCCCAGGTGGGGTAGGGGAGTCATGGGCTGGCACTGGGCTGGCCCCAGAAGCCTTACCTTGGGTCCTGGGGGCCTCCTGGAGCTGCACCCATGTTCCTGCTACACAGAGCCTGGCTGGCAGTGGAGTATGGCTCTGACTTACCAGTCTCTGGCTTTGGGCAGAGCATGGTCCTGCTGTGTACAGCACTCTTCCCCACCCCCTCAGGCATTTTTTTGACCCCTTGTTCTCCTGCAGTGTAGAGAACAATTTAACATGCAGTATGTAGTACTGCAGACATATCTGCAGTGCCACATACCACATGATCACGTTTGTCTGGACACAGCCAGTGAGAGCAAATCTGCTCCCAAGAGGGAATACATGTAGACATGCTCCCTGGTAGGGTTATTGTGCAGTATTTTTACTGCTCAGTAAACCTGCTTCAAATTAACAGCATATGCAGACACACCTACTGAGGGTCATATTTATTCTAGAAATGTGAGGGAAAGAACCAAATTAAATAATCTAAAGACTTATATAATATCACTATTTATTTGGATAAATTCTAACTGAAAATGTTCTTTGTTTTATGTGCAAGGTGCCAAGCTACACCTTTGCCCTTAAACTCTGAATATACCTACATTACAGGGTTGGGAGGGCAGGGACGGGGGGGAAATACCCTTTTCCAATAAATGAAAGGTATCTTACCTTATAATGTAGAGGTGCCTACCAGTTTTGCTCTTTCTCATATTAAAAAAAAAAGAAACAAACAAAGAAAAAAGGTTGACTGCAGTGTTCCAAATCCATTTTTGTAGGATGTCATTCAGTCAAACTACAATGCTGGAGGTTTATACAAAGGGGAAAACAAGCATGTGGCAGATCCTGTAAATTGCTGAAGTCTTTCTTCCTGAGAAAGGAGGACAACAAATTCCCACAGGTAGCAGTGATTCCCAGGCGGTGCTCTTTAGGACTGTTATTCCAGGACAAGGTATGGACATAAACATCATTGTATACTGTTGTGTACAACAGTAACCTTTTTACCAAACTAACCTTTTTCATTGGAGAGAGAAAAAGAACACAATCACTTCCAGGTATCTGTGAATCAACAACAAAGAATTATAAGCTGCATTTCCCTGCAGTGAATATCACAAAGACATGCACTTACACATATATAGTTCCATTGATTTAAATGCAATTTCTGTTTGGTGGATTCAATATTAAATCCTGGGGTCAATGGTTGAACACCACTGACCTCCTCTGATGTCAGTGAAGGATTCTTAACTGTATTTCAATATTGTGGAAGCCATTTGAAATTACACAGAAGTTGAAGTGTTAAGGAAACTTATATTTGGGATTTAACCAGATTAGCATCACAATCAGAAATGCATATCACTTTTAAGTATAGATTATATACCATGCAACAATTGCACTGTGAATTTTTGTATTTATTGCCTTTCTCATCTGAAGTTTTGCGTATTGATTGATACCAGAAGCCCTAGATTGGTTAGAGAATTTATATCAATTCTCTTGTTTTTGGAAGAATAATAATCATATAATTAGCCCCAGTAATTGAAATGTGCTGTATATAGCCTGCCTAAATGATGCTTAAATGCGGAGGCCAGATTCTTTGCCACCTATTAGGCACTTAAGGAGGATTAAGTACCTAAATGCAATCCTTATTCCATCCTGGCCAATATCTGAATATTCATTAATGCATCTATATTTGTAACACACTGCCATTTTATAATTAACATTGTCAAAAAAAAAAGAGAGTGAGAAGGAGGAAGACCTATCCATGTTTACTAACAGGGACTTGAACAGGGTAGAATAGAATCACACTTAGGTGCCTAAGTGATTTACATATATAATAAATAAATTATAATCTGGCCCTAAACTTATATCCTATTATTAAAGATTACATTTGAAGTATGTATATATCTATCCATCTTGCATTTGACCAAACAAAACCAGAACACTTATATTACGTTGTTATAAAATTACTTTGTTAGAATCCTCATGAGAGCAGATGGAATATATACATTTGATGTTTTGGACATGGACAGCTGCTATCTTCTTGAGCATTAGGCAGTATGATGGGGAGCAAAGAGAAAACCACGTGACTTTTCCTACTAGAAGAAATTCTGAACTAAGGCCACCAATCAGAAAGTATATGAGATTTGAATCTTGCTGACATGACATCAGTTCTTACACTGCATGTGGCTGCTCATATGTATACCTTTATTGGGATAGAATCAATGATGCTGTCCTGTCAGAATATCCCATATGACAGCTGGGAACTGAATAATGATATTTTGCATGCATCGCAGTAGTAACTTTTCAATTATTTCTGAAGGCCATTGAGTCTCTAGTGGTGGTGGCAAAATGGATTAGGGGCTGTAATCAATCATGAGTAACAGAGTGTAAGGAAGCAGAGTTAATTTACAGAACCTATTTCCCCTTGAAAAAGCAGTGCATTTTAGAGCAGGGTTTTTGTTGTGTTCCTCCAACCTCCATTCCTACTGACTTATAAACTAAAGTATTAATTCAAGGACAAAGGATTTTTGTAAGATCTTAGCATTTCTCCTGTCTTTGGGTCCTAATTGCATAGATTGGCTTTCTATGTTATAAATAGGATTGCAGAAAAATTGGTTGATCATGGTGCAGTTAATAAACTGTATTAATGAGCCACCAGATCATTATTATCCCATTATAAACTGGAATTAGGTGAAAGAGAGTTGTCAATCTGTGCTATATTTTTAATAAGGATGCTAATATAAATGATTTTATTAAATTTACTAGCTAATAAAAAAACTTATGTTGTTTTTGTTAAATGAGTTAACGGGGGGGAAGTGATTTGATATATGTAATATTTTTGCACACTAAAGAAGAACATATCCATTTATACAAAAATATTAAATAGAACTGAACCATAATTAATTTTAAGTGTCCTGCGATTTTAAATGGCTGTATGATACCTGAACATTCAATAAAATTTTAAATAGAATAATTTTTTAAAATGTTGTATAAATTTATGAATGGGAATGACTCTTTTTAGAAGTTATTTTAATACTTGAAATTATCTTGAATTAATTAAGCATTTCTCCTAGATTTGGTTAATAACGCTTAAGGTTTTAAAAGTGTATACAGTGTTACAAGCATGGTACTCATACTATGGAAAACCTAGTGAGTACTGACAGACATGGAACTCCTCCCACCCCCGCCGAAATCAGCGCTTTACAAGAAGAGGCATCACATTAGTTTAACCCAGTTCCCCAGCACCTGTATAGATCACATGATTCAGTGGGGCTTTTTGGAATGTTTATGTAATAGGTGATTCAGCTGGTTATTAGATAAAAGTCCCAAAAAGTCCCACTGAAGTTTATGAGCTATACAGATGCTGGGTGAGCCTCTTTTGGGCATGCACTGCACTCATAGTAGGAGCCCACTGAGCTGGAAGTAAAGCACTAGTTTGTTTTGTTTTTTTCCACATCTATAAGCAGCCAGTGTTCAGTGACATCTATTTCAATACCGTGATCATTATTATTATCTACATGAGATAGCAACAGAGTACAATCATGCTTTCTGTCTGTGTGTCAATCAAATCAGTACAAACCTAAACTATTCAACAACAATTGCACACTTTAACCTATAATATAGGCTAAAACTTGGTCTCTTGAATACTGCAGTAATTATCTGCATCCAAGATTACTCTGAATTTAAGATGATCTTTCCAATAATTAGATCATATATATAGATGAAATCTAAACTTATTTTAATTTTCCATGTGTGGAATCTAATTATTGGAAGCTCATCTTAAATTTGTCACCTTCACTGCTGCAGCAGGGACAGCAGTAGCAGGGGGGGTTCATGGGGTGGGAGGAGCTAGTAGGGGGTCAGGCAGTGGAAGAGGTGGAGAGGCAGGTGGCTAGGAGACGGTAGGAGATAAGCAGGAACAGATGATGGGAGAAGTAGTAGGAAGGCAGATAGAGGGGAGGCAGGAAATGAAGGGAAATGAGGATGTCAAGCAGCCTGCACCCTTGACTCCCCCACAACTTTCACCCTTCTACCTGTCCCTTACACCACTTAACCACCATGCCTGCTTGCCCTGACAGCTGCCCACCACAGCCTCTGCCTCTCCCCACATGCCCCCTGTAATGGGGAGTGGGGGTGTTCCCAGGCACCTTCATTTAGGGCAGTCCACCCTACTCTCTTTTGTCATGCATTTGATGTCAAATGAATTCTTGTAAAAATATGGAATGCTGCCCATTTGTGGCCCTGGTGTTCTGGACCAATTACATGGTTCTGAACAACTCCTACACCATGTCCCATGCCTTGCAGATGGCTTTCAATTCTCCTTACTACTCTGCCCACTCCTGACTGGTGTACTTGGCCTCTGGCCCATGCAGGCCGCAGGTCGCTCTAGGTGGACCTTCCCCCTTGGCCCCTCATTGGACCAATCTCCCAGCCCCGCACTGGACTGCACTCTGACCTGCCTCTGGATGACACACTCACTCTGCCCTATTCTACACAGTCCTTCAGGCCACTTTTAGACTCCGGTGGCTGAGTTTGTGCTCCACCCACATCCCACCAGTCACTAGGGAATCTCAGCTGGTGGCTCCTTTATGAAGCTGTCACCATGGGCATGTATGTGGCAAGCTCCACAGACAGCCTGGTCTCCTGCCCCTTCTGCAGGCAGAGGGAGACCCTGGCACACATAACTGTCAAGTGCACTAGGCTGTGGCTCCTCCATCTCCACCCCCAGAACCTCCTCCTAAGGTTCTGGTTAAATTCCCCCCCCTGCCAAAACTTTTTGTTTTTGGTGACCCTATCCATGGTCCCACCAAGTCCAGGAATCTCCTGGTCAACTTCCTCCTGCCCCAGGGCCAAGTGGGCCCTGTACTTGACCAGGAAGGAGGCTCTGGCTGGGAAGGTGCCTGGAGACTGCGGGACTGCTTTCCTCTCACTTGTCCATGCATGTTTCCAGGCAGAGCAGCAGTGTGTGGTGTGCACCGGCTTGTTGGATGCCTTTGAGGACCAGTGGGTGTGGTCTGGGGGGCTCTGCTTGGTGTTCCCTTCCACAGAACTTATTTTAAACATTTTGAACCTCTGACTCCCATGTCACTTATATCCTGTTTCTTCCTTAGTTGTCCCCCCCAACCAAAAAAAGTTAGTTGTATCTTTCAACCTTTGGCCCCACACAGTGGGGGCTATTAGTTAACTAGTTGGGCCTTAAGGCCCATGATCTCTGGAAGATATAAATAGAAAGGCCACTTTCAAACCCTACTCTATGTAGCCCTTTGGGATATCTCAGTTGCTCACTCTCTGCTGTTTTCACCCCATAGGCCTCAGGTTCCTCTATGTGGAACTTGTTCCAAAGCCTTTCTCCTCTATGGCATGACCCACAACGAAGTGGGGGATGAGGCTTTACGGTCTTCCATCCTCACCTTTCACTGGAGTGGTACAGGTGGTGTCCTGGGGGGCCAGGCCAACTCTCAGGTTCTCAAAATTGTGCTGTTAGATGACAGGGTGTGATACAATTGCACAAAAATCAAGTAGGTGCCTACACACACACTAGGTGTCTACACACACACTACCATCTCAGGCACATACATATCCAAGGTTACCAGTCTAAGCACATACACACTATATACACTGAAAATTAGACAAAAATCAGTTGTCAATACCCACACACTCAGTACACATAAATGGATCACTAATTTGTATATCCTGCACACAATTATATATATATATATATATATATATATATATATGCCAGTTTGTACACACACACCACACCTACACATACACACAGGTGAGTTCATAACTTGGTATGTGTGTACTTGGGGTACCTAGGGTGCTTGGTGACTATGGGAGGGGGAGTCAAGGGTCAAAGATTTCCAGAAGGAGGGGAAGGAGGGAGATGGATGGGGGTTAAGATGAGAGAGGGAAGAATAAGAGAGAGAAAGTGCCAGGAGTGAAAGTTGCCTGGCAGGGATTAGAACTGGCAGACTGGAGGTGAGCTGGGGTTACTTGAAGTTAATTAATTAAAAGGACAATGCCCAAAGCCAGAAGAACAGAAGAGTGATGCTAGGGAGAAGCTGGCACAGAGGCTGGGGCCAGAGCCATGGGGAAGCCAAAAGATACCGGGAAAGGAAAACTGGGACTGTGGGGAGCCAGAAGGGCTAGGGAGGAACTGGGTCAGAAAGCTGTGGGGGAGCAGGAAAACTGAAGGGCCTGCTGGGGAGAAGCCAGGAGCCAGAAAAAGGCTCCAGGGAGTGAGCTGGGAGGGAGGGGCTATGGGTGCTGGAGCTGGAGGAGGGCTCCAGGCACGGGATAAAAACTGCAGGAGCTACCAAGGAGTCAGAGAAGGGATCCAGGTTAGCTGGAGAAGCTACAGGGAGTGGCAGCGGGTGCTGGGAACTGGAGAGGATGCAGGGGCTGGAAGGAGAAACCAGGAGCGGAGCTGGAACAGAGACAGAAGGAGAGACAGAGAAGTTCGGGACAAGAAAGTGTAGGTGGTGAAGTGTGATGGGAAGAACAAAGATTAGGGAGACATGGAAAATCGGGAAAAGAGAGCAGAGACAGGAAGCAGAGAGGCACAGAGAAGATCGGAGAAAGAAAGTGGAGGTGGTGGGGCAGAAAACAGAAAGCTAGGAACAGAGGGAGACACAGAGAAGTTTAGAGAGAGAGGTGGGAAGCAGGGAGACACAGAGAAGATTGGGGAGAGAGGACAGAAAGAGACCGGGATCGGGGAGAAGGCAAAGGCAGAGAGAGAGAGAGAGAGAGAGACACGGGAGGCAGATCAAAGGGGCAGAAAGCAAGAATTGAAGTAGGGCTGGGAGGTCAGTAAGACAAAACCAAACTTGGGTTCTAAATTAACAACTTTACTAAACAAACGGTATACTGTACAGCTCATGGAGTTATTGGTTCCTGTACACACATGGACATACACACACATTCACAAAGGTAGAAGGGGACGAGAAAGACTTGGTGGAGAGATTGAAGTTAAAATGTGCAGTTACAGAGTACAGATTATGTGTTTGGGTAAGGAAGGTGGGTGATAGCTACCTATCCTGGGCTGTGAGTTGATCCTTGATGGCCAGTCAGGGTCTTCTCCACCGAGGTGTTGCCCAGAGTGGGGTTGTGGGCAGGGCCTCTGGGTGGATAGGTGGCGTGGCATGGTGCTGGTTGAGATGGTAAGGATGTCCCACTGGATGTGTCTTTGCTACCCCTTTTTATAGGGGCAGACCTTCTGTGACCCTAGTGGCAGAGGCATACCCAGGCAAGGGTCAGTCCTGGTGTACGGAGCATGTGCACTCCAGGCAAGGACATGCGGTTCCAGGTGTCTGTGTTGCAATTGTGGGTTGGCTGATTTCTGTAGTGCCTTTGTCTTTTTCTGTTCTGTTCCTGGGTGAGTGAATGGAAGGCAATAGTGCAGTTGTTGAGCTGATAGTTCAGTCCTGGAGTTCATTATTCAGTTGAGGCCTGCTACCATTGTATCTCAAGCACCCTCATTCACCCCATTCATTCAGGAACCAATTTACATGAGACTGGTTAGACATGAGTCATAGGTTACACCCGGGCAGAGGACACAAGATGGAGGCTTGACAGACGAAATCTGCCATGGTTTATGTTAACTTACATATGTAGGTCTAAACCATATAGTATCAGTGAAACAGTAATATAAAACAGTAAAAATCAACACAAACATAATAATTATACAATATACAGCAGTAGATAACCATAAAGAAGGAGAGGGAAAAAAAACTTGCTACCAAAATAAAATGCTCAAGTTTATCCTTTATGTCTTAGCTTATTCTATATCTTAGCTTACTCATACTTATCTATAGGGAATAAAGAGGGAGAGAAAAAGTCAGAAATAGTTGGGGAAGGGAAGGGAATGCCACCCACAGCTTTGGCCACTCATACATCCCATTTACCCTCTGCCAGATCTCCCTGCTACTTCTGTCCCTTCATCTGCCACCCTACTGCCCCGTCTGCTCCCCCCCACCCAATGTCACTTGTCTTTGTTCTGGCAGGCTCTGGCTGTGCTCCAGCCTGGGGCACAGACTCCATGTTTGTTTCAACCCCAGCCCAGCCTTGTAGCACTACTACTGCTGCTGGGCCAGATTGGGGTTGGAGCAAACACATGCACCATGTCTTGGGTTAGAGTGGGGATGGAGCTTGTCAGAGCCAGATCAAAGGAGGGAACATGCTCACAGGGGATGAGAATGGGGATGGAGCTTGGCTTGGTACTTGGCTGTGGATGTCCCATCCTCAGTGAGCAGTGCCAGGGTCACAGTGGATGGGGCTGTGCCAGCTGAGTGCCAAGCCTGGCACTGTCTGCTGCGAGTGGTGCTGCCAAGCAGAGATGGGGCTGGGCAGGGGATGGGGCTGGGCTCAGTGCTCAGCAGCACCACTCACAGTAGATAGGGCCTGGCTCAGTGCTCGTTTGGCACAGCCCAGGCAGTGCCACTCACAAGGGATGGAGCCATGCCAGCCAAGTGCCGAGCCCTGTCCTGACTTAAACACCGTGCCTATGAAAATCCTGACTTTTCACATCTGAAAACCTAGGTCAACCTACACACTGTGTCAACCTATATACCATGAAGTATGGTATTCAGAGATATAACCTCTGATAAGATGTCTGGTCTATTCTCAAAATATTTCCAAAACACAGCATTTGAAACATGCACGCATATTCCAAGGGAAACTATTTTATACCTCTCTTTTTAATGAGTATTTTAGAAGAATTAACATAGAACACTTCTTTGCAAAGTGCTCTACAGATATAAAAATTACAGCCCTTCCAGTCTATTGGTTAAACTGAGTCTTATTTTCATAGAATCACAGAATCATAGAAGTAGGGTCAGAAGGGACCTTGTAGATCTTCAAGTCTGACCTCCCACCTGGGCAGGAGAAAAACTGGACTCAAATGAGTCCAGCCAGGTAGGCATAAAGCCTCTTCTTAAAGACCCCCAGGGTAGAAGCCAGCACCACTTCCCTTCAAAGTTGGTTCCAGCTCCTAGCCACCCTAACTGTGAAGTAGTTCTTGCGGATGTCTAATCTAAACCTACTCTCCAACAACTTGTGGCCATTATTCCTTGTTATGCCACGGGGTGCTAGGGGAAACGGTGTCTCCCCTAAGCCCTTCTGGTTCCCCCTAATGAGTTTATAGACAGTGACCAGGTCCTCCCTCAGCCTTCTCTTGTGAAGGCTGAACAGGTTCACGTCCCGCAGTCTCTCATTTAGGGTCTGCCCTGTTGTCCCCGGATCATGCCGGTGGCCCTCCTCTGGACTCTCTCAATGTTGTCCACATCCCTCCTGAAGTGGGGCGCACAGAACTGGACACAGTACTCCAGCTGTGGCCTGACCCGCGTTGCATAAAGGGGGAAGATCACCTCCTTGGCTCTGCTTGAGAGGCACCTATGGATGCACAACAAGGTCCAGTTAGCCCCGCCAACCGTGACCTCGCATTGTCGGCCCATGTTCATCTTGGAGTCAATAATGACTCCAATATCCCTTTCCGCCTCCGTGCTCTCAAGAAGGGAGTTTCCCATTCTATAAGTGTGCTGCTGGTTTCTACTGCCTAAGTGCAACACCCTGCACTTGTCAGTATTGAAACGCATCCTGTTTATGTTAGCCCACTCCTGTACCCTATCCAGATCTTGCTGCAATCTTTCCCTCCCTACTAGCATCCTCACCTCACCCCACACTTTGGTATCATCAGCAAATTTAAACAGGTTGCTTTTCACCCCATTGTCCAAATCACTGATGAAGAAATTGAACAGTGCAGGCCCAAGGACCGAGCCCTGGGGGACTCCGTTGCCCACTTCCCCTCAGGTTGAATATGACCCGTCCACCACCACCCTCTGAGTACAACCCTTAAGCCAATCTGCAATCCACCTGACTGTGTAGGCATCAATGCCACAGTCACCTAGTTTTTTAATGAGGATGGGGTGGGAGACATTGACAAAGGCCTTGCTGAAGTCTAGAAAGACTACGTCCATGGCAACACCTGCCTTTGTGACCTGATCATAAAAGGCAATCAGGTCGGTCTGACATGACCTGCCCCTAATGAAACCGTGCTGTAAGGTTTCAATGACCTGTAAGGTTTCAATGACCTGTAAGGAGTAGTGGGTTGCTGTATAACCCTACCAGAAGTTGTGGGAAGAAAATGTGATTGAGAGCCAAAATCTAGCTTCTCCCTCCCCTCTCTCTCTTCACCCACTTTAAAGCGGAAATAAATCAGAGCTGGAACAGTTTACTTCCCCCAGGGTGCATCTACATTTGCAATTAATTTGACTGAATAAACTCTAGTGCAGTTTGCACTGCAGTTTGTTGTTCCCAGGTGCTGAATTTATATGTACACCCAGGAATGCAGCACTTTGAGCTGTGTCTGGAAGCAGACTTAGGGGGTCAGCCTGCCAGACTGGGGATGCTCTGACCCAGGTCAACATGCTGCAGAGGGGCTGTCTGGGGCACAATAATGATGCAGTGTGGGGCTGGCTGGCAGGAAGCCCCAGCACTGAAACACCCTCATGCCCCAGAAGGCTCCATCAGCATGTAAACATTTCAGTGCACTGAATAATGTCACTGCAGGATAGTACTTGTGTTGACAAGTACTAACCTATGGTGGCATTTATTATGTTACTGTGATGTAATAGGGCCACACATATAGACACTGAGACTTTACTGTAGAGCTAATTAGGCAACTTCACAGTAAATGTCTCATGTAGATGTGCCCCGAGTGCATCCATTCAGCTGTGTTAGCTAGTGCAAATAGAAGGCAAATAGAGCTTAGAGCACTATCACTCTACCTTCTTTTTACTCAGGTCTTTAGAAGGAGGGAATCATGATAATTGGTCTCTTGTCTATGATGCTACTGTAATGTCAGTAGCAAACAAAGGAGGCCACAGTGCCTGGCAGGAATCATCATCTGGCCCTGAAAATGCCATGTGACATCCTAGGAGGGCTGGCAAAAAACTTGTTGGGGGTGAGCAAATCATGGTCTGGAAGAAAGAGGCATAAACCTTCTTGACTTAGGTTGGATATCCATCAAATGATATGTTCTCACAGATCATGTTAGTTTCAATAAATTATCTGTGAGAATGTTTTTGTCTGATAAAAAGGTAATTCTAAAATACATTATTTCATACATCTTTTTTTCCGTAAATATAGTATACTCAATGGACCTGATTGTCTGGTTATACATGAGGAAATATAGATTGGACTTTTCTTAACTTCAATAATTGTAAAACAGTTGTAAGTGATACTAGAATTGAACCTGTTTCTCAATTTTTTCCCCATCTTTTGAACAAACAGTGAAGAAAAAACAAAGTCTGAGGACTTAGTTTTACCTACATAGCAAGAATAAGAAATAAGATACTTAATAGAAAGGTATTGTATTGTTGTCAAGGAACAATTGCAATTAGAAGGTCATATTTCTTTAAATAACATACTTTTCAAATAAAGTAGCACCCTTCAGCCTTATCAGAATTCTGTCATCATTTAGAGCAGTGCACAATAGAAGAATTCTGGACGTAAAAATATGCTTACCAAAATACTGCATTAAATGAAAATGGCAAGCTTTAAAATATAAAACATAACTGAATAGAGAAATTAGTCTAATGGATAAATTGCTTTAAGTATCCCTTTAGATCAGTCCTGAGAAAATCTCTCCCCCACACATACATGTATACATATACATTCACTCACTTTCCCATCCAGAGTTTGATTTGGACTAATAAATGTTTATGACCAGATTCTGTTTCCTTTTATATGTTCTGAAGTGTATCTTACTGTGAGAGACACTGTAGTTTAGTGGTTTTCACTACAGTCCATTCACAGCTCTACTGTTCTGTTGAGTTGCCATGGAAAAAATATTTTTTCTGTCCTACTTTTCCTATCTGTAAAATTGAATGAAGATACTTATAAAGTTTCTTAGTAGCTACATATGAAAAATTGATATGGAACAGTTAGATATTGTTACAAATAGTCCCATGGAACCCCATGAAATTACTTGCATGGTAAAACAAGTCCATCATCATAAATACAAGTATAAATTAAGGACAGCACCATGCATGTTATGTACCAGCCAGTAAAGCAGGCTGGCCATGGGAGATAAGAGGGAAAATTATTTTCATTGAAAGATGTAGTAGTGGTATGCCTGTGAGTTCTCGAAGATATTAAATGAGACTAAAGACAAATGAGCAATACTAACAAAAACTGTATTACTGAACACTAGCACTCCTTTTTTCCTATGATGTGCCTCAACTATGAAATTTCAAAGGACATAATGTGCAGTTGAATTTTGTCTCATTGCTATCTTTCTCCAAAAAGAATGGTTATTGTTAATCCAGCCTCATTCTGCCTCTCTTAAAAGTTGCTCATGAAAACATAATTTTTGATGCTTACAGAAAGAATTCTACAGAATGTTGTTGATGCTCTTTGGAGGCGGGGAAGGGAAATGGTTGTAACTTGTAGTATATATATAATGTATATGTTTCTAATCTAGTTGTGTTAGTATGAATTATTCACTTAGGGGAGAGAGGCTGCACATACTCCTATCCATACCAATAGAAAAAACCCATTTGATTTCAATAAAACCAAGGACATACCCTTTAGTTTAAATTAGATTAATTGTTCAGGAAACCTTAATAGCACTTTTGTTCTTTTTACCCATTCATGGATAGAGTTTTATTTTTATAAATATGCTTTAAGTAGAGTCATCATGTAGATCTGAACATGACAAGCATTAAGGAAAATCTAAATACTATCATTTGCCTGCACACTATTTAGGGTGGTACCACCCTATGCTGACTTTTAAGCTGAGAGTATGATCCAAAAGCAACTCAAAAACAAACCCCAAAATTGAAAAGCATTGACTTCAGTGACATTTAGATTTCAAAATCTGCAGAAATTTGGGGAGCATTAAAAGTCTATACAATTTACCTTTCTAAAATATAAATTGTGTGATTGCAAAAAATTAAAAATTAAAATGCAGTTTAATTATATTTCTATGTGCTTTTATGTATTTAAATTCCCTGAAAGCAAGATCCTAGACTCAGTAAATCTAAAGTATTCTAAAGTATTTATTTGGGGGTGGCGGGCAGACAGGGTCAAGAGGAGGGATTGAAGCATAAGAGGGGCCCATTGGGGCACTGGGGGGATTAGGAGGAAAAGCAGGGTGTGTGGGAGGGATTGCAGGGGGGGAGGGGGAGTCAGGGAGGCAAGTAGAGTCTACAGGAGGTATCAAGGGGACTAACAGAGACCATGGGGGGATTGAGGGGGTTGGTGGGGTCCAGGAGGGTTTGGCAAAATCAAGGGGGCTCACACAGTCTGGAAAGAGGCTTTGGAGGATGTGGGGGCTCTCTCCCACACCCCTTGGGAAGAGGGACTATTTTTATCCCACCCCAACCCCCTACTCCTAGATACAAAACTTCCCCCAGCCAACCAACCCCACCATTCCTCACGTCCCTCCTTCCTCCCTGACTTACTTCCTTAGCTCCTGACATCAGTGAATGCCAGTAAAACCAGCAATGGGAGCAACTTACAGGATGGGGTGTTTGCTGGGTTTGGAGGGGGCTGGCTGGTTCACTGAGGGGCGGGGAGTTGCCTCTCTGGAAGTGGGGGGAGGGTCTGGGGGCCTAAAAAAAGCCTGGTGCCTGAGGATGGATAGGAAAAGCACAGTCTCTGGGCTGAAGCTAGCAACTGGGCTTCCCCAGCCACAAGGCTGTATGGGGAATTTCAGTTGGATTGGTCTTGTTGGACCCAATCTAAGTTAGATTACCTCTAAGGTAGGGTAAAATTAGATTGGGTCAGTCATGTTAGACCAATCTAACCTTCCTAAACTTCTGTACAGTTCTCATTTATATCAACATAACTAGGGGTCTAAGTGTAAGGTCCATACCTGAGCAAAGTAAGTTAGATCACATGGCCATTTTTAAGATGATTTAACCCCCACTTAAATTTCTTGAGCATCTGTATGCACTTGGGGATCGCTGTTTTACTGAGTAAAATTGCTGGGTACTGAATGGATTTCTGTTTAAGAGCCAGCAGCCAAGTCTAGCAGGCAACTGGGTCTTGGCAGTGCTAGCTAGGCTACTGGCAATCTGTACACTTCTGTAACTAGGTGGTTTATTTGGCTGGCCTGTTGCCCCAGCCCCTGACACTAACAGAGATGGGCTATACAGGTTATGAGGTTTTCATTCAGGTGAAAGCTTCTAAGTGATAAATTATATTGTTGAAACAGGATTTGTCTTTTACTATCTTATCAAAATCAGTTAGTAAAAATGCCCTTTAAAATATTTTTACCATGGCATTTACAGTGCACTGGCATTTCCTTTGACAATATGCAGTCATTTACCAACCTTTAAGCATTGCAAGTCTACATTCAGAAATTAAAACAGGTACTCTAAAGTGTGTGTATATTTTTTTTTCTCATTTTTCATTGTAACAATTTATTTGTGTTTTTGCAAAAGCTTTTGGGTTTACGCAGAAAGGGCAACAACTGCTGTACAGGTCTGGCTCATTACACTGTTTAGCCTCTAGGTCTTTCTATAATTTATATCTCTTGACAGCTTCTTCAGGCAAGCCAAAAACATAGCTTAGGCCTTAGTAAAGATTAAAGCAAATGACTAAGCCATCCTTCTTTCATCCTGAATATAACAAAAAACTCTGCATATATGTTCTGAATATAAGAATACAAACAACTTTGACTATGTGACAGAAAAAAAAAAGATTTACAGTGATAATTGATATCGTAGTTTATTTGCTTTTAGGATTGATTATATTTTACTACTTGAACCCTCACTAAATATTGTGGAACACTTTATTGCATTGTTCTTCAATTGCCTTGAAAAAATAATGTATGACAAAAGAGGTCATATTATTAAGGAGGTAATTTACTAAAACTCTTCACTTTGTTTGAAGTCTTAAAGGTAACTCCTTCTGATTCTGGTTTTCCCAGGATTTTGGAGGCTTCCTGTTGTACAAGGACATATGAAAACTGAAGACCCTAAACTCATAAACACTTTGTTGAAAGCAAGGTTTTATTTGCCTGTCTCACACTCAAATTAGAAACTGTGGTTCACTGTGAGCATGTATTAACAGTGAGCTTAAGTAAGTTCACTAAGACTTCACTGTTCTAAATCATTATTAAATATATTTTGCATTTAAAAGCCATAATATAATAGTGTTGGAATTGATCAGATGAGCATTTATCAGGATAATAAAATGAGTGGCAAACAGTCAAGGTTTCACTATAGGAAAGTACTTTATGAAAGTTATTAGATGATTATTGTGAGTATAACTGCCCATTGGAAAGGGCAAAAAAACTCCAGGGGCAGAATCCTATTTCACTTTACTAATTGGCAGTTTTACACTGCCATTTTCTGGAATTTATACAGTTTGAAATTCTTTTGCCTGAACAGTTTAGACACATAAATGTCTACAGACCTATTGAGTGCACACAGCAGGCTACATACTTGCTGTAGAAATATTCATACAGAACTGTGTATACCTGAGCTTAAGGCCACCAAAAGACAGTAGGGTAACCCTCTCATTTCTTAGGGTACTGGCCCAGAAAGTAGAAGACAAAAGTAGTAAGCCCTCTTTACACAAAGGGGAATTGAACCTACATCTCTGATATCAGAGTGTATTGATGGAACTGTCAAGCCACAGATCAGATATTACTAGGCAATGTCTACATGCGTCACTATGGTGATGCTGTCAGTGAGCTATCATTTAGTCCTTCCCTTTGGAAATACTGAAAGACAGTGCAGTAACAGCCCATACCATGTTGTGTGTGTTGCACATGGTTATTTTTAGGTATTACGTCCGCATAGTGTTGCACTATAATGAGGTAGCATATCACTACAGAAACATAGCTGAAGCATCACGGTTTTTGCCTGCAGACTCTGTCACCATAGTGCATTGCTATGGTGGTGTAGCATCATGTGTAGACATGCCCACTGAATAGTTTCTTGTTTCTCATCCTGAAGCTAAGTTACTTGTTTACCTTTTCCTAGCTTAGCCTTTTCTCCGTGGCCCCACACATCTCCTTCCTTGGGAGCTACGGAACAATCTTCAAAAACAGGTCCGGTAATTAGATCACTATGTTGGAAAGTCTGAGGTATGCAAATTTAAGCTTCTTCCTTACCTGCAGACCTCCAAGTGATAGGAAATGACAACTGAGACATCATGAATTTCATAAACTTACTTATCTAGTAGTTTTACAAAATTAAGTCAAGAGTCAAATATAATACAAGAATTATCAAAGAACTTGAGAAAATAACGACTATATTAGGTCAACGCTGGCTACGTAGAGACAAAGGCTACCGAGATGGGAGAAAGCCTTCACTTTGAGTATCTGTCTTCCTTCTAAATTAAAAAGAACTCTAAATTGAGCCATCTGCAGCATTATATTTAAAGATATCTGCCCTCATTTTGACAAGACAGTCCCAAGAGACTTAAGGTTTATATACATTAATACCTTGTACTCTACATAGAAGCAAATTGACAATTGACTCTGGAATTCTGGTGTTATGCGTACCTGGTTATGTCCACATTGAATAACTGAAATACCATTTCTAAATACACCCTGCCATCCCACATCCATTAGCATACATCAATCCCAGAAATGTTGCAGTGAAGACACTCCTATGGGCATATCCAGTTGAGTTTGCACCTTCACACAACACCTTAAAGCTATATCAGTTTGACATGCTGAAAACCATATGCAGTGCAAGTGCAAGCATTCTCTATGCTGCTAATTTAGTGCGCCAAAAATGCTGCAGAAAAAAAGAGGTGGTTCTGTGCAGTGGATGCAGCAGCAACATGCACCACCAGAAACAGAGCCTGGTCAGCCAGAGCCACGCTGCAGCCCTGGGAGGACCCCAGGCAAGGCTGCTGGGGCCAGCACAGTGCTGGTGCCAGTCTTCCCTATTCCCCCAGGGGTAACATGCTATCATGTGTGTGGCATGGGCATTCCCTGGGAAAAAGCACCTGTGATGCAAGGTGTTCTGCTGCTGCTTGTCCCTGGGGAACCAAACATTCACGCTCACCTGAACGCAACCTATGAGGCTGCTTTCAAGTACACTGGAGACTTTTAAGAAGACAACCCAAGATTTCTGGGTTGATCATATGCCAGAGATGGGCAGGATGTGCTTGAGAACTTTGGTTTAGGACAGGCCAGGGATACCATATAAATCAGGGGTGGGCAATTATTTTAGACAGAGGGCCACTTACTGAGTTTTGGCAAGCCATCGAGGGCCTCATGACAGACAGCCAGGGGCAGATAAATATTAATTTCCTAAATTTTTAGGGGCCTTGCAGGCCAAATAGAATGACCTGGCAGACTGCATCCAGCCCGCGGGATGCATTTTGCCCACTCCTGGTATAGATATACCCTCTGAGATGCAACTCATAATAAAGAAACAGTTTGGAGATAAACAGAGGGAGAAGCAGCATCCAAATCAAGGGCCAAGAATAAAATCCTTTCGTTCTCACTTAGCTTTGCAGTTTACTTTCTATCAGTTCTGTCAGCCAGTAAAAATCACTTGGCTTGTGGTGGGGTAAATGGAGAAGTTAAGGCAATGTCTTGGCACTAAGCCTAGATACATGTATCCTATTTTAGCACCACTGAGCAAGATTATTCTAAAAATATTGTAATAAATACTATAAAAGTAGCAGCCATTTTACCATTGCAGAGAGCAAAAAGATGAGACACAACTAAGTTAAGAACTATAAGGCATTCAAATAATTATAGAAAGCTTTATAATATAGTAAAATGATAGTATACTAAAATATAGCTACTTTAATTACACGTTGCCATATGCAACTTGTTCATGAAAATGCAATTGATTTTTTAAAATCCTTTATCATTATGCTTTCAACAAGATGAAAAGTTAAAATTCATTTGCAAAATGGGAAGCATCGATTGGATGCAGTGATTAACTGAAAGTTGACAAGAGCATATATCATATTAACTGATTCCCTGTAACTAGGGCTAGATAAATCATTATTCTGAAGTGATAAAGATGATACATTCCTCTTTGTATTTGTCTTTCATGAATCTTAGAAAGAAGAGATGCATTTATCTCATGCTGCTTTAAAAAGTCATTTACCACCATATACTATAGTACCCTATTAATCAGAGTCATAGTCATAGAGAAGTAGGGCTGGAAGTGACCTCCAGGGGTCATCTAATCCAACACCCTGCCTGAGGCAGGCTTATTGATACTGCAATAAGGTTTTTTGTCACCCTGCTAAAATCATTGGCCAATTAGAATACAGAACACAATCTCTTTAGATTGGCATTTTTGCATTATCTTCTCTTTCCTTATTAACGTTTAACTATGTCCAGTATTGGTGCAAGGACACAAAGCTTCCTTCCAGCAAAAGCAAATGATTCTTCACGGTTCTTTCTGAAGAATTACAGGTTCATCAATCACACATCTTTCCATCTTCATTATTTCTTTCCCTAGGCTACTGCTTCTAAAGCCTTCAGGAGGCCAAATAGATTCCTATTTAATATCTCTTTGTAATATAATGTACAGATTCAGGTAATTATAATGCCTGACAATAACTGTTTACATAGTAATTCTTTGCTGTTTCATTTATAATTCCTGTCAAATGAAATTCCATCATTTTTTATTTAAAGAACCTTACATCTTTGTGCACTTAAGTGGCTGGTAGCCATGTAAATGAATTTTTTGGCACTAATACCAATCTGGGGTTTATACTGCCCACAAGGCTCCTGAGAAGCTTCCTAATTGGAAACAGCATCATGGATGCACACATATATTGTCAATAAGTTCTAAAAATTCAGCTAGAGAACAAACCCCCCCCCCCAAAACAAAAAATTGTCATGGGTGGGGCCATCAGCTTTTAGTCTAGTGATCAGGATGCTTGCCCAGAAAAGGGGAGACCTGAACTCTAGGCACCCCTCACACAAAGAGGATTTACACCTGCATCTCCTGCTTCACACCTTTTGTTTTATATGTACATGGAATAGTCATGAGTGTACTTCCAGGAATCTTCAGTGAATGTGTACAGATGTAATGTCTGAAGTGTTTCAAGGGGCAAGCCAGATAGACGCCCACACTCTTTGATATGCTCCAAAAATGGAAGAAGTGTTCCAAAAGTGAATTAAGTACTATTTAAAAGTGCTGCAAAATTAAGTGCTTCCTGTTATATCTGCTCACTCTACAGAGAAAGACGGGATATGCTGCAGAAGGCATACTAACCATGGGAGGAGGTGGTGGGGGAGTATGGGGCACCATGTTAGTGAATACCATTCTGTGTGCCCACCAGGAACTGGGATTCTCTGGCTCCCCCATTCTCCAATTAAACAGGAATACCTGCTTTCGAGGTTCCCCACATCAGGACTTTTTACTGCATGGGTGTGTGGCATCTACTCATTCAGTGAGGTTTGAGGAGTGTGGGGCTTCCAACATCCTGGTTGTTTGAGGGGAAGGAGTGGCTTTGGGAGGGAGATGGTGGAGTGCACCAGCAAATTGATATTGGTTCATCTCTCCCTGCAACTATCTGGGTGGAATAGGAAGAGATATTGTAGCCCCTAGGTGATAAGGGCAGGGGCAATGCATAGGGGTGCATGGGATGCATGTGCACACCCTAAGAGTGCCAGTGCCCCCCTGTCAGCATTCCCTGTGCGGCTGCACTTCCTGTGTAGCTGGTGGATGGGGGGCAGGTGAGAGCACCAGTACCCTCCCTGCAAGAACCAGCCGGGGAATGGGGCCATCAGCAAAAGGAGTTGTGCCACTTCCAGAAGTGCCTGGGGGAGTTCTGGAAGTGGCACAGCCACTTTTACAGTGAGTGAAATGCTTTTATGGGACACGTGCCTGGCCAGCAGGATTGGACGCCAGGGCCCGCTCCCCCCCTCCACTGGCTGGTGGGATCAGATGCTGAGAGACCTCCCCCAAGTCACTGATTGGTGTCGGGGGGGCATGTATCCCCCCTGACTCAAGAGGTAGCAGACACCCATGGATGAGGGAGTTGAAGAACCTCACCCCATCCCTGTGGGGGAAGAAGCAGAGATGTATGCCACCAGAGCCCCCTGCCACACCCTAATTGTGGAGCATCTGGCTCCAACATGGGGCTATATTTCTGTTCATGGCTTAAGTTTATTCCTGCTCAAAGGAATTACGTATTTTAACTGATTGTTAACTGAAAGAAAACTTGTGTTAACAACAAAAAATGGGGTGTGTGTGCGAACACACGGAAGTTGGTGAATTTTAGGTAATTTTGGATTAAAACTTAATTGTTGAACAACAAGAAAGCTTTCTCCTTTTTTGCCATCTGACACCACCAGGGAAGGAATCCTGCTCTGCACTTCAAAGAACAACTCACACAGACCCAGAGGAACAGACCTCCACCTTCAGCTTCCTCTGTGCAAAAATGAAGTTTATTTTATACCTCTGGGGGCTGTTTACCATCTTTAATTTTCCCTGAGCCTAAGGAAGTGTGCATGTGCCTGAAAGTTAGCAGAAAACAGGGTTTTTTTAACAGTTTCTTAGATGGTATAATCATATTTAGAACCAAGAGATCTAGAGTTTTGCATTTCTCTCTATGTGTATACACACACACACACATGCATATATGTAGAGGTACATGTATGAATAAAAAATGGAAATAGAAATCAGAAACTAAATCAGAAATGAGAACAGGAAAAAGATCATCATATCTATGTGCCCTCAACTTTAATAACATACTCTTAATTATGAACACACAATAACTCATGTCTGTGTTTACCTGTGTATTTTTGTATTTTTTTTTAGTGTAAAACATAAAAATGTAAACATGAGCATTTCTTGATTTGTGCATGGTCTGACAAATATTCTATTTTTCAGCTAGAAATGGGACCTCCTAGTATTTCATAATACTTCCCAATTAAAAATGGAAAAATATGTTAGAAGAATTCCTCTGAGAAAAAAAAAATGTAGGAAATGTATTTTTCCCCCGTTTATAAACTAGGTTCTTCGTATACTTTTATCATTCATGAAATCACATTCAGCCTGAGGAAGCAGTAATGATGGTAAATATTAATGGCTGAAATAGGACACTTTAATTTAGTCAGACTATTGCTAGAGCAACTGAAAATCCCATTTATGCTGTTTCCACCTCTCAGCAGAGCTAATTAGGCTGTCTGCAGTGCTGCATTCTTGAGGTTATACTAACTACAATCAGAATTGGTATAAACTATGACTTGTTCTGAAGGTCTGTGGAATGTTGGGGAGTATTTTTTATTTTAATCTCTAAAACCAGGTCACTTAAAATATTTCCTAACCACTACTAACATAAACTGTGGATGATAAAAAAGGCTGCTCCTATACATATATATTAGGACTTTACACAGTGTGAATTCAATATAAGATTTGATTGGTAACACTGACCTTAGATTAAATAACACGTAAGACTTAGTATACATATTATTATATATTCAGTAATGACATGATCATTAATGAGCTATAAAACTTCCAGCTGTACAGAATATAGCCCTCAAAGAAATCTACTCCCATATCTAGTGAGTTATGAAGGGAGATCAATATGAATGATTAGTGTACTTACCTGAATCCAAGACTACTCTGAATTTAAGATGACCCCCCAATAAGCAGATTCTATACTTGGAAAAATTATAAATATGTTATAAGTTTCCAGTCATAGAATCTAATTATCAGAGGATTGTCTTCAATTCATTTCCCCATCACTGTATCAGGGAAAACAGTCTCAGGAGGATAGGAGCTGAGAAAGACAGTAGAAGGGCAAGTTGTAGGGAGACAGGCAGAGAGAGAAATGGGGAGGAAGGGGTGAAGCAGCCAGACTCCTGTCCCTTGCCCTCCCACACATTTTCACCTGCTTTCTGTCTTTGCAATCGCTTTCCCCCCTGTTGCCTCCCCCACCCATGGTTACCTATTACCTGTCAGCTCTGTGTTGTGGGGAACCCTTGAACAGTACACAGCTTGTCTGACTCATGAAGGACTCTTTCCATCTGCCCTGCCTTAACTGGAACTGATTTGAAGAAGGACTTATGAAAAGCCATGAAGATGCAGTGGAAGATACACCTAAACCCCTCAGGGCAGAATAACAACATCCTTGGTCTCATTTACATCAGAGATGGGAACAGGATGGCAACATCCCTGGTCTCATTCACATCAGAGATAAGACAGGGAGGAACCTTCTTTAGCATTCAGAATGTAAAACAGAGATTCTATGGCATGGACTGAACTGAATTCTGGGACCAGAGAAAAAGGGGAGCACTGCATGATGGGGGATCCCTGCTCCAAATGCTAATCAACCCACATCTGCACACGCCCAGCTCCGCATTTATCAGACCAATTCTAATAATGACTCCTTTATTGGTACCCAAAACACTGAATCTGCCTGTTTGCATTGTGAGATCCCTCAGGGTAATGTTGTCCATAGCCAAGGGTGATCAGTTCCTATTATCCACCATATGATGCATCATTTACTCATAAACAAACCTAATGTTCTCCCTTGAGCCCTTTCAAAACCCCATACCTCAGCTCCAGCCCCTCTCCTTGTGCTTGGATCCAAAAGCTGCACCGGTTCCACTTCTTTTCTTCCTGGAATACCTTTACTGAGCTGGCTGGGGGCTCTGGCTATCAACAAACACCTGGGAAGCTTGGGGTGTTGAGACTCCAACTCTCTCCCTCTCCCTCTATCCCTGTTTTGTTTAAGCCCTGTTTGAATAAACCTCAGAGTTAATTCAATCCCTCTCTCTCCTCCTCTCTCTTACTCCAGGCACAGCTTTCTAAACCTGACTTTTGCTGATCAGACTTGAACTAGACTTCCCAACTACCTAACCAGACCTGTTTAATATTGTAACTATTGTTTGTTTTTCATTGTATGGCTATTACTACTAGTATCATCATAAGTTTCATATACCTGGCAATCAAATATTTTTTTATAGTCAAGCTGGTTGTTATACTCCCTCTCTGAACTTTGTTTAATCTTCCTTCTCTCCTACCTTCCCATCTGTGCTATAGCAATGCTTCTTTTACCTGAGCCAAAGATCCCTGTAAAGCCCAAAGATCCTGTAGGATCTGCTCATTAAGGGAGTAACTACTAGGACATGTATGACAAGAGATTGGGATGTGCTGAGTTTTGAGGTGCATGAGGATATCTATTAGCATGTGTGTGTGTGTGTGTGTGTGTGTCTAACTGCATTTATTATTGTCCTTCTGAAAGAAGGGGGGTGCTGAGCTGGGGCACATGAGTGTGTCAGCTTGGAAGTACTGGGTAACCCTGCCTACTCACTACTTCAGTTAAGAGGTATCCTATTAACTTGTGTGCGTATGTCTGACTGTATTTTATTGATTGACCTTCTGGGCTGAGCTGGGGCATATGAGGAGGTCAGCCTACAGATGCTGACTGACCCAGCCAGCTCAGACATACTCCTGTGCTGAGGTTGGAGTGCATGAGGGTATCAGCCTGGAAATGCTGAGTAACCCAGCCTAACTCAGATGTGCTCTGTTAACCTGTATGTGTGTATGTGTTCAGTTGACTGGGTAGCTGGAGGAACCCAACCCCATTGAAACTAAACCCTGCAAGATAGCTCCACTGGGGGTGAGGACTTGCAGAAGGGAGAGATATAGCTCCATACAGAAACACTAATCACACAAGCAGCACATTGATAGAATTACAGAGACCCCAGAAACGTAACTCTAATAAATGAGTGTACCCCAAAGGGGTGAGCAAATCTGATAACATACCTGCCCTCCTGCACCCCTGTTACTTACCCCTTGCCACAGAGCACTGAGGCGCCCTGTGCCTGAAAGCAGAAACAGCTCTGGAGAGACCCCTAGTGGTGGGAAGGGGGAGGTTCAGCTGCCAGTCACCAGGACTGCACAGGTGCTGGTTGCTAGGGCAACCAGTGAAACCTAGTGACAGGGCTTAGCCCTTCTTAAGCCCAGGCAGGAGGCCAGGAGGGCAGTTACCCTCTGGTGGCCGAGGGAGGAAGAACTCAGCCAGAACAAAGGGGAGAACTCTGATGGTGGGAACATCCCCTGCTTGCTGCTGGGGTTGGGGCAATCTCTCTCTGGTAGGGATTGAATCTTGTTTGACTAGACAGTCTAGCTTTTATGTTGTAGTCCAGGGGCTTTATGTTCTTGTGTTTATTGTTTTGACTGGAGGACCAGGTGAGACTATTAGGGGTTGGAGGGGGCCTCATAGGGACCCCACAGTAGCATGGAAGGGGTCCTGGTGCTAAAGAGGTACATTGGCCCCAGCCCAGAGTGAAGGGGGCAGCAAGGAGCCCCAGAGTGGGCAGTGGTAAGAAGCTCCGAAGCGGGCAGTGCGGGACATGCCAGAGAGCGCCGGTAGGGGCGCAGGCTGTGAGACAAGCTAGAGGGCGCTGGTGAAGGCACAAGCTGTGGGACAAGCCAGAGAGCGTCCGCATGGCATGGAGAGTAGAACGGACCTGAACAATGTCAGATACATCTGCGAGGCTTGGGCTGTGGCGTAAGGGGAGGAAAGGAGCTGCAGACAGTGCCCCAGGCACCGAGACACAAAATGGGCAGCCTCCTGCTTGATTAATATCTTCCAATCAAGCAAATAACAACAAGGCATGGACGGTGAGAAGGCGGGTGGTTGGCCCTTAATCAGTGTTGTGGGCTCACTAGTAGACAGACCCGAGGAGGCACAATTGTCACACCCCCTCATGCCTGTACACACTTGCACCTGCTCTTCCTCCAGTGCCTGTCCCCCCACCTGCCCCCCACTGCTGCCTGCCCTCCCCTACTATCCCTGCCCCTCTGTTATCCCTGCCTCACCATATGTCCCTTCCCACTGTTTATCCTCTGGCCCCAGCAAAGCTCCAGCCCTGCTCCAGTCCAAGACATGGAGCACTACAGCCCAGCCCAATAGTAAAGCAGCTCCAGCTTTGGTTGTGGGTCTTGAATGGACCTGCTGCTTCTGCAACAGCTCCAGGTCAAGCTGGGGTTGGAACAATCATGTGTTCCATGCCATGGACTGACTTGGGGCTGGAGCCCTGCCAGAGTCAGAGCCAGAGGGCAAGTGATCAGCAGGGTCCCTGGTTTTCTCTGATTAAAAAAAAAATCTTGAATTTTTGGTTTTAAATAAGTAAACTGAAATATATCTTTTTCCATAATTAAAATGAATCATCACTATATTAGTGGCATTTCATTTCAATCATGGAAAACACCGATTATGGGTTACTTTTTTATATAAAAAATGGGCATTTTTTTATCACAGAAAATGAGGATCCCTGATGATTAATAATACAGAGGAATTTCTACATGAGGGATGACTAAAGAGTCTAGGTCCCTTCAGTTTATAAAAGAGATTCTTCAGTGAGGATGTGATGAGGGTTTACAAAATAGTAAATATGGATTTGTGATTCATTGTCTCTCACAATACCGAACTAGGAGTCACAAAATAAAATTAGTAGGTGGTAAGTTTAAAGTGAAACACCACTAATATATCTATCTATGGAAACTCGATTACTTAGCAATAGATAACAATATTGACATAATAGGTATCTCTGAAACATGGTGGAATGAATAGAATCAATGGCATGCTGCAACACTAGGATACAAATAGGAAGGATATACTATGTGATATTGGTTGGAGAACAGCACTCTATATCAAAGACTGAATCAAATCAAATATGGTAGCTTTTTCAACTGATAAGCAGGGATCCTGGTTTTCTCTGATAACCTCCCCCCCCCACACACACACATAATTTTCAGATATAAAAAAGTAACTGAAATTCCACATTTTTCTGTGATTAAAATGAAACATTATATATATCTATATATTAGTGGCATTTCATTTTAATCAGAAAAATGCTGATTAGGGATTACATTTTTATATCTGAAAATTGGGTATTTTTTTAATCAGAGAAAACCAGGATGACAGCTGATAAGAGAGTTACTATAGAATCACTGTTGATAGAAAGTCTCAGTTTCAATAGAAAAGGGTACATTTAGGGATATACTATTAACCGTTAGACTAGGACATCAGTAGTGAGCTAGAAATGCTAATGCTGCAAAAGCAGAAAACACAGTAATAATGGGTGACTTTAATTATTTACAAATAGACTGAGTTAGTCTAACACCAGATCAGGATGCAGAGACCAAATTTCTTGACTTTATAAAAGACATTTTTCTGGAGCAGATAGTTCTGTAATCTACAACAGGACAATTCTTGACCCAGTCCTAAGTAGTGCAAAGGATTTGGTGCAAAAGGTAAGTGTTACTGAGCTGTTCAGTATATATAAGAGAGAGAGAGAGACATATAGATATATATAATATATAGAGATATAGATATATACTAATATATGTGTGGGAACTTGAGTGGTTAGCAATAGATAGCAATAGTTGACATAATATTGCTATAATAATGAATATTATATATATACTTATTATTATAGCAATATAATATATCACTAATAGATAGATACTTACTACAGCATCCCATTGATTTCATTCATTCCATCAAATTTTAGAGATACTTATTATGTCAATATTGCTATCCATTGCTAAGCATTCGAGTTTCTACATCTTGGATCACAGACTTCTAGCATTAGTATAAAAGCACTTACACTCATTGCCTGGTTGAGTACTTGTGTGACCTTTTAATCACTGAAAGTATTTTTTCTTGCTGGTCTTCTCTCTTCACCCAAGAACTCTCTCTTTGTGTCTTAACACCATTTTTACAGATTCACTCCTGTAGGGTGTGTCAATCTGAACTCTGTGCTGCACCACACCTGTCAGCTTTTCCCCAGCTTTTAGTTCAAAAGCTGCATTACCACTTGTTTGATATTGTATGACAATGTTTTGGTTGAGATGGAAACTATCCCTCCTGTACAGGCAACCCTTGTTCCAAAAGGTCCTGCAGTTCCTAATAAACTTAGATCTTCTTTTCCATTTTAGCCATGCACTGAGACTCTGGAGCTCTGCCTTTCTACTTGGCTCTGTGCGTGACACTAAAAGAATTTCAAATAAAGCTACCGTGAATATCCTGGACTTCAATCTCCTACCTAGCAACCTAAATTTAACTTCTAAAACCTTGCTGCTACAGTTTCCTAGATTCCTGGTACCCACAGGGACCACAACCATCAGCCTTCCTTTGTAATAGTGTGGCGGGGGGAGGGGGTTCTCCCTGGGATTTCTTGAGTGTATATTAACAACCTTTACAGAAGCCACTATGGTCCCCCTGCTTTACCTGTGGCACATTAGGACATTATGGAGTTTTTTGTTTGTTTGTTTTGGGTTTTTTGTTTTGTTTTGTTTTTGTGTGTCAGGGTTGACTGTAGTTTTGCAAAGATGTTGGATTTGTATAAAATGGTTTGAATAAGGATGATCCTGCTTCAAAAACGGGGTTGCACTAGATGACAACTTATGGAGGTCTCTTCCAGCTCTGTTTCTCTATGATTCTATGATCCACAGCATTGTTTTGCTATCAAGACTAAGTCATTCTTCCCTTACTTTCGGGCTCTCTAGGGCAGCATATGCTCAAGGATATGTCCCGAATCATCCGCCCCCACACCCCTAGCTGGAATTAGCATCCCTTGCCTGGTTCAGGATTCACCAGCACTCCTGGCCCAAATTAGGGTCCTTCCATATACCTGGCCCAGCAGCCCTTGCAGCTTTGATCTGGCCCTTATACACCCCTTCTCTGTAGCTCCCCAGAACTCCATGCCCACTTGAGGATGTCCCTGTGGGTGGGGGAAGATTTTATTCTGGTACAGAAGCTATGAAGGGTCTGGGTTCAGTCTGGAGATTGGAAGTGGTGGTAATAGCTTCAGATGGGCAAGGTCCCTAACTCTGACTGTTTCTGTGGGGCAGAGTTAGTGACAAAGGTAAGCAAAGAACTTGGCAGAGTGGGGGAGAGATGGGAGTGAATCTTGTTGGATAGGGGTCCTGAGGGGTGAACCCCAAGAAACTTGGGCTGGAAGGAATGAGCTGTGAAGGACTGGGAAAGGGAGGAGGATATGGGGGGGAGGGGGGTTCCCAAGGGACTAGGCAGGAGGCATCAGAAGGGGTGAACCTTAAGGTACTAGCAGTGGGAGTGTGAGCAGGAAGGGAAAGGGACTGCCAGGGATGAGCCCTGAAGAATGGATACGTTCTGTGGAGGAATCCCAGAATCAAAGTAGGAGGGGAAAGGATGTGCTGAACACAGAGAGGAAGGGGGAATTCTTACCTTTAGGATTCCTCCATTTTCAGCTCTCTCTGTCATCATTCTGGATCAGGATTATGAGCAATACCTTCTCAGATGCAGTCCTGGAGGACCACATCCACCTTGAACTGGCCCTCTGGAGAAGTCTAATATTACTGCTACATTAACTCCTGAACAGCACCTGAAGATACTCTTTGCCTGAAGAGGACAATCTCTGTGATGATCCAAAGGCACTTATCTTGTTCTGTCCTGCTTTAATGTGCTGAAGCTGCCATTTTAAGAGCCTTTAACAGGTTTGAAAGAAAAGGCATTGCATCAATTGGACCAGACTCACCCAACATCTGTATAAATCAAGTGCTTCAGTGAGGCCTTTCTTACACTTTTATTTAATAGCTGATTGAATCAGTAAAGAACATTTTTTTGTTTTTTTTCCCCCCATGTTTGTCAGTTCAGGTGCTAACAGACAAGAAGAACAATAGAAGCTGCCTGGATTGTGTTTCAGAAGAGACTATCAATGCCTGTTCCATTAAATAGACTAGCTGTTATTTCCAGCTGCTAGCTACAATTGTCCTGTAGATGTTAACTGTCTTGTTTGTCTCTGTTGATCTAATCAACTTTGTGTTTGCCTTTCCCTTCCTCCCCCATTTATTTCAATTTAAGAACTTTCTTTCTGCAAGTCTATTCAAGGATTGGAACTGTTGAAATCATTGTTCTAGTGTGGAAATGAGTAGTTTCCTCAGAGGATCTGCCCTCAAGTGGAGTTGGAGGCTCTCTGTGAATTGAGTCCCTGAGTTGGTGCTATTTGTGTAATCTGAGGGGTTGAGAGATTCTGAAGTTCTACAGACTTACCTGATTTTGGGTGAACTACTGACTCACCCTTTGGAGATATGGGCACCTAGTTCCTATTCTGCCTGAGAGAACTCAGGGTAGATCTGGTTGATCCCAAGTGTGTATGTGGTGTTGAGTATGTGAAAACAGATACTTGTGTGGTGGTTTTGCAAAGTACATACTGGAACAGCCAGTGATAGCTAATGTCTCTGTTTGTTTCTTTGATTAGTGTTTTACTTGATCTGTTCATGAGAAATGTTTCTGAATATACGTGTATGAAGCAAGAGAGAGTTCATACACTGAGCTGAGTGAATTTGTGAGTGGGAACTCTGAAGTGCTGGGGGTTTCTAGCAACTGGTGCTGTTTGCTCCTAGTGGCAAAAAGACAGAAGGCTTAACTCAATCAGTGGATCTCTGTGTGTGTTTGTAGCTTAGAATTGTCCTTAGTTATCAGGGATCCCAGGAAAACCAGGATCCTTGGTAATCATTAACCAGTCTTTTACTATTAAACTTAAATGGTAAATTGGGACAAGCAATTCTGAGACAACTTTTCACCACTGATTAAGACTGGAGTGGCAGCCAATGTACAGAGTTTTCTGGACACACTTTGTGATCTTGCCAGCTCCACCACCCTTCTTGTAAACTGCCTTAATGTCATCAGTACCAACAGTATATCTCTTGTCATGCACAACAGAATGACCCAGATGAGGCTAGTCAGAGAAGCTCTCGACACACATGGGTTTGCTTGGGATCATATCAACAGTGGCAGTATCTCCAGATTTCAGGAATTCGACAAAGATTTGCTGAGGTGGAAAACTCCTTCTAACAGTAACCCAAAACTGTCTCCCACCATCAAAACAGGCCTTTGTTGGATAACTGATATCTGCTATGTTGAGGTGGGTAGAGTGCTGGAGTGGCCAAGTCACCCTCCTGACATCTGCCTGGACCCCACTGTACTTGCCCCCACTGGCCTCTCAGGATCCCATCCTGTTGTTTCACCTGCCGTGCCCCAATGTTATGATCAGACAGAGTGACTGCCTCTTGAGGGAAGCAGGATTTTGGCTGCCAGGTCCTTGTCTGGGCTAAGGCCCTGTGGCCTTGGCCCACTTTAATCTGGATGGGGCCATACATCTGAGGTCCACTGTCTCAGGACCATATGCTCCAAGGCCAAAGCTCCAGCCGTGCTCCCATGGGTTCTGGGCCTTATGGCCCCTGCTTTCAACCTCATGGGCTTGAGCTTCCAGTCCTTGCTTCCTGACACCACAATCCTTACACTAACAATGGTGCCAGACCCTTCAAAGGGTCTAAAACCTGGGATGCCCTTGGCACTCTTCTTAGTGCCCTTCACCACCACTACAGTCATAATCTGGTCCTCCAGTACTTAAACATAAATTTTAAAAAATTGAGCATTTGCTCTCAAATAAAAGGTTCTCCATCCTGGATTAATACTACACTGTGGCAAAAATGCCATACAAGGCCCAACAGTACCTATCTTTGCCTGGCTAGAGTTGCAAGGACTTCCTGCAGCTTCTCTGCAGCTAGGATTCCTTTCTTTTTCTCCTTCTCCTTTCAATCCCTGCTCCTTCATGTAGCTCTGTTCTCTGTAACCTAAAGGGCCAGACTACCTCACCCACTTGTTTCTGGTCCTCCTCTTATATGCCTCTCTCTGGGTCATCTGACCCACTACTTCTGCCCCAGACCTGTCAATCATTGGTCACACCTGAGATCGGCAGCCATTTTATTCAAGGGCACTCTGTGACTACCAATCTGTCCCAGGGGCTGGAGCCAGCCAGCTGATCCTTGGTTCCCTCTCTCCTGAAGTAATGGGATATATGTGTAATGTGTGTTTGCTACATACATATTTGCATTTTATGTCATAGAGACATCAGAGGGATGATGAAAATAAATAGAGTCCTTCTCTAGTAACTATTTGTCAAGCAGCACATTTAAAATAACATTAATGCAAGGAACATTTTTTTCCAAGAATATCCAAACTAACTATATTAACATAATTGAAAACAAAAATAAAAAAATTAACAAACAAAACCCTCAAGTTCAGTTTTCTGTTGGCTTCTGTATTTTCATTTTTCTAACTTTTTAAAAATTTCTTGTCCTGTCCAGTTTACAAAAACAGCACCTAAAAAAGATCCACCACTTTTTAGCTATGTTAATCTGCATAAAGAATTTCTAATTTTTGCATGTAAATTCAGCATCACAGTATCTTATGATTTTAATGAGTGAACTCAGTTTACACATAAAGATCTGAATAAACAAAATTCTACCTACTAGATTTAGCAAAAAAAATATTTAAGATACTGAATTAAAGTGGTTATGGATGGCCTAAGAAGACCAATAATGCTGAGAATGGTAAGGGGATGTGCTTTCATATTCATGACATTTCTGTATCTATCTTAGTTTACAAATAGCTTTTTTCCCCTTATCTTCAGCATTCTGTAGTATTAAGACAAGTTTTATAATGCTACTAGGTTTTTGTGTTTATTTTTAATACCATGAAAATAAATACTAATATTTTTATAATTTTAAAACATTAATTTAACAGGATGAGAAAGTTCAAGCCAACATTTTAATGCTCCAAATGTCATGAGAAATATCATCTCCTAAAGCAAGAATGAAAAGAATTCAAAATTCCAAAGTTTTCCGAACTTACAGATTTCGGGATCCTTAATTTGTTCAAATTGCTAAAGAGCAACATATACATGTCCATCTTTGAAGTGAATCATTGGTATTCAGTTACAGACCACATCATATGACATATTAGCAACTATAAACAGAAAAATCTTTTAATACTTGACTTGGGTATAATGTCTCATTGTCCTATTGGGAACTACTCATAGTGTGTCCTAAGTAAAAGAAATCAATTGGCTCTTAAGTCCTAAAGCTTTCAGGCTTATATTTTATCACCCTTATGACATAGTCTTATCAAAGAGAATTTTCATTTGAATCAATACATTGTAAAATAAACACACACAGGGTTGGAGAGAGATAAAAAATGATCAATAGCAAATGTACAAGTAGAAAATGAAATGGTAACTTTTATATACTTACAAAATGCTGTTTTTCAAAATATCTTTCCTAAAAAACCACATGCAGAATAATTTACTGTGAAACGGTTATGGATGCTTCTATAGCAGAAAGTTTATTTCAGATAAATATTTTGTTTCCTAAAAATTTACATAAAAGTTTCAATTTATCAAAATGTATTCACAAATCTGTGCAAATTTTGAATAGTATGGGCAAAACACAAAGGGAAATTGAAGAAAATAAAATATTAATGTCAATATTAAAAACAAAAGATTTTAACTTTGATGCTTTAAAAAAAACATATTTGGAGATTACTTTTTTAAAATGGAGTTAAATCCACACACACATTTGATGTATGTATGTATGTACGTATTTGGTTTGGGATCAAATTAAGCCTTTTGGTTGTCCTGAAACATTATTTTATATTTATCATTATTCTGGTGTGCTGCTGTGTTGTGGCCAGCACAACCTATTTTCCTTAATTTTGAACATATAAAACATGAGTTGTGAGCTTATGACTGGCTAAATCTTTAATCACTGTCAAGCTACTGATTTGACTTCTGGCCCTATTGATTAATGCAGAGATATATAGTAATACCAACATTTTAAACACAAATCAGGTTTTTTATACATTTTCCCTTATCATTCAGGTCATCATAACCCAGTCGCATAAAAACACACACAGTTACATCCTTATGATTAACCAGTCAAACACTGGTTATGCATATAACTTCATTTCAACTTCAAGCACATTCTAATGTTATCATGTCCTGGTACGAAGAACAAAGCCTTTGGTTCTTTTCACTCAGATACTTTGGACAACTCCCAATTTGCCCTGAGAACTGATTCTCTTGGTCATTGCATGCTGCTTGTTTGTTTCCTTTTAAGCCCTGGTACTTTTAACTTTGATTCCACCTAGTCAAACATATTATATTTTGTGTAAGGACAACAGGCACTATCAGGTTAAGCAAAGTTAGTTGTTGCTCAGTTCTTATGCAGTTTTACCAGTTAACCATTATTATCATTCTGATAAGCAGAGATCCTGGTTTTCTTTCATAAAATAAATCCCCAATTTTTGGTTAAAAAAAGTAATCCCAAATCCACATTTTTCCAGGATTCATAGATTCATAGACATTAGTGCTGGAAGGGACGTTGGAAGATCATCAAGTCCAGCCCCCTGCCCCAGAGGCAGGACGTCATCAGGAATCATAGGATAAACGTCCAAATGTCTCTTGAAGGCATTCAAAGTTGGTGCTTGAACTACCACCAGTGGCAGTCGATTCCACACCCTGGGGGCTTGGACAGTGAAGAAGTTCTTTCTTATGTCCAGCCTGAATTAGTCGTGGTGGCATTTGTGACCATTCAATTTTGTCATCCCTTAAGGCACTCTGGTGAACAGACATTCCCCCAGATCCTGATGAACACCCTGATAAACTTATAGGTGGCCACCAGATCACTCCACGCCTGCACTTCTCCAGGCTGAAGAGCCCCGTGGCTCTCAGCCTCTCTTCATAAGATTTGTTTTTCTGACCTCTGATCATGTGCATGGCTTTCCTTTGCACCTTCTCAAGTTTCTCCACATCCTCATTGAATTGTGGAGCCAAAAACTGGATGCAGTACTCCAGCTGTGTCCTCACCAAGGCTGAGTACAAGGGGAGAATGACATCCTGGGATTTGCTTGAGAAGCATCTGTGGATGCAAGCAAGAATTTTGTTTGCTTTACTAGCCATAGCATTACACTGAAAGCTCATGTTCAACTTGTGGTCAATCATGACCCCCAAGTCCCTTTAATTTGTAGTGCTAACCAGCGTAGCACGCTGCAAGTTTTTCTTCCCAAGATGGAGAACCTTGCATTTTTCAGTGTTAAACACCATCAGGTTCTTGTTCGCCCATTTCCTGAGCCTGTCACGGTCAGCCTGGATGACCTCCTATCCTCAGGTGTGAACGCTTTACCCCAGAGTTTGGTGTCATCAGCAAACTTGGCCAGTCCGCTTCTGATACCAATGTCCACATCATTGATGAAGATGTTAAATAGTATAGACCCAAGGACACAGCCTGAGGGACCCCAGTGTTCACAGGGCTCCACGATGGTTGACTTCCATCAACCATCACCCTCTGGGTCCAACCACAGAGCCAATTCCCCAGCCAGCAGATCATGGTGAGGCTGAGGCTACAGTTAGCCAGTTTTGCTAAGAGGTGATCATGGGATACCAGATTGAAGGCTTTTAAAAGTCAAGATATACAACACCAATGTCTTCTCCCTTGTCCAGGGGATAGGTCACTTGGTCTTAAAAGGAAACAAGATTGGTCAAGCAAGACCTACCCGCAATAAACCCATGCTGACTATCCCTCAGGATTTGCCATTGGCCAGTTTATTAAGAATGACCTGTTTGATAATATTTTCTAAGACTTTCCCCAGGATAGAGGTCAGACTGATAGGCCTATAGTTTGCCGGATCGACTTTCCTCCCTTTCTTGAAGATAGGCACCACATTGGTCTTCTTTCTATCTTCAGGCATTTCACCAGAGTACCAGGAGCTGTTGAAGATCTGTGCCAGGGGATGAGATACGATGCTAGCCTGCTCCTTGAGTACCCAGGAGTGTAAACTGTCAGGGCCGGCTGACTTGAGGGTATCCAGCCTCTCAAGGTGTTCCTTCATGAGGTCAGCATTGATGGAGGGTAAGGAATCTCCCTCACCCAGGCCTCCCTGTCCCATAATGGGCAGGGGCATTCCTTGGGACTGATGAAAGACCGACGCAAAGTACCCATTTAATAGGTTGCCTTTTTCCTGGGCGTCAGTTGTCAGTTGCCCCATCTGGTTCAACAGGGGTCCAATATTGCCCTTGCTTTTACTCTGGCTCCCCACATATCTAGAACAGGACTTTTTTATTGTCCTTGATACTTGTAGCTAGTTGGAGTTCTGTCACAGCCGTGCCTGTCCTGGTTTACTCCCTACAGGTCTGGACCAGTGCAGAGTAGTCCTCCTTGAAGGTGGATCCAGTCCTCAATCCTTTGTAGGTCTTTGTACTATCTTAGTACTTTGTACTCTTTCCATCCTTGTAGGTCTTTTATATATCTATATACTAGTGGCATTTCATTTCAATCACAGAAAAATGTGGATTTTTTGTTACTTTTTTAATTGCAAAATTGCAGACTTTGTATTTTTATCAGAGAAAACCAGGATCCCTGGTCATCATCTGACCCTGCCCAATCAGGTCCACACAGGAGGTTCTCATTACAGGCTTTTTTCCCCCTGAGTTTGAGACCACTTGGATGAAAATTAAAAAAAACATACAGATAAAAGCATTTTCTCCAACATCTTATATATTTTGAGCTTTAGATTTTTTAAATGAGGGTAAATTTACAACGAAGCCTTTCTTTACTTAAAAATATCCAGATACTCGACGATACCTACAAATGGAAGTTCATCAGCTAGCATAATTGTGACTGAAGTTAATGATGTTGGATTATTTTTGACCTTTCAGATGCATCCCCACTTCATGTAGACATTTTTTCTCATAAAAATGTAGGTCACTAGGGACACTTTAAGCTAATAATCTTAAACATCACTTGAAAATGCAAGCACTTGTATAATCATTTATGGGTCATTCAGAAACTGGGAACATATATGATGACTAGATGACTGAGTGGGGATTTGATAGCAGCTTTCAACTATCTGAAGGGTACCCTGTCACACTTCCTCCACAGCTCTGGCATCAGCTCCATGCTGGCAGTGATTTAATAGCAACCTTTAACTACCTGAAGGGTGGTTCCAAAAAGGATGGAGTTAGACTATTCACAGTGATGACAGATGATGAAACAAGGAACAATGGTCTCAAGTTACAGCAGAGAATGTTTAATTTGGCTATTAGGAAAACATGTTCTCACTAGGAGGGTGGTGAAGCACTGGAACACAGGTTACATAGAGAGATGGTGGAGGTTTTTAAGGCCTGGCGTGAGATTGCCCTTGCTGGAATAATTTAGTTGGAGGTGGTTCTGCTTTGAGCAAGTGTTTGGATTAGATGACCTCCTGAGGTCCCTTCCAACCCTACTTTTCTATGATTCTATGTTTCTAATTCTCATTGATTTCAATTCACTCATGTATCCAAAAATGAACCTATGATGATATAATGAAAGACCAATTGAAAAGGGTTCTAAACTAGAAAAACAAAACACAAATCAAGGTTCTTGCTTACAAACACAATTTTACTGTAGGTTGTGTACATATGCTGTGTAGGCACTTTTTCAGTATAAGGGTGGACCATTTTTTTGAGCACAAATCTGTTCCTAACTGTTTTTAAGCCAAGCTGAGCTGAGCCAAGTCAAAAGGAAAAAAAAGAAAAGAAAAAAAAAAGCTTTTGTAAACTGATATAAGGGTTCAATTTAATCAGCTTAATGGTAGACCTCTGTTTAAACCTAAAAGTTTCACATTAAAAAGATATGTTCACTGGTAGATTTATTCTGCCTGTTAACAACCTGTTTACCAACTTGAAGATACATATATATCATGGAGATGTGTCTGTGGCGCCACATGGCCACACTTGTTTGGACACAGCCTATAGGTCTATGGAGGTAAAGTAAGGACCTTCCCTGATTTTGGTTATTTAAATCACAACCTTATTGGCGACTACACTTTAGGGACTATATTTAGTTTTATGCACGTAAATGGCACATGAACTGGAGTTTTTGGCACTTAGGTAAAGTTTGTGATTCAGTTCTGTATAAACATGCTTGCATATAGCTGCTGTCTACTAGGTGAAATAGGATTCAACCCCTATTGTATTAAAGAGAATTCAGAATATATTAATACTTGTGTAACCACATGTTCTCATGTACACAATTGCTATAGATTATTCCTGGATGCTAAGCAATTCTGATTGGAGTGAAGATGGTCTACATGATCTTCCATGTAGTGGGAGTTGATCCATAAGACATCCTCTATTAAGATATGATTCATATTATAAATAGTTTGGTAAACCTATTTATACATAATGTCTCTTGAGCCATAAGGTCTTAACCATTAACTGATGTTCTCAGGAATAAAAAACAGACATAATATTTTTATCCACTCTTCTAACCATGAAATTAAGTTTTAAATGTATTTAAATTGAACAAACCACTGTTTATAAAAAAAAAAAAAATCTGGCAGATTACTCCTCCTGTGATTTCAGATTAAATGACTTTTCAGTAGTTAAAAGGAGGACAGCACAGAAGCAAATACAGACCAGCAATAGCAAATGAGTTAATTCCTTGAAGTCACCACCTATGTTGCCTCTTATCTGACAGTAATGAGCCCTTGCTTTTGAAATGGAAATCAATTCATTACTATTAATATTTTGCCTGATTTACTCCTTCCTAAAAGCACTTCAAGAATCACTTCAAACAAACAATTTTCAAAATTTGTTCTCTTTCTTATTTGAGCAATATAGTCACTGCTTTTGTGTCCTTTAAAAGTTTAAACTTTGATTTTAAAAGAGAAAAAAATACATCTATGAACTGTTATATATCAAGGAGATCCTGTATATTTAATGCTATAAAAGTTACTTTCTCTTTTTTTAATTCCTTTTGATATTTATAGGAGCAATTCGTTCTGCATGTTTAAATTACAATTAACTTACTTAATAGCAGTTAAAAGTAGGGGAAATGTAAAAGGAGAAGGTTCTCACAAAAGGTATGGTCTGTGAAATTACTTCACCTATTGTTTATTCTGAATAAGGTAATTATTGCAAGTAAGGTTATGTTGGAGTGAACATGCGGTCAGAATGTTTCATCATTCTTGTTTAGATTCTGTAAACTTTTTGTAAGTGTAAAGAGGGAATCTTTCACTACATTTCTTCATTAATTTGGAGTACACTGAGCACATTATCAATTTGTGTATGGTGTTATACCTATTAATGAGTTAAAAGACTGGGAAAATAGCACATTGAAACTCACAGAAAATATTCAGTTAAGAAGGATTGAAAGAAAATCTGAAAATGAATTTACAAAATTACAAACATAGGGGCTAGATACAGACAGTCAAAAAGCCCAAAACTGAATTGATTTAGTCTTTGAAAGTTAGTCTAAATTGAAACAGAAGTGAACAGACATTTACCTTTAAGTCAGGAAATGCAGCCACATGCCTACAGTGGCTCAGGCCAGAAGCCAGAGAACCATAGAACATGGCTCTTTGGTTGTGTGTTCACCTCCTCTTCTTGCTGGCCCTGACCTCTCTGGGATTTGCAGTCCAGAATTACAGCAGTAGGACTCTGTAGGGTTGCTCATCACCAGATACCCTACTTTTCTCTGATTAAAAAAAATGTCACCAGGTTTGGGTTAAAAAAGTAACCCAAAATCCAGATCTTTCCATTATCAAAATCAAACACCACTATATATGTATTGGGGGTTTTTCCCCCCCCCCACACTGCTCCAGCTAGGGATCAGAGGGGTGAGGCCATCTGTGCTGTCTGGAGCAGACAGTGGAGCTGAGCCCAGAGCTGGAAACCATGCTGGGATTCTGGGGGACTGTGATTTAACTTGAACCAGGAAAGGGGCTAGGGCAGAAGTTTCATAAACTGGCTTGATACAAATCAGCTAAGTCTGATAGTACATTCAACCAGTTTGAATGGACTATGTGCACTAAGATTCTGTTAAACTGGTTTATATTTAACTTTTGTCCCCTGTCAGAACTGGATTATATTCAACTTAACAAAAAGGATCATACACAATGGTAAAGTTATGCCAGATGAATGTTGTAGTAGGGTTGAATATTTTAGTCATGATGGCCCAAGGAATATTTGGGAAGTTGTTTGTTTGTTTTTCCTGGAAAGACCTGCCTTTCCCAGATATAAGGAAGGGCACTTTGTTCCTGAAAGTTTGTCTAACACAGGGGTGAGCAATTATTCTGGGTGGAGGGCCACTGACTGAATTTTGGCAAGCCATCAAGGACTGCATGATAGGCAGCCAGGGGAAGATAAATATTAATTTTCTAAATTTTTTAGGGGCCCCACAGGCCAGAAAGAATGGTCTGGTGGGCCGTATCTGGCCCCCGGGCCACATTTTACCCACCCCTGGTCTAATATCTCCCCCAACTGTTCAACATCTTCAATTTTGATACTGACAAAGAAACGCTTGCTTCTTGTGTACCAAATACAGATATTCATCTGTACTTAGATCCGAAAAACATCAGGTATACACTTAAATTCAAGCATATGCAATGTGACTATTCACATCTTAAATATAAATGGATTTTGTGTGATCAGCTGCACTGGAATAATGATCAAAAAGTTGATATAGATATGGACAGAAATTCATATTGTTGTCTTAAAGCATATATAGCACACAACAAACTGAGTTAAATATTCACAGTGTGTCAATGAGAGCAGGGTACTGAAAGCCTTTCCCTATTTTGATCCAAAATTACTTCACTTAGAAAATCAAATTCATTCCAGATACTCTATAAAATACATATTTATAACTGGAAAAAAAATCTGAAATGATTAATAGAGTGAACCTGGATAGCTCTATGACTTAAAAATAAAGGAACTATACCTATAAATCTGATCCTACAAATATTGAACTAAATGGTAGTCTCAAAATTAGGTTCAGAAAACTTTGGATTATATCTTAGTTACAGCCTGCCTCAGTGTCAACTCAGGTGGGGTGTGATTACCTAAAAAGGTAGAAGAATAAAATAATTATTAAGAGAATTAAGAGATTATGAACAGGGACCATAACATATAAAAATGTAAATGTCCTGTAAAATCAAGAGTGAAAACCTTAATTTTATATAGATTTAACTAGATTTTATATAGGACTGGAAGAGATCTCATGAGATCATCGGGTCCACCCTCCTGTCCAAAGGACAGGAAGCCAACTGAGGTCAAATGACCCCAGTAAGATAATCATCTAAATGCTTCTTGAATGTGTCCAGAGTAGGTGCTTACATGAGTTCTGGGGGTGGAATCTATTCCAGACTCTGGAGACTCGGATGGTAAAGATGTTTTTTCTTATGTTCAGTCTAAAATGGTCTTCCAGCAGTTTGTGATCATTTGACCTTGTTTTCCCTTGGGGTGCCCTGGTGAGCAGATGTTTTCCCAGTTCCTGATGCACATCTCTTATGTACTTATAGGCTGCTAATACATCCCCCCACAAGCCTATGCTTTTCCAGGCTGAAGAGTCCCATGCCTCTCAGCTTATCCTTATAAGGCCTACTCTCTTGACCTCTGATCATGTGCGTGACTTTCCTCTGAACTCTCTCAACCATCTTCATTTCCTTTTTGGAGTGTGGAGCCCAGAATTGGATGCAGTACTCCAGCTGCAGCCTCACTAAGGCCTTGTAAAATGGGAGGATAACATCTTGGTTCTTGCTTGAGATGCATCAGTAGACTTGGAGGTCAGGAGCAGTGGGGAGAAGAGGGACACAGGCGCACGTGTGTCCTTCCCACACGTGTGCCTCCTTTCTGGACCCGGAGCGGAGGAGAGTGCAGCAGTAGCAGCGGCGGCGGCGAGCGGAGCAGCTGAGGGGGCAGCAGCAGCTGATCCCCCTAAGGTAAGTGGGGCTGAGGGACTGAGGGGCCGGCGCAGCTGAGCCGGATCCGGAGGGGAAGCCCCCCGGGTCCCTTTTAGCCGAGCCGGTAGGGAGCCGCGCTCCTGAGCCGCATGAACAGAGCGCGCAAACAGGCGCGGTCTGTAAGAGCGCGCCGGCGTTTGCGGCGGCGTTCGCACCGGCGGGCGAGCAGGCGGGGCCCAGAGGCTGACCCCTGCTCTGCTAGTAAGGGCAGCAACTCCTGCGATGGTGTCGACACAGAGTTCTGCCAGGGCCCCTGCCCAGGGGGCGCGGCCTTCCCGGGGCTTGTCCGAGGCCTCCACCCAGACAGAGCCCTCGGGGGGGCTGCCGTCCTCCAACCCCCTGGCCTGCGGGAACTGCCCGGCAAGGTCTGGGGGGGCAGGGACTGGGGACTCCTGCACCTGTCCTGTAGGTATCTGCCTTAGGACCCTGGAGGAGTGGGTGCAGGAGCTCCTGGAGGAGGTTAGCAGGCTGAGGGGAATCCGTGAGGCAGAGGAGGAAATTGATAGGTATTTTCTTTCTCTGCAGGGTGGTACGACAGAGGAGAGGGCAGCCCGGGATGAGCCCTCCACTGCTGAGTGGCAGACGGTCTCCCGCACCAGGGCTATTAACCATGTTGCGGCACCAGTTCCTCCTGTCCATCTGGAGAACAGATATGAGGCCCTGGCAGCCCTGGAGGAGGAGGGAGCAGTGGAAGATTCCAGGGAGGAGACTTTGCGCACACAATGTCCTGTGCGGGCGGCGGGAGTCAAGAGGCCTAAGAGGAGGAAGCGTCGTGTCATCGTGATTGGTGACTCCATCCTGAGAGGTACGGAGGGCCCCATCTGTCGCCAGGATCCCTCAGCACATGAGGTCTACTGCCTGCCTGGAGCGAAGATTCAGGATGTGAAGGGGATGCTCCAGTCCATCATCCAGCCCACCGATTATTACCCCATGGTCCTTGTCCTTGTGGGTACTAATGATGCGGCCAGGAGAGCCCCTGATCGCCTGATGGAGGACTACCATGCTCTGGGAGGCGTGCTGAGGGAGATGGGCGCACAGGCGGTCTTCTCTTCCATCCTGCCAGTGAGCGGTCGAGGCAGACGTCACGAGATGTGCATAGCGGAGACCAACTGGAGGCTACAGGAATGGTGCTTCGAGGCGGGCTTTGGCTTCCTCAGCCATGACCGGCACTTCGTGATGAGAGACATGCTGGGATGGGATGGGCTCCACCTTTCCCCTAAAGGTAAGCGTGTGTTCTCTTCCAGGTTGGTGAACCTCCTTCGGCGGGCTTTAAACTAGGCTCGTCGGGGGAGGGGGAAGATGAGGGCGGAGGAGATGATGAACTACCAGGCCCAGCAACAGCCAGCGAGCCCAGACCAATGGTCAAAAGGGAGAAACAGGTAAGTGATGGGGGACGGGGCATTGCTGAGACTAGGGAGTCAGTGGGCACAACCGTTGGAGGCCTCAATTGCCTCTACACGAATGCTCAAAGTATGGGGAAGAAGCAGGAGGAACTCGCCCTCCTCCTAGCTGTCACCGGCCCTGACATAGTAGGGATCACAGAAACGTGGTGGGACTCATCGCATGACTGGGCGGTGAGTGTCAAGGGCTATAGGCTATACAGGAGGGACAGGATAGGAAGGAAAGGTGGAGGAGTAGCACTCTACATCAAGGAGGAATATACTTCCTCGTTAATTAGCAAGGGGGCAGAGCGGGGGCACTCTGAGGTGCTCTGGGTTAGAGTAAAAGGCAGTCCAGGGGAGAGAGACTTAACGGTGGGAGTCTACGATAGACCTCCTAACCAGGGAGAAGAGCTCGACCAGGAATTCTTAGGTCAGCTCACAGAGGCAGTGAGGGCTAAGGATGTGGTCATCATGGGGGACCTGAACTTCCCAGACATCTTCTGGGAGGAGCAGTCAGCCAAGTCTGATCGCTCACGTTGGTTCTTAGCCAGAGTGCAGGACCTCCATCTAACCCAGGAGGTGCACAGTCCCACCTGGGGAGACGCCTTGTTGGACCTGGTGCTGGCCACGGGTGATGACCTGGTGAGGGGGCTGCGGGTGATGGGCCACCTGGGAGACAGTGATCATCGCTTGCTGGAATTCACCATCCAGTGTAAGGTGGCAAAGGGCTGCAGCAAGGCAACAGCCCTAGACTTTAGGAGGGCTGACTTCAACAAGCTAAGGAGGATCGTTGGGGAAGCGCTGAGGACCCAGAGGGGAAGGGAATCAGATGTCGAAGGTGAGTGGTTGCTCCTTAAGGAGACGATCCTCCATGCCCAAAGGGAGGTAATCCCAACAAGGGTCAAAGGGAGCAGGAGGGCACATAAACCCCCATGGCTCACTAAGAGCATCCGGGAATGTCTCCTTGCTAAAAGGGAGGCATATACCCAATGGAGAGATGGGGTCATCACCAAGAAGGACTATGTTACAGTCGCCCGAGGATGTAGGGGGGCAGTCAGGAGGGCCAAGGCAGAGATGGAGATAGGACTAGCTTCCCGGATTAAGGACAATAAGAAGTCCTTCTTCAAATACATAGCAGGTAAAAAGAGGGTCCCAGGTAATGTGGGGCCCCTGCAGGACACGATGGGCAACTTAGTCATCATGCCAGATGATAAAGCTAACATATTTAACAATTTCTTTGCCTCTGTCTTCCTAAGTAGGGACCAGTTCAGCCACCTCCCTGCCGGGCCCCCCTCTGGCCCCGGGAGAGACACGCCTGGGCCAGGGGTTAGCGAGGAGTTAGTTAGGGTACTTCTGGAGAGGCTGGTCGTGTTCAAGTCCACTGGTCCGGACGATCTTCACCCTAGGGTTCTACAGGAACTGGCCGAGGTCATTGCGGGACCCCTGGCGCGGCTCTATGAGCACTCGTGGTGCTCTGGCGAGGTGCCGGAGGACTGGAAGAGGGCCAATGTGGTCCCTATCTTCAAAAAGGGAAAAAAAGAGGACCCGGGAAATTACAGGCCAGTTAGTCTTACCTCAATCCCGGGTAAGCTCTTTGAAAAAATTATCCTGGCACACATCCAGGAGGGCCTTGCGGGGGAATGCATGCTCAGGGGCAACCAACATGGGTTCATCAGTGGCAGGTCTTGTCAGACCAACCTGGTGGCCTTTTACGATCAGGTCACCAAATCATTAGACGCAGGGGTTGCTGTGGATGTAGTCTTTCTGGACTTCCGGAAGGCTTTCGACACTGTCTCTCACCCTGTCCTCATCAAAAAGCTGGGAGACTGTGGTGTCGATGCCCACACGGTCAAATGGGTCGCCAACTGGTTGGAGGGCTACACCCAGAGGGTGGTAGTGGATGGGTTCTTCTCGACCTGGAAGGACGTGGGCAGTGGGGTTCCGCAGGGCTCGGTCCTCGGGCCCGCACTGTTCAACATCTTCATCAGTGACTTGGATGAGGGGGTAGAAAGCACCCTGTTCAAGTTTGCTGATGACACTAAGATGTGGGGGGATGTGGGTGCACTAGAAGGGTGCAATAGGCTACAAGCTGACCTTGACAGGTTGCAACGGTGGGCGGATGAGAATAGGATGGGGTTTAACACTGATAAGTGCAAGGTGTTGCACATGGGGAGGAAGAACCGGCACCACACTTACAGGTTGGGGAACTCCCCTCTTGCCAGCACGGAGACGGAAAAGGATCTTGGAGTCGTCATTGACTCCACGATGAACATGGGCCGGCAGTGTGGGGAGGCAGTCAAGAAGGCCAACCGTACCCTGTCATGCATCCACAGATGCATCTCGAGCAGGTCCAGGGAGGTGATCCTCCCCCTCTATGCGGCACTGGTCAGGCCGCAGATGGAGTACTGCGTCCAGTTCTGGGCGCCACACTTCAAGAGGGACATGGACGATATGGAAAGAGTTCAGAGGAGGGCCACTCGTATGATCAAGGGTCAGCAGGGCAGGCCTTATGAGGAGAGGCTACGGGACCTGAACCTGTTTAGCCTCCACAAGAGAAGGTTAAGGGGGGACCTTGTGGCCTGCTACAAACTGGTCAGGGGGGATCAGCAGGTATTGGGGGAGTCCCTGTTCCCCCGTGTGCTGCCAGGAGTGACCAGGAATAACGGTCACAAGCTGGCGGAGGGTAAGTTTAGATTAGATATTAGGAGGCGCTACTTCACAGTCAGGGCGGCTAGGGCCTGGAACCAGCTTCCAGGGGAAGTGGTGCAGGCTCCTAGCCTGGGGATTTTTAAAAGGAAGTTAGATGAGCATCTTGCCGGGGTCATCTGACCCCGGTGCTCTTTCCTGCCAAGGCAGGGGGTCGGACTAGATGATCTACCTAGGTCCCTTCCGACTCTAGCTACTATGAAACTATGAAACTATGAAACTATGCAAGCCAGGATTTTATTTGCTTTGGCAGCTGTGGCATTGCATTGGTGGCTCATATTCATCTTGTGGTCAATCATGACCCCCAAGTCTCTTTTGGTGATGGTGCTAGTAAATGTAGCACTACTGAGCTTATAGGTATGATGTGTATTCTTTCTCACCTTACATTTCTCTATGTTGAATGTCATTAGGTATTGATCCACCCACTTTGTCAACTATCCAGGTCAGCCTGAATCCCTGTGCTTCCCCATAATTTGGTTTAATCTCCAAATTTAGCCAGTCTGCCTCTGACAGTGGAATCCATGTAGTTTATGCCTATATTAAAGAGTACTGGTCCGAGAACTTAACTCCGGAGGATGCCAATGGTCATGATGCAACATGTTGACTCTGTTGCATCGAGAATCAGTCTTTGGGTCCATCCATGGAGCCAATTTCCCAGCCATGGGACCATGAGGTTATTGAGGCCACAACTCCCCAATTTTACCATGAGGACACCATGGGAGACCAAGTCAAAGGCTTTTTTGAAATTCAAGTAAATGGCATCAGCCTCTCCTCCCCTGTCCAGGTGACATATCCCCTATTCATAGAAGAAAATGAGGTTGATCAGGCATGACCTACCCATAACAAATCCATGTTGGATATCTCTTAGAATGATGCTTTCCATTAGCCTGTTGTTGATGGATTCTTTAATATTTTTTTCCAAGATCTTTCCAGGGATTGAGGTCAAACTGATTGGCCTGCAGTTTCCTGGGTCATCCTTCCTTCCCTTCTTGAAGATTGGCATCAAGTTGGCCCTCTTCCAATCTTCAGGAATTTTTCCTGAGCACCATGATTTCTCAAATATCCTCACCATTGGTCATGCTATGATGTCAGCTAACTCCTTTAGCACTCTTGGGTGCAATCCATCCAGGCCTCCCAACGTGTGGATGTCCAGCCTCTCAAGGTGTTCCCTCACAAAGTTTTCACCAATTGTAGGTGTATGGTCACCCTTAGTCTGATAATCCTGTGTCCTGTCAGGCAGAGTGATCCACTTGGGGTGGTGGAAAACTGATGCAAAGTAATCATTAAGGAGATTAGCTTTTTCCTGGCTGTCTGTTGTTAGCGGGGTTCCAATGTTGCCCTTATTTTTCTGACTTCCCACATACCTAAGAAGAACTTTTTACTGTCCTTGATTCCCATAGCTAGTTTGAGTTTGGTTTCAGCCTTGGCTTTTGTGGTCTACTCCCTACCGGTGTTGGCCAGTGATATATAATCCTCCTTAGAGGTATTTCCAATTTTCCAACACTTATAAGTTTCTATTTTAAGATTAAGGAAGTCTATAAGTTCTCTATTGAACCAAGGGGGTCTCCCAGCCCTTTTACTACCTTTCTTACAGGCTGGAATGGACTTCCCTTGTGCTTTTAGGATTACATCCTTAAGGAGTGACCACTGTTCATGGACTCCATTCCCTGTCAGATCATGATCTTTCAGGACATTGACAACCAATCTCCTGAGCTTGTGAAAGTCAGCTTTCCTAAACCCAAGGATTTTCTGCTTTTTGATGGATGTAAAAAGTGATCAGCTCATGATCACTGTCACCAAGCTTCCCTTGGATCCTCAGGTCACTCACTAGATCATCCCCTTGAACCAGATACAGCAGTGCCTTACCCCTTGACTTCTTGAGTCAAATAGAGATGATCAATGCAAGTGAGGAAGCTTCCCATATAACTGCTTTTCCAATATAACTAGAAAAAAATATTTTCCAGAGATATATCTTAGACTCCAGAATAACATTTCAAGGAAAATGACAGAAGAACCATTGCTTAGATAATGTAATGCTATTGAACACAGACTCATTATCCCACTTATGATGTAGTCATGAGCAAATGTAATGTCTGTAGCTCTTCCAGTGCCTTAAAAGCTCCATAAATGGTGAAGGTACAGGAAACATGCAACTTGAAAAGCTGTAAGTCAGTCCAAATTATATTAAAAATGATACTGGGTGAATCAGGATCAACACTGAATTGCTTCATTGTGAAGCCTTTCTTGTAAAATTAGTTCTCATCACAAAAGAGTGACTGGAAATTAGACAATTCCATAGTGCTCTGATACCCACTCACATTTCTGGAGTGTCCCTTTGTGACTCAGTCCTAACTCCAGTGCTCTGCAGATGACATTTATCTTTTTAAAACATAGCTATGGTTTACTGGAATACTATGCAAACCACTTGCACCCAAAAGGTCTGGTGATGCTGTTACTTGAAATTCCAATTGCCAAATCAAGAGTGAGACCTTATAAAGCCAGATCCAGAACCTGAGGCTTCTCACTGGTCCTGCACAACCCCAGCAGGGAAGGCACCTGGCTCCAGCACATGGGGCTTCCCTCCCTGCTGTGCTAGTGCAGGGGCTGTACACGAGTGACAAGGAGCACCAGCAATACAGAGATCCAGGTGGAGGCTGTGCCCCTCACTCTCATGTGCAGTGTGGGCTAAAGCCGTGCCTGTTCCCTGAGTGCCCCACCTGCTGCTGCACCAAGTGGGAGTATGAGATGGTCCCTACACCCCTAAAACCTCCATCATACACACACTCTGCCCCCACAACTCTGCACACATATACAACAACCTGACAGAGCCACAGCCTATCCCCCCCACAGAGCCACAGCCCCTCACAACTCCCCACCTCACATCATACCACACACGCCACTCACACTCCATCACACACACACACCACACCCATACCACACACACATACCACACACATTACACTCCCACACCCCGCACATAAACCACGTGTCATACACACCAGACATACCACACACACCATACACACACACCTTGCACCCCACACATGACACATGCACACACCCTCCCACCACAATCTACAAAACTAAGAATTTATTTTGAGATATTATGAATCACATCTATATACAATACACAAACAAAAATCATGACTATTTTTTTTTTGTAAAATTAAATTAAATTAAAATATGTTATAGTAGGTATATGACTTTTAATATATGATTTTTTTTCTGGTTCCAAGATGGCAACTTCCCCTTCCAAAAGGAGTATTTCCAGGCCACACAGGGAAGGACTTCTGGTGGCAAAGGACAGGGGTTAGAGGGTGGGACTTCCAGTCCCAAGGTGGCAACAAGGGATGGGGCAACAGACAAGGGGCAGGACTACCCATGTGTCCCTTGAAAGCTCACCAAAACTCATTAATAAGCCCTCCACCCAAAATAATTGCCTGCCCTGACACAGGCCAACAGATCTGGCCTCTGAAATAAGAGATTTAATTTATACTGATTTGCTTACATTCAAGCATTTTATATTATTTTCTTAAGATCGTACTTAAAGTAATATATGATGCCTAAATTCTGGTTAATACAATTGAAATGTTCATGTGTCCCTTAGTTCAATAGTGTTCTTTACGCAAGTTTTGTCCTTGCTTCCCTTGCTAAAGGTCCTGGGTATCTCCCTTGATTTCAAAAGAATCACACCAGAATTATGCTAATAAATAATTTGATGAAATGACAAACTTCTCCCTTGTTATTCATTTTTAAAATTTTAAATATATTTATCTTTCTAATTTGCAGATTTTCTTTTTACTAACAAGTATCTTATGCAAAATAGGAACATGAGGGCAAGATATGGCTCTACTGGTAAAGTTTTAATATTTTTCTTGTTCAGTCACTTGAACATATGTCTCATGACTTCATAATGTAAAAAAATACAGTTTGGAATTATATTTCTTTATTTATTTTCCACAGGTTTGTAAGCACTTATCACTATTTTTCTTTAAATGAAGAGTGATGGTCAAAATTTCCATGTATGTCCATGTGTTATGAAACTTGTGTCAGACATGGATAATTAATATCACTCAGTTATTGAGCCTAATAATTAATTTATTGGAAGCTTAGGGTGCCTATATATGAGCAGGGAGGCTGCTCCAATGTGTTGGAATTCCAATGCATTGGAACAGACTAGATTAATCCAGTCTGCTGAACTGTGGCAATTACCTTGCTCCATTAGCCTTCTGCATTTTGTGTATCAGTGTCCCTACATTCAAAGTGGAGGTGGGTGCACTTTATCTTATCAGATAAAGCACCTGCACCACAATTTTGAACTGTGGGGATGCTAATACATGAGACGCTCTGGACACCTAAACTAGAGGGGATCTAAATTAAGTAAATCTAATAAAAGATCTAAATTAATTAAATCTAATACAAGTGCCCCCCCCACCCACTCCCAGACCATGTTTATAGATGCCCTTTGATTCTTGAGTAGGTCTCCCTAATCGTCTGCTGTTCTTTTCTAAATTTCCATACATCACACATAATCTCTAAATAATGTACATTTCCTTATCTATCACAAATAATATCTCCTTTTCCTCTGCCTATTTGTCATTTGTGTGTTGCCTCAAGAAGGGACAGCCAGTATTCCGTGATAATGAGTCTTTCATTAAAATGTCAGAGGAGAGAGCAAAAAGGATGAAAGCTGTGAAGGAATAGCTTGTAAGGAGAAGCCAGTGTGGAAAGTCTGTTTTCTTATCTGGAGAGGACAGCAAATTTTAGATTTGTTCTGTCTGTGGTGGTAAAGATTTAAGTTTGTTTGGTAAGAATTGGCCTATGAAATGAAGTAACAGCAGAGCTAATTGGCCTGCAAAAAGCAGGAAGACAAAGGACCCACTTGCATCATTGCTCAGCCCTCTCTCTTCTGTATCTCCTCTAGTCTCCTCTATTTTGGTTCTGTCAGGTTTTATGTTATGGCATGCTCTGTCTACCCTAAAGTCCTCTTAAATTCCTTAGTTGTCAGTCTGATGTCAAAAAGATTGGAGAAGTAAAAACAGTGAAAGTAAAAACAAAGTTTCAGAGGGGAAAATGGCATTTCATCATTCTTCTTCATCCCTTTTCTCTTTTTATCATAGCTGTAATGATGAATTATCTGTCTGAACGAGGATAAATTATTGACATTTTCAGCACAATATTCCTTTGCCACCTTGTCATCACACAGATCCAGGGGTGGATACAGAGGGGAGTTGAGGCACAGTTGTACCCTACTTTCTGTTGTCTCTGTATTTAGGACCCATCTGGCTTGTACTCGAATATATTCAATAATAGGCAATTTTATTGATAAACAGTAATAACAGAAAAGACACAATATGAACAATCAAGCAATTTTATACCTACCAATTCTAGGGCATTAATGAAGACATTGAACAAAACCAGCCGCAGGATGGATGCCAGGGTCACTCCACTGGATACCAGCTGCCAACTAGACATCAAGCATTGAGTACAACCCTCTGAGCCCAATGCTTCAGCCAATTTTGAATCCACCTTACAGTCCATTCTTCCAGTCCATATTTCCTTAGCTGTCATCAAAGTCAAGAAGCAAGGGCTGTCAACTGGCCAGGACACAGGCTTGCTCTTAGGTGTCAGATGTCAGCAGTCTGGAGGGTGGCTGAGATGAGCTGGTGGTGTGTCCTCTGTCCATGGTGGCCTAGGTGGCCTGCTCTAGCCACAGCTTCAGGAAATGGCTACATGAGGAGTTAGTCTTAGATGGGGATGACAGCAGTAGGTAGGTTTCCTCTCAGTGCCAATTCCCCCCAGGTGTCTCCTTTCAGCACAGGACCAGACACAGCAACCTGTAAGCCACCACTGCTGTACACAGCTGAGCCCAGCTCCCTGTGCAGCTACTCCCCACATTCCTTTCTGGTGTAGAAAACATGAAGCTGAGATAGTGACAGTAACAAGTCTCCTCTTATAGAATCATAGAAAATTAGGGTTGGAAGGGAATCTCAGGACGTTATCTAGTTCAACACCTGCTCAGACTAGGACCATCCCCAACAATATCATCTCAGCCAAGGATGGAGAGTCCACAACCTCTCTGAGTAATCAGTTAAAGTGTTTTATTCCCCTCCTAGTGAGAAAATTCACTTAAACTTCCCTTGTTGCAACTTAAATCCATTGCTCCTTGTTCTGTCATCTGTCACCAGTGAGAACAGTCTAGCTCCATTCTCTTTCAAACCCTGCTTCAGGTATTTGGAGGCTGCTGTTCAATCCTCTCTCATCCTTCTCTAGACTAAATTTGACAAGTTCCCTCAGCCTCTTTCCATAAGTCATGTGCCCCAGATCTCTTACCATTTTTGTTGCCTTCCACTGGACTCTCTCCAATGTGCCCACATCCTTTCTGTAGTGGGGGGGGGGAAGGGGGGGGGAGTAAAACTGGACAAAGTGCTCTAAATGCAGACTCATCACTACTGGATAGAGGGGAATAATCACTTTCCTTGACCTGCTAGCAACATTCATACCAATGCAGCTCAGTATGCCATTAGCCTTCTTGGTAACAAGGGAACACTGGCTCATATTCATCTTATTTTCTACTGTAAGCTCCAGGTCCTTCTCTGCAGAGGTGCTGCCCAGAGAGTAACCCCTCAGCTTGTACTAGTGCATGGGTTTGTTTCCTACTAAGTGCAGGACTTTACGCTTGTCTTTGTTGAACCACATAGAATGTATTTGGGCCTAATTCACCAATTTGTCTACATCACTCTGAATCCTAGCCTTACCCTTCAGCATACCTACTTTTCCCCCCAGCTTGGTGTAGTTTGCAAACTTGCTGAGGCTGCACTCTGTGCCATACTCCACATAATTAATGAAGACATTGAACAAAACCGGCCGCAGGACGGATGCCAGGGTCGCTCCACTGGATACCAGCTGCCAACTAGACATCAAGCATTGATTACTACCTCTAAGCCCAATGCTTCAGCCAGTTTTGAACCCAACCTTCCAGTCCATTCTTCCAGTCCATACTTCCTTAGCTTGCCTAAGAAAATGTTGTGGGAGACCATATCAAAAGCCCTGCTAAAATCCAGGTATGCCACATCTACTGGTCTCCCTGCATACACAGAGCTAGTCATCTCATCATAGAAGGCAACCAGGTTGGTCAGGCTTGACTTGCCCTTGGTGTATTCATGCTTACTCTTCCTAATCACCAAGGATCCTGGTTTTCTCTGATCAAAAAAAAAAAAAATCCACAACTTTCAGATGTAAAAAAGTAACCCAAAATCCACATTTTGTCCTGATTAAAATGAAATGCCACTAATATATAGATTGGTGTTTCATTTTAATAACAGAAAAATATGGATATTGGGTTACTTTTTAAAAATGAAAGTGGGGATTTTTTTTTTAAGTTGGAGAAAACCAGGATCTCTACTAATTACCTTCTCCTCCAACTTCTTTGAAATGGATTCCTTGAGGATCTGCGTCATGATTTTACCAGGGAATGAGGTGAGGCTGACTGATCTGTAGCTTTCTGGATCCATCTTTTCCCCTGTCTTAAAGATGGGAAATGTATTTGACCTTTTCCAGTCATCCAGGACCTCCCCCAATTGCCATGAATTTTCACACATGATGGTGAGATGCTTTTCAATCACTCTAGCCAACTGCCTCAGCACTCTCAGGTGCATCCCATCGGGCCCCATGGACTTGTATATATCCAGCTTTTCTAAATATTCTCTATCCTGTGTTTTTACCACAGTTGGCTGCTTACCTCCTCCCCAAACTGTGCTTCCCAGTCTGGAAGCTGACCTCACCTGCAAAGACTGAAGTGAAAAATGTAGTGAGTACTTTATCCTCTTCTGCATCCTTTGTCATTAAGTTGCTTCCCCCATTCAGTAAGGGACCACTTTCCCTGATCTTCCTCCTGTTATTGACATACTTGTAGAAACCCTTCTTGTTACCCTTCATGACCCTTGCTAGCTGCAACTCCAATTGTACCTTGGCCTTCCTGACTTCTTCCCTGCATGCCCGAGCAAAACTCTTATACTCCTCCCTAGCTGTTTGTCCAAGTTTCCACTCCTTGTAAGCTTCTTTTTTGTGATTTAGTTTACTAAAACATCTCTGCTAGGCCAAGCTGGTCTTCTGCCATACTTGCTAGTCTTCCTGTGCATTGGGGTGGTTTGGTTCCTGTCCTCTCAGTAAGGTTTCTTGAGTAAAGGAAGAAAGACAGATGGACAGACAGAGCTTTATGACTTTTTATCAAGGTGTATTAAGGGGAACTGGGGATAACAATCCAACAAAAAATAAAATAAATAAAACACTGCCCACACAAGGGCCCAGGTACAACAGATGGAGCCTAGGGCTATAGCCCGCAAGTCCTGCCCTCACAGTCTGAAACACAAAGGGGTTTTAAAAAGGTGAAAAACGGAAAAGTAAAGAAAAGTGGGGAGCCACAGTGGGAAAGGGATCAGATTGTTTAGGGGTGGAATAACAAAACAAGATAAAGGTTCACAGAACGGGCACAAAACTCTCATAGGGAACACACCTGTTGGTGGTGAGAAAGTGATAAGGAAAGTCAGACTTCTTGCTTTAATCAAATTAGAATACTTAACAATAATTTTGATCCCCTCTGCCTTTTTAGCTAAGACGTTGTGTAAAATCCATCTTTTTAAATTAAATTCCTGTATTCCAGTTTTTGCTGAATCAAAGAATGAGAGAAAATGCTAATTAGAGAACAGTTTAAATGAATGGTTCCACCTTAAGTTATGAATCTATCACATCTTTCATAATATTTTTATTCAGCTTTCCACCATGTTTTCATGTTCTTGCTCATTTCTGAGATACTGTCCTTTATTAGTAAGGACAAGGAAGGACAGAGAGTGAGTCAGTGTGTTTTGGGATTCATTTCTATCTGAATATTCATTTGAATATAAGCACTATTTTAATTGAAGTGCTTCTTCAGTCTGTAATAGCAAACTGACATGCTGTAATTTTTCCCCTGATTTAGCACTGAAAATGATAGTGGTTTTCTTACATGAACAGATTTTCCTAAATGACTGTTATAGATTCTTTAATGCTTTGTATTTAATTGCTTGTGGTTGTTTTATTCCTCAGAAATTTGCATGATGAAAATAAGCTATAGAGAAAAAGATTTAAGAATGTGCTAGCACAGTGGTATTCAAACACTCCAGTCAAGGCACCTCCATAATCTCAGATGCAGGACCATGTTATCTGGACTGTAATGCTACACATGGGTTCTGTGATTTAGCAGCATGGGAGTGATGGGAACAGTAATTGGCAAAGCTCTGGGAACAAATTACACTGCTACCACTCTTCCACCACAATATTTCCGGACATATAAAGCTCCATAGACCAGGTGACATGCCTCTGCAGGCTCAATGTATAATGCAGCCCAGAGGTTAAGCACCACTGTTCTAGGGTATGTTCAGGTGTTAAATTTAGTTCTACCTGATGAGACTTACATAGTTCTAAATGCTGATCTATGCAGATGTTTAGGAAAGTTAAATCAGGCAAAAAAAAGGCAGGCCCGATCTAAATTAGTTCATCTGGGGAGGTTCACTAACTTAGATCAGGATTGGGTTAGCCTGATCTGGAGAAAGTGTGCACACATTTGTAGTGCAGACTCAGGGCTGCAATCTGCCTACCTGTAACAAAACCCATGTTCCACGGGTGGTTGTTATGCTCCCTGGCAGTCATGTGACTCCTTCCCTACTCCAGCTCTTTAAGGGGTGGGGGTTGCATCTACATGTGCATATTAATGTCATGCAATACACCGATGGTTATTGCACTGGAGTTTATTGTTTGTGGGTACACATTTATATGTGCACTCAGAATCACGACATGTGGAACCAGGTTGGAGCAGCCCCAGCTGGCAGGGGGCTTAGGGTGTCAGCCTTCCAGTGTCAGGGGCCTGGGGAACCAATGTGCTGTGAATGGGTTATCTGGAGTATGAGTGTACTTGAGTGTAGGGCTAGCTGGCTGGCAGCCCCAACACTGAGGCACCCTCATGCCCTAGTCAGCTGGAATAGCATCTACATGTATGCTACTTTGGAGTGTTTTACTCTGCATTAGGAATAGTATTCATATTTACAAGTACTATCCTGCTGCAAAGTAAATAAGTTTACTCCAGCCTAATAGGGATGCATGTGTAGACATGTGATAGTGACTGTGCAGCTTATTAGTCAATTGCCCAGTAGACACGCCTTGCTATTTCACCTGCTATGCCTTCATGTTGCTTCTAGAGATTGGGGGGCTGCCCCAGGGTTCCCAAGGTGAGTCCAGTCCCACTTACCACTTGGGCATTTAATTAAGGCCTTTCCAGCCCTACTGGTACCTTAGGGCATGAGATTCCTTATGGTCTTATTCAGGGCCACTGTCTGCCCCTATAGCCACACCCATGCCTTGTGCATGTTACTCTCAATCCAGATACAAGCTTGTACAGGGTTCAGTCCTCTTGGCTTTGTCCCAATGGTTGCTCTAGCTGGGGACTTCTAGGCCTTGGCCCACTGGCTCTGCCCTGGCTTCTCAGTACCAGCCTGTCCTCAGTCATGCTTCACTGTCAAGGCTCAAGTTATGACCCTCTCACCCTTCTATGTGCAATCTGCTACAATTCAGCATTAAAGAGCATTAATGTCATTTGTTTGAAAGTTCTTCAGTCACTGACAGAATTAGGACAAAAACAATGAGAACAAATTAAGTGATATATTAATACTGCTCAGTTTTCATCAGATACTGGTGTTCTGATTTAGAAATTATTGGTAGTTGTCTGCTTGATCTAGATATTCAATACAGAAAAAAGAGAGAAAAAGAGCATGAAGCATATCAGCATACATTAACTCTAAATAGGACACTTAAGTAAAATATTGACTGTAATATATGCATGTATTGTTAAGATAATTTTAAAAAGCATATAAAGACTCTGAAAATATATTTTTCTGCCACAAGAAATTAAATTAGATTTTTTAAAAAGGGACTGAGGCTCTGACTTTTATTTATTTATTTATTTATTTATGTGCATAACACCAAGCTTGAGGTTAGGGATATGGAACGCATTTAAAAATTTGCTCTTCTGGGACTGATTTTTCTGTTTCAGTGGGAGTTAGAAATGTAACTGGAGCCTATCTGTCTTCTTCAAAGGACATCTGTGTGGTTTCATTTTGATGCACAAATAGCACTTTGGCCTGTAAAATGGAACAGATAACCAGGAATCTGAGGAGCTAGGTACAAACACTGACTAGAAGAGATGCCTGGGGTCGTTTCAGGGTGTAATCAAAGGGTGCATACACATGCTCTGGTGAGAGGGCATTTAGTTAAAGTGCCTATGCCATCATTTTAAAATATGGGATGCTGAATACATAAAAAAACAGATAAGTAGATACTGGACAATGTGGGAAAAGAACAAAAAGGTCCAGAGTGAACAACTGGGTAGAGAATGGTAACAGTAACAAAAGCATCAGAAATAAGTAAATAGTGGTGACAAATGGGTCCAACGAAGGAGTGTTGGAAGCAGGATCTGTAATTATACTAGATAAAAACCTTAAGCCTGCTCCAATATGGCTGTTGTCACCCCAGACTATTAAAACGAATAAAATACTCTGTCCTAGGCTGCACAGCTTGCTACTTAATAAAACAATATAGATGATAGTATTGAGGTAGGAGTGAATGAGTTAGCTGAGGTACTCAGAGCACTTAGCCTTTGTTATGGATATGGAAGAATAATAAACTTCAAGGGAAGACAGATGGAAAATAAGGAAACATGCACTACAATGAGGGGAAAAGGTATTGAAAGTGCAGTTTTTAAAAGAAGACAAAAAAGGAGGGGAGCACATTAAGGGCCAGATTCCATTTCACTTCATGTGCTTAAATGGTGCATATGTCATCAGTAACTGCAGTTTTTGGCATTTATGCACAGCTTGTAATTCCTTAATACCCATGCTAAATTCCTCAGCTTGTGGAATATGCCTGCACTTCAGCTAGGCAGCTACCCAGAAAAAATACAATTGCTCAGGTACAAGAAAAACCAGGCAAGTCCTGACATTTTTGTAGGGCAAAGACCCTGACTAATGAGGGTGTTAGATTTGGGAAAGGAAGCGGGGGCTTCCTACATCTTGTTGAATACCTTGGAGTTAGAATGAAATGGACAAAAGAATGAAATACTAGCCCACCTGTCCCATTCTCTCCTCTCCAGACAGGATTTTAACCTGAATCTACAGAATAGTGCCCTAACCACTTGGACATATATTCTATGTCCAGATGAGTGAGCATGTGCCTTTTTCTAAATTTGATACCAGGAAATATTGGTATTTAAAACAAAAAACAACAACAAAAAAAGCAGCACAGGGACCATTCCCAGAGGCAACTGGATGCTGGGTCCTCCAAAGAGATGCTCTGGCACTCAGCCAGAGTATCTCTATGGCTGCCCTGTGCCCCTGGTGCTCCAGCATGCTGTCTCAGTGTGCTGAGGCAAAAAGGAGCAGGTCAAGGCTGCAGCAGTGGACTGGACCCAGGTGCTGGCCCAGGTAAGTAGGGATGTGGAAGTGACGGGACTGTGAGAGTGGGGGGACTGTTTCTTTCAGGGGAACATGGGATGCCAGTAGGGGGGACTGTGAATGAAAGGACTATGTGGGTTTGGGGAGGACTGTTCAGAAGGGATGGCCTCCCACCCCCCACAGCAGCAGCATTCCCACTCTTGGAAGAGACCCCTGGTTGCTTCATGTGGTTCAGGGTGCAGGTCCACCTGATAATGCATGCTCTCAGGCAGGACAAAGCTACTCTTGCTGTCACCCAAGGTCCTGGCATTGCACGCCAAAGCTACGTGCCCTCAGGCCGAGCTAGGTCCTGCCTCCATGGAGCTGGTCCAGCCTGATGGCATGCTGGGTACATGGAGGTAGGACCCACCTTGGTCCAAGCATGTGCAGCTCTGGAGTGTGGTGGATCCCAGCAAGAGGGATCTGGTCCTGTCCGAGGGTGCATGAGAGTGGGCTAGGCCTGCACCCTGCACCATGTGCAGCTGTTGGGAGTCTCTGCCAAGGGTGGGCATGAGTTACTGTCAGGCCCAAATCAGACCCAACCCAAAAAGGCTTCTGGGATGAGGCCAAACTGACACCGTGAAGGGGGAATCAGCTTTGTGGAACCCAGAGACCACAGGATAATTACCTAGTGCATCTGCTGATCTGCTGAAAATAAGAAAGGGGAACGGCTTTGAGCAACTAATGGCAGTGGAAAAGTACCAGAAATAACAGCTTTGGAAAGGGGAACTACAGCAAGGCCCGAGGTGACCCTGCTTTGCGGCATACGATGAGGCTTGCGCTAATCTATAAAAGGCGATAAGGCTAAAGGCTTCAAGTGATTGGAGAATTTCAGGGGGAAGGGAGGTAGAAAGGTCATAAGAACAAAGCCTTGGGTGGAACTACTTCAGAGACGACAAGGCTGAGGACCCGATAAAAGAGGTAGTCTTGCCACCCTGGATGCAGAGTGAGATTCCCAAGACCTATCAGGTAATAACAGGGGATAGGGTGTAGTGTGCCTTTCCTCCAGCCCGACGCGCTTGCAGCTCAAAACTTGTTATAGCATTCTCTGTGTGTGTTACTGATTTTTTTTGTAATAAAGAGTGACATTTGAGTTTAACCTGGTGTGTGACTTGTGGGTTACTCACCTACCCTGTTGGGAAGGGAGCCCCTAACAGTGACCTTATTGCTCCTGATGTTGCAGGGAGGGTTGTGCAACATGTGGTGGGTCAGGCAGGGAGGGCTGTGTACCGTGTGGTGGAGCATCCCTCCCAAGCAGTCCTCCTCCTACCCACATACTCCCCTACACCTGCAACCCCCTCACCTACATGCCCACACCGACAAACCCCAGCACAACCACCACTGTCCATCCACAAACCTCACCCCCACAAACCCTACACCCACCCCTACTATCAACCAACCCTCCACAACCACCGGTAGAAGGGAAGGGACATGTCCATCCCAGTCCCTAAGCCCCAATCAAGGGCTTCCCAGGAACAGCATGGGCCCAGTGGGTGCAGCTGAACTCATATCCTGGTGCTGGGATGGAGCTGCTGCTGGGGAGGAGCTATTGGGGGCAGGCAGAGACTGAGAGTCAGGAATAAGGGGCACTGGCAGGGCTGTGCATTGGGAGTGAGGGGCAAGGTTAGGAGTAGGAATCTAACATATCAATGCTGCTTAGTTCCCCACATCCTGGTGGGTGAAGGGGCAGGGGAAACTCCGATTTTTCTACTGCAAAAATATCAAAAGCAAATGCGTTTTAGAACTCATTTTAGTATGATGATAGAGGCACTGCTTGGCTTCCAAATTGCTTTAAAATTGTAAATATATCAGGAAAACATTGCCCAACTGATCTCTCTTTCTATATATAGGCATTTCATTTTAATTGCAGAAGAACACAGATTTGGGGTGAGAGAATGATAGAATTTGAAGATCCAGGAGGATAAACATAAATAAACATAAATAAATAAATATAGTTCTTTTTTAGATATGTGGAGAGCTGGAAGAAAAGCAAGAGTAACATTGAACCCCTGCTAAACCAAATGTGACAACTGACAGCTGACACCAAAGAAAAAGCCAATCTATTTAATGGGTATTTTGCATTGGTTTTTCACCAGCCCCAAGGGATGGCCCTGCTTAATACAGTATGGGACGGCCAGGGTGAGGGAGAATTGTTACTCTACATTGATGTAGACCCTGTGAAGGAACATCTTGAGAAGCTGGACACCTTCAAATCAACTGGTCCAGATAGTGTACACACAAGGGTACTCAAGGAGCTGGCAGGCATACCTCAGCCACTAGCACAGATTTTCAAGAACTAGTGGTGCTCAGGTGAAGTGCCTGAGGATTGGAAGAAGGCCAACATGGTACCTATCTTCAAGAAAGGGAGGAAAGTAGATCCAGGGAACTACAGGTCTATCAGCCTTACCTCTATTCTGGAGAAGATCTTGGAAAAATTTATCAAAGAGACCATTCTTGACAAACTGGCTAATGGCAACACCCTGAGGGATAGCCAGCATGGGTTTGTTGCAGGTAGGTCTTTTCTGACCTGGACAAGGAAGAAAAAATTGACGTCATATATCCTGACTTTAAAAAAGCCTTCGATCTGGTGTCCCATGACCTCCTCATGGAAAAAATGGCCAACTGCAGCTTTGGCTACATCACAGTCCGCTGGATGGGGAATTGGCTCTAAGGTTGGAACCAGAGAGTGGTAATAGATGGAAGTAAATCCTCATGGTGCGCCATGACCAGTGGGGTCCCCCAAAGCTCTGTCCTTGGGCCTATACTCTTTAACATCTTTATTAATGATGTAGACATTGGTGTCAGAAGCAGACTGGCCAAGTTCACCAATGACACCAAACTTTGGGGTAAAGCGTCCACACCTGAAGATAGGCTGGTGATCCAGGCTGACCTCAACTGGCTCAGAAAATGGGCGGACAAAAACCTGATGGCATTCAACACTGAAAAATGCAAGGTACTCCACCTCTGAACACAGTGAGAGGGCATAGGCTGGGTAACAGGCTTCACAGAGTAGGGTTTGCAGGGGCGGCCTGAAAGACTGTAATGTGGGGTAGATGGGCCTGAAGGGCTGCACCGGGGCACAAAGTGTAGGGTCACAAGGGTGGCCTGAAGGATTTTGATGAGACATTGCAGGTACCAGTGAGAGGGTATAAGGTCCTAATGAGAGAACAGGAGGCCCAGGAATGCATGAATACACTTGTGGCAGAGTACTTATTTTGGGGAGCAGCACATATGACAGCACTGTTCACCACCCAAAGCTGGAGTCCTGCCAGCCAGAGCTGCACTCCACTGCCAGCCAGGCTCTGCACAGCAGGAGCAACATGACTTCAGCTCCAGGAGGCCCCCAAGACCTGAGGTAAGGCTGATGGGGTCAGCCCAGTGCTAGCCTCCCCTACCTCACCCAGAGTAACCCGCTATTCACCAGAGTGTGCATGGCATAAGCGTTCCCCAGAGACAACTAGCAGTGGCACGAGGTGTGCTGCTGCTAGTTGTTCTTTGGGAACTAAACATCCAGGCACATCTGGATGTGGTCCAGGTCTCCTTTTGAAGCTGGACCTCTACACATTGCATTTAAAATATGATTAAATATGGTTAAAATGTAAAAGTTTCTAACCTACTGAGAGAGCACCTGTGGCCTGAAAACCAGTGCTACACCCTTTCAGGGTAGAAGCTGGCCATACTACTCCTATGTTGTTTTTAGTTTTCCAGTTACCTCAACTTGGACAATAAAAGTTCCTTCACTGGTGTTGCTGTTTTTGACAATACTTGTACATATAAATTTAATACCAATATCATGCTGTAAAAAAACCCCAGTTTTTCTTTTTTTTATTTATTTTAAAATGCATTCCCTCCCCTTCCCCAACCATTTCTGACTTTTTATCTCCCTCTCTATTCCCTATAGATAAGTATAAGTAACCTAAGAAGTAGTATAAGCTTTAACATTTTATTTTAGGTAATAAGTTTTATTTCTCTCCCCTCTGCAAATAAGTGCCCTGCTATTTTGATATAGACATCCACTGTTTTATAAGTGATAATTATTATGTTTGTATTGATTTTTTTTTTACTGTTTTATATTGTGTGATTAATGTTTTAAGCCTATATATGTAAGTTAGCATAAGTCATGTCAAGTTTCCACCTTATAATGTCAAGCCTCCATCTTATCCCCATGCCTGGTTGTGTAACCTATGACTCACACCTACCACTCCTGTGTTAACTTGGTTCCTGAATGAATGGGAATGAATGAGGGTGTTTGAGAGACAATGACAGTAGGTCTAAAATAGTTCCCTCTGAATGACTGAACCATCAACACCAATACCTGGACCAATGACCCAGCCCTTGGAACCACCCTCAGCATTCAAGAAACAAAAGATGAGGCAACCCACCATTGTGCCAAGGCTGCACATGCTCAGTAAGAACACCTGGAACCCTCTGGAACAGGGCTGACCTTGCCTAGACAGGCCCTCCCCATAGGAGATCAGAGGTAATCTGCCCTATAAAAGGGGTAGTAAAGACTGACTCCTTGGGATGCCCTCTCTATCTGGATCAGCACCATACCACACCACCTATCCACCCAGAGGCCCTGCTGGTGACCCCACTCTGGACAACACCGACTGAACAAGGACCCCTTTCCAGCCTGGATAGGAAGCTCTTACTCCCCACCCCCTCTTCAACCAAGGACTTGAACTCTGCTTCTCTTCCCTACCTGGACTCCAACCCTTCCATTGATTCTCTTTCTCCTGCTGCCATAGTGAGTGTGTGTGTGTGTGTGTGTGTGTGTGTCTGTGTGAACCAATAATTTCATGGGGCTGTGTGGGTTTTGCTTTACTATGGCTCAGCCCTGCTCCAGTCTCTGCTCCTCATGCCTCGAACATCTGTCTCATTTCTCCCTCTCTTACTTCTGGCTCACTGCCACCTGTCCTGAGCTCCTCTCTGCCTCCAAACCCCCTGTTTCTTTGCCATGGTCTTATACCCACTGCCTTTTCCTTTTCCCCTAAGTAACCAGGTTTCTGCCTCAGTTTCTTTCCTGTCTGCCTCCTCCTTGCCACCACTTATCTGCCCCCACCCATATCTCAGCTGTCTGCCTCAGTTTCCAGTCCCAAGCTCCCAGGTTTCTATCTCTCTTTCCTGGCTGTCTTCTCCTTGCCACCAGGCTTTTTTTCTCTCTCCCCCCCTCCCCCCCCCGGCCAAAGTGACCTCGAGCAACTCTTGGGCCACTTAATCTTAAGAAAACCCAAGCCTCAGTTCCTCAGCTAGCTGCTTGCTAGTCTACCAGTTCTTATCCTGGTTCTGCAACTTTCACTCCGTACACTTTAATTCTCTCATCTTAACCTTCCCCCAAGTATCCCAGGTACCGCAAGCACACACATACACATTGTACCATCCAAGTTAGGAACCTACCTGTGTGTGTGTGTGTGTGTATATAGATATATAAATATATATATCATTGTGTGCATGATATATGAATCAGTGACCTGTGTATGTGTACTGAGTGTGTGGGTATTGACAATTGATTGTTGTCTAATTTTTAGTGTGTATGTGCTTGAATTGGTGATATGTGTGCTTAGGCTGGTTTTGATGTGGATGTTCCTGAGCTGGTAGTGTGTGTGTGTGTGTGTGTGTGTGTGTGTGTGTTTGTGCGCACCTAATTGATTTGTGTGTTTGTATATGTGCAATTGTGTCACACCCTCCTGTCTAACAATGCAATATTGAGACCCTGAGAGTTGGCCTGACCCCACAGGGCAACAATGCTGTTGTTTTCCAATACAGATAATTAAGATACAGCATTTTCCTGTAGAGACAGAATCCTATTTCATTTTTAGATACTCAAATGGCAGTTACCCAGATACCTAAAAGTTAAGTTAAAACCAATCACCTTGCATGGCAGAGGAGGAGGATTTAGCCAAATAGTCTAGCCATTAGGACATTTTCCCAGGTAAGTTCAAATTCATTTACATTTTTTATGTAGGCTGGAAAAAAAAGTCTGCTAAGATATTTTACAATCTGTTACAATATCGTACAATATCTAATTTATTATAATTAGAGATTCTATGGGCAGGCTTGGATTGACAACAACTAGAGCATAGTGACATAAGAGAACACAAACACTTTAAGTATTTTATACCTAACTTCCATGCAGCATTCTAGCATGTGTGTTGGGGGGTTGTTGTAATGACTTGGATATAAAACTGTAAGGGGCTCATGTAGAAATAATATTTCAGGCACCATTTCAGGTATCTTCAAAGTACTTCAAAGTGTTTCCACTGAAAATAACTCTGTAGAGGAAAAAAAGTACAAACTACTATTTAGAAAATCTTCTAAACTATAATTGCAGATATTTAATACCTTAAACTAATGATATAATTATGGCACGATAACACTGGAGGGCAGAAATTTGTTTGGGTATCTAGAATTTATTTCTTATTTTAAGAGGTTAGATTTAAATGTCTTTTTAAATGTTTGGTTTGGCATAATTACAGAATCCATGTACTTTTTTTTTCTTTGTATGTTTCAGGTCCCACTATGTTACATTTTTGTAACTGTAACTATATCTTAAATTCTGTACCTAGTGTGTATATATATGTGTGTGTATGCACACACATTACTATGTATTTATGAATTAAGATATATGTGTACACACAAGGTTAGGACCTGGGATGGGGAGTGAAGTGTTGTGGTTGCAACTCGCTCCCCTTGTTTCCTGCTCCATCCAAACTTTAAAACCAATTGCCTGGGATTGGTACTGGCCTATCTATCCAGGCAGCACTGAGAGAGTCAGTTGACTTGATGGCTCATTAAAATCTGCCCAAGTACTGCTAAGTAAATACCACAGTTAATGGAGTTAATGGTCCTCTCTGTTTTTGAAAGGTCTTGATATTCCACTATTGAAACTATCCTTTGTTACGTATTTTTCTCTCTATTAGCTATTTCTGGTAATGTTTCCCTTCTGTTTCACAGCCCTGCAGTCTGTTATTTTAAATCATAAAACCTTCCATATGCACATCATTTTAGTGCCCCCCTCCCCGCCCCCAACAAAAAGGAAACTCAGTGTCTATGAGTGTGGTAATATTAACTCAGATGTAGTAATGGCTGACTGAAGTATAAGAGGCACTGTCCAGATGTTCAAGATGAGTAGTCAATATATGTTGACTGTTAGTGCCATTTTTTCCTAGTTTGCTGTGTTTTAAAAACTGAATATATAATCTAGCAAACTAGTGCTCATTCTGGTAAAGATTCTGTATGACTTGTGGATACTGTGACAAGATGTAGTAACAGTCTCATTAACACTGAATAACTGAATACAGAAATAATCCTTCCTTTCTAATTTTCTTCCCTATTTTCTCCACTTCACATCCAAGAATCAGGTATAACATCTTACCTACAGCATTGAAATTCATGTTCTACCCCAGAAGACAGCAACGTTTTTGGGCAGAGTGCCAAAAACACCCACAACCTTGACTTGTGTGATACTGGCACGCCAGAGGCAGGCAGCAGGGCACCCATGAGGGGTCTGATCTTTGTTCTGGCAGTGCATCACTGTCCACTTCTCCACTGTCCACCCCAAGTCTCACATGGCAAACAGAATGCTTTTGTGAGCCATACTCTGGCACATAGGCTGGGGGGTTGCCTACCACTGTTCTACTACTTGTATAAAAAAGTAACCAAAAATACACATTTTTCCATGATTTGTGTGTGTGTGTGTGTGTCAGAGAAAACCAGGATTTCTTTTTTTTATCAGAGTAAGGCAGGATCCCTGGTGGTGATCAATCTCAGAGAAAATAAAGTCTCCTTTTCTAGCTCAGTATGTATTCCCAATCTGCTGCTTGCAAGAATCTTTTGTGATGAGAGTGGAAATTATCTTTGCTTATTGTTTTATTGCCTCCTACTAGAAACTGGATACATTTTGGCTTTCACTTTTTATTTTCCCTTATTAATCAATTTATTTAATCTCAAATACATGCTAGTAATTTAAAAACAAGACTTCTTGAAAAAAATCTGAGTAATTTTCCTTCAAATTTCTTAAATAGATGTGTTTCACAAGAATGTGTAGACCTCAAAATTTTAAGGGAATGGATGAAACTGATAGATATATAAATTAAAAAGTAGTATTTTCTTCAAGCTTACCTCATCCATAGATGCTTCTTGAGCAAATCCCGGGACGTCATTCTCCCCTTGTATTCGGCCTTGGTGAGGCCGCAGCTGGAGTACTGCGTCCAGTTTTGGGCTCCACAATTCAAAAAGGATGTGGAGAAGCTTGAGAGAGTCCAGAGGAGAGCCATGTGCATGATCAGAGGTCAGGAAAACAGATCTTACGATGACAGGCTGAGAGCCACGGGACTCTTTAGCCTGGAAAAGCGCAGGCTCAGGGGTGATGTGATGGCCACCTATAAGTTTATCAGGGGTGACCACCAGGATCTCGGGGAACGTCTGTTCACCAGAGCGCCCCAAGGGATGATGAGGTCGAACGGTCACAAACTCCTGCAAGACTGTTTCAGGCGGGACTTAAGGAACAATTTCTTTACTGTCTGAGCCCCCAAGGTCTGGAACAGTCTGCCAGCGGAGGTGGTTCAAGCACCTACATTGAACACCTTCAAGAGCAAATTGGATGCTTCTCTTGCTGGGATCCTCTGACCACAGCTGACTTCCTGCCCTTTGGGCAGGGGGCTGGACTCGATGATCTCCCAAGGTCCCTTCCAGCCCTAATGTCTATGAAATCTATGAAATCATTTACTTGAAAAGAAGACAACCCTGATTATAAGATGCCCCCCCCCCCAACTTAGATTCTATATATGGAAAATGTATGCATTTGTTATAATTTTCTAGGTACAGAACCTAATTATTGGAAGTATGCTTTGAATTTGTGCTCCTCTCACTGGTACTGGAAAAAAAAAAAAAGAAATGGGGTGTCAGGTGGCCCTCTGTTCCCCTCAACAACTTCTTCTCCCCCTCCTTACTGTTAGAGCCTGCTCTCCTTGAACATGTTGAGAGAGAGAAAATTTAAAATACTGCCTTTGAAATAAATATTTAGTTACTTCATGGAGAATGGATGTGCTCCACTTCCTTGAAACTGCTGCAAGTTTTAGCACAGGTACACCATAAACACACTTTTAAGCATCACTTCTGTACTTAGTTAGATATAGTACAATCTATAAATTATATTCATCCAAAGCCAAAAGTCTCATGATTTACCATATAGTTTAATGAACTGGGCCCCAGCAGAGTCAATAGCATTTCAATCTATGGTGACTCCACAACTCAGCACTGCTCAGTATGTGTGTGTACTCTAGGTACTCCCTACAAAGGATGTGTGCTAATTAGCAACTCATGATTGGAGCTGGGTGTTCTTGTCATGAGTCCTGGGGTACACCAAAAATTTACATTTAGTTGAAGTGCAAGGCAACATGATCCAACTTCATCTCATGGAGGGCAGGGCCATACTAATCATATGTGATTAGCTGAGAGAGGGGATGACAGAGGGAGTCTGGGTGAACCATATGCAATGTCATGGTCTACCATAACATCAAAAGAAATCATCAGTGAGGGGGACTGTGTTTAATGGGCACTTCTATATGTTTTATTCAGATGGGTTATGTTAACCTAACTATATGGTAGGTTCTATTCAGCATCTTTACCCAATGTGGGCCATGTATTTTATACTCATGCTCAGTGTCAGCTGCATTTAATCAACATCATAGTTGGTTTCCATTGCTGAGCACAGACTGCTTTTAGAAGAAGTATAATGATAGGCAACTTATTTAGTGAGATTTCCTTGCATGTTGTATTTGATTAAATAAGGTATTTCCCCTTAATTGCATTTGTTTAAAGACTTTTTTCAACTTGTCATAATGCATCCACTCCTGCATCTTCCTCTGTCCTTGAAGACCTAGCGTAAAATCAAGATAATTATTACAAGTAATTATTACGAACTCTTAAAACTTTGGTATGATTTTCTTAATATTTGAATCCCCAGAGTTGCATGTTTACTTCACCTTTCATTAAAAAAAAAAAAGAAATTAAGAATGTTTTCTCTTTTTTTTGTTATATGTTTTCTGGCTTCGACAAACATGCTGAAATGTTAAAATAATTTAACAAAAGGATTGTTTAGTTTATATTTACATCATTTACATTATTTGAATCATAGAATTAAATAAGGGTTGGAAGGGACCTCAGGAGGTCATCTAATCCAATCCCCTGCTCAAAACAGGACCATTCCCAATTATATCATCCCAGCCAAGGTTTGTCTAGCTTGATCTTAAAAACCTCCAAGGAACGTGTAGTGGGGTCAGGGATTTACTTAGATCAAATAGTCCTTTATTTCCTGGGCACACTTGCCAGACAGAAAACCTCTTACTTCAATCAGTGCTCAAAAATACATGTAACATAGACCATAGAGGGCAACTCACAGTCCTGGAGTCTTTCCAGTCTCTGAGAAGGTGATGCCAGCTTCATGCTGCTCCCTCATTGCCACAGTGCAGTCCTTATTCTTTCCCTTGCCACCCTGGGTCTATTACCAGACCTTGGGAGATTCCTTGACTTAGTTCTGCCACCACTACCCAAGAACCTGCACCCTGGCTCTGGCTCCTCTTCCAGGAACCTTTTGTCTTCCTGTGGCCTATCTAAGTATCCTGTGCCACTGGCAGGGTCTTCTTAGGCAGGTTGCAATCAATGCCTACTGTCTGCAACTAATGCTGTAGCTCTTGCCAGCCTGCAGAGTCCTGCAGCCTTCGTTGTGCAGTCTGCCACAATCCTTTTCCAGTCAGCCTGCTACAGATGGGGATTCTGCAACCTCCCTGGGTATCCTATTCCATAGCTTTACTACCCTTCTAATGAGAAAGTATTTCTTAATATCTAATCTAAACTTCCCTTACTGAACCTTGAGACCATGGCTCCTTGTTCTGGCATCTGCTACCACTGAGAACAGTCTAGCTCCATCCTCTTAGGAACAACGCTTTAAGTAGTTGAAGGCTGCTATTAACATCCACTTTTAGTCTTCTCTTTTCCATACTAAAGAAGCTGAGTTCCATCAGCCTCTCCTCATAAATCATGTGCCATAGCCCCCTAACCATTTTCATTGCCCTTCACTGGACTCTACACAATTTGTTGACAATTTTTCTATAGTAGGAAGCCCAAAACTGCACATTCCAGATGTAGTGTCATAAGAGCCAGAGAAAAATAATGATTTCCCTCAGTCTTCTGGCAACAATCCTACTAATGAAATCCAGTATGTCATTAGCCTTCTTTGCAACAAAGGCACACTGTTGGCTCATATCCAGCTTATTGTTTAATGTAACCACTAGGCTGTTTTCTGGATAACTGTTGCTTAGCCAGTCAGTCCCCAGCCTGTAGCAGTCCTTGGGATTGTTTCATATGTTGGTCTTACTTTTAAACACTTTTATGAATTAGGGACCTGATCTATGATTTTTGGACATGGACATGGGACAACACCAACTACAGTTTTAGCCAAGAAAACTGAGGAATAGTTTATGTTTTAGAGACACAGACATAAGCTTTTATATTTTATACTCAACTTTCATCAGGATTCTTGATCAATAATATTTTGGATGTCATCTTGATTTGAACATTTTGGAGTTTTATTTGTATATATGTCGAGCTTCACATTGTATACAATTATATCAGAACCATTATCGTTTCTCCTGAAAATATGTACTAATTACAGGAATGAAGTGTAGGGAAGTAACATTTTTATACAACAGTATCATGTTGCTGATATGTCAAAGTAGGAACTTCTGCCGCCTTCAGTATATCTGAGTTAGGTGACTTCATGCTGTCTTACATTTAATGCTTTTCCTAATCTGATAAAAATTTAAAATGCAATATCTCATGATTTTCTCTCAGTTCTAGAAATGGTCCACATGGTTATTTAACTATGTAGGTTTCTTTATTTGTTTGTTTTGCAAAAACATCCTGCTTTTTACTTGGTAATAAATGTAAAATGGCTGTATATACTGATGTGATTAAATGCACCAATGAGATTCAATTGGTCATGGGTTCCCATTTCAAATTTTCTGTCTATTTACATTGGCCACATTCTTAGTAGACATGCTGTATATAGTTTGATAAATATGGACTTGTTGTTTTCTTAATGATACTCCATTATCCGAGCAAGAATCTTTTTTCTGTGATAAATTGCTAGTGTAATGGATTCACTTCTTGTTTCTGTTGAGCTGATTCCAAAATGATACCACTCACTTTTATTCTCACCGTGGCAATCCCCATTCATAATGCATGTTTCTTTATGTTGTCTTAAACTATTGTTGTAATAGAAATACACAGAATATTAAAATCAATTAAATATGTATCTTACATTTGTGTAGTTCTGTTTGGGAGAGGGTAGAAGCAGAGATAATGGTTTACATTTAGGAAGTTTGTCCTACATGACACCAGAACCCAATAAAGAGAACAGATTCAATTTATTTCTGGTTTGTCTTAAAGACATAAACTATATATGTATATGTGTGTGTGTGTGTGTGTGTGTATATGTAAGTATACATTTTAAAAAGTAACTTTTGTAGCACTGGGTATCCTATTTACTTATTTATTTGATGCTTATGTCATCCCTTCTGACAAAAGGTCAGAGAAACTTACAGAAAGCAACCAATTAATTCTATAAACAAATGAACAAAAAAACAACATAGAAGAAACAAAACCACTTTAAAAAGTCAATAGAGTATTAAAATGCACTATAGAGCAAAAGATTTATAAAAAATATCTCGGCTTGGAAAAGAAAAAGACCAGAAAACAGAAATAAATTTGGAAGCAGAAATGAGATCCACATCTTACCACTCCCAGAGGAGTACCCTGAGCATGAGAAAAAACTATTAGGATTCCTCAGCTTCCTCTCCTTCTAGCTCTATGTATCTTCTATTCTTAGGTGTACAGTGCCCATTTTCAACAAGACATTCTGGGGTCATCCAGACAAGTAAGCACATTTCTGTTATGGCATCTCAGAGTTGTTTGAGACAGTGAAAGAGGCATGCTAAAAAATTTAAAATGTTCCTTGTGCAGCACATTTGCAGCACGAACTCTAAATTTGATACTGGGAAATCCAAAGGGGGTGAGGGGAGGGAATGCAGAAAAAAGTGGCATAGAAGCAACTGGAGGCTGAATCCTCCAGAAAGATGCTCTGGCATCTGGCCAGAGCATCTCTATGCTGCCTCTGCTGCCCCAGCATGCTGCCTTAGGGCTGGGGAAAATAGGAGCAGGGTAAGGCTGCAACATCACCTGAACCCTGGCACTGTTCCAGATAAGTAGGGATGTGGAAGTCAGGTGTAGTATCTAGAGGGGGGTTGTGGGTGTTGGGTGTGCAGGTGGGTGTGTGGGGGAGTATGTGGGGTGTGTGAGGTTTGTGGGTGGCTATGGGGGTTTGTGGGTGGGTGTAGGATTTGTGGGAGAGATAAGGGGAACACCACATGCCCACCCCCCACTGACCCCTGTGGTGCAAAGCTCCCAGTGCTGGTAGTAGTAGCCAGCCAAGCCATCAGCATACTCATGGTGCTCCGCTGGCACAGCCCCCCAGTGGTGCAGTGCTGCCTGTCCTGGTGTCAGTATATAATGAATGGACTTGGTCTGGCCTACCCCACTACTTCACACCTTTGGTGAGGACCATGACAGCTCCTGGCACCATCTATGGCTCCTGTCCAAAGGCATGCACTAGCAGCACAGGGCAGGCGAGACTGGGCTGAGCTGTGCTAGGCTAGGTCCATTCACCATGTACAGATTTGCTGTCAGACAGTACTATGCCACTGTGGGGCTGTACCAGCAGTGGGCCATGAATGTCTTAATGGCCCATTGGCTGCTACTGCCATCACAGGGAACTGTGCTCCAATGGGGGGGAGGGGGAGGGGAACTGAGCATGTGGCAATCACCCCTAAACTTAAATACTTAACCTCCCACAAGCCCCATGCACCTACCCCCTACCCTTCACCCACCCATCCCCCCACCCTTCATCCACCCACCCTCACATCCTATATCCCCCAACCCCCACACACTGCACATCCCTCCTATACCCACACCCTCCACACTTACATCCACAACCCCCATCACAACCCATACAAACACCCCCACCCAAGAAACCCATCCCCACCTCTCCACAGCTTTTCCTAACCTCCTCCAGCAAACTCCACATCTCCCCCACATCTTCTACCATGCATGCCCAGCTGCCAGACAGGTTGGAACTTGATTGCAGGAGCTGTGGCCATAGGGGCAGCTATCCCCACATCCTGGGTAGTGAAGGGGTTGGGGAGCTCTGATTTTTCTATTATAAGAAAAAGCAAACACTCAACTTTGCCCAACTGATTGAACTCTCTCTCTTTCTCTCTCTCTGTATATGTATCTGTATATTATCTATCTATATTGAGACACAGAGAGAGAGGGAAAGGGAGGTTTCATTTTAATCATGGAAGAAAATGGATTTGGGGGTAGTTTAAAGAGTGAATTTGAGATTTTTTATCAGAGAATTAGCAATTTTTAAACAGGGAATACCAGGATTCCTGCTAGTGAGGACAGTGGTAGGACTCAGGCAGAGGAGCCTGCCCAGAGCTGGCACAGAGGACCCAGCCAAAGGGCATATGAGGTGGCTGACCTCCTGCCAATTTGGAGCCAGGTGGACATGCTTGACAGTTCAAAGCAACACAATGAGTACATCTTTCAGTGATAGCTGCCCAGATGGCAGGGTGGAGGCACACATGGCAGCAGTGCTGCACAAAGGCCAACTGTGCAGCTGCAGACCACTGGCAGCTGGCTCAGAGCTGCAGACATCTCTGCTTCAGTGCCCATGCCACAGCCCAGGTGGCTGTGCAGTCCCCATCCAGGTCTGGTAGTCAGGCAGAGTTGGGGCTGCAGGTCCAAGAGGGTGAATGCTGTAACAGGTGGCAGCAGGTCACAGCTAGGCAGCAGCCCACACTGACACACTGCTGCAGTGGGTAGAGGGTTCAGAAGACACTCTAGGTCAGGGCTTCTGCAGAAGTCCAGCTGGCACAGGGGCCTATTGTCCTCATATGTCAAGTGGCTGGGCCCTCAGAAGCTCCTGAGAGCAAGTAACCCTGAGCTGCTCACCAAGGCATCTTTTTATACTGCTGGGGTCACTTTCCCTGGCTACAGATCTGGGAGGAGCTGAACAGGGTCAGTTTCCCCCAAGTGGCACAATTTTCCCTACACCAAAGTGTATGTTCAGGTACATGTGCTGAGGTTCAAATCTCTGACACAAATTTCTGCTGCTGCTATTTGAGTGGCTGAAAATGCATATGCCTGCATGTGTGGATGTACCCAGTGGGCATGTCGAGATGTGCATAGTCATTCACTATGTGGCACCCAAATATATTCACAGTCAGGTGTTTTCCATGCTTCAAGGGTACACTGCCCATGTGTGTTACTTCATTTTTTGTTGTTCCACCCCCCCATGTTTTTTTTTTTTTTTTTACCCCTGGATATCTGGGGAATCAAAAAACCCCCAAAATACAACCATGGGAAAAAAAGAAAACAAAAATGAAGCAGCGCATGCTCGGGCTGTGCACTCTGCTGAAAATCAGAGTAAGGCTGCTGTTAAGGCGCTTCCATACCACAACCCATGGTAACTTGCTAAGCACCAAAGTGTGCATGGCACAGACATTCCCCAGGAGCAAGTAGCTGTGTCTCAAGGTGCACTGCTGCTACTTGTCCCAAGGGAACCAAACGTCTGCACTTGTCTGGATGTGCCCACTGAGGATATCCCAACTCACTCTGTTCTATAACCATTTGGTCATGGTGCCATTCTTCGTGTCTTCCTTGCCATGCCTAAAGTTGTAATTTAAGACACAGTGAGATGATCTACAGAGAAAGATCTGAATACAGAAAGACTTCCTGCACTGAAATCTTTATGCACTCCAGCTTTCACACATTGCATTGGTAAAAGGACAGCATTCAATAAAGTTTTCAAAGGAGAAAGATGGGAAGAGCTTGTGAATACTGAAATATTTCAGTTTCAAAAAGTACAGTACAGTAATTCTATATTTACTCTTTGTAACTTCCCATAATGGATTTTATTAGCCAAATCAATCTGTTCCTATCCTCAGACACTCTACTCTGGCTTGATCTTATGGTTCTGAAGAACCACAGGGTGGAAGTGCTAGACTTTAGGAAGGCTGACTTCAGCAAACTCAGGTGTTTAGTCAATGACACACTGCAGAGTAAGAGATTTGGCAAGATGGGAGCCCAGGAAGGGTGGCCGTGCCTTAAGGAAATGATCTTTCAGGCACAGAGGGAGACAATTCCAATGCCTGGGAAAAGGGAGAAAGGGGCCAAGAGGCTTCCTTGGCTGACCAGAGAAATCCAGAGCAGCCTAAGAGCAAAAAGGGGGGGCGTATAAGCAATGGAAACAGGGAGAGATTACTAAAGAGGAGTATGCCTCCTCAGCTGTCAGCTGTAGGGAGGCAGTTAGAAAGGCCAAAGCTACCATGGAGCTGAGGAAGGCATCCCAAGTTAAGAATAACAAAAACTTGTTTTTCAGATATATAGGGAGTAAAAGGAAGGCCCAAGGTGGAATAGGACCACTACTGAATGGGCAAAAGCAATTGGTGACAGACAGGGGGCACAAGGCTGAACTGCTCAATGAGTTCTTTGCCTCAGTCTTCCTAAATGGGGGGCAAGACAAGTCTCACATTGTAGAGAGGCAACAGCTGGAAGCTCCATCTGAGGGTACTGAAGGCACTGGCTGATATCATTGCACAGCCACTGGCAAGAATATTTGAGCACTTGTGGTGCACAGGACAGGTCCTGAAGGACTGGAAAAGGGCCAATGTGGTCCCTACTTTCAAGAAGGGGAGGAAGGAGGATCCAGGCAACTATAGGCCAGTCAGTTTCACCTCCATCCTTGGCAAGGTCTTTGAAAAGATTATTAAGGCTCATATATGTGAGAGCCCAGCAGGAAAAATTATGCTGAGGGAAAACCAGCATGGGTTCATAGCAGGTAGATCATGCCTGACTAATTTAGTCTCTTTTTATGACCAAGTTATAAAACACCTGGACACAGGAGTAGGGGTTGATATCATTTGCTGTGACTTTATGAAGGTTTAAAGGTAACTTGTAATAACATCCTTAGGTGCAACCCTGTTCCACTATAACTCACAGAACTTTTTCTGCAGAACTACTGTTTAATGAGTTAGCCCCCATTTTGCATTTGAGTTGTTAATTCTTTATGCCCAGGCATAGTACTTTGCACTTCTCCTTTTGAGTGGCAGCTTCTTCATTTCAAAACAGTTCTTCAATTTGTGAAGGTCAGTTTGAATTCTAGTCCTGTCTTCTAAACTGCTTACCATACATCTCGACTTGGTATCACTTGTAAAATTAATAAAGGTTCGCTCTATTCCATCACTCAAGATTTAATGAAAATATTGAATAATATTAGACCTAGAACAAAATGTTATAGCACCTCATTTGACATGTTTCCCACTTGACAATGATGTATTAATAACTACTCTTTGTATATAGTTTTCCATCTAGTTATTACCACTGAATACACCTACCTCCTAATAGTTTTTTTTTTAGACCATATCTTAAATAAACATAATGATAAAGTGTTGAAACCTCCCAGGTCAGTTAAGAATGCAAATCCTGTGTTTCTCCATATAAAAGATTTTTGAATCATAAAAACTCTGGGGGTGCATCTACACATTCATTAATGTGCAATAGTTACTGCACATTTAATTTACTACTTGTTTAGTGAAGTGCTAACTAAATGATCAGTAATACATGCTATTGAGCAGTAGCACTAGCTCACAGGTTTTTAGTGATGCTTATTGTGCAGTATCCTAAAACTACTGTGCAGTAGTGTATTAGCATGCTAGTTGCCTGGCACACTACTGTGTGGTGTTATCCTGGTTTTCTCTGATTTAAAAAAAAAATCCCCAATTTTCAGATTTAAAAAGTAACCCATCATTCACTTTTCTGTAATTAAAATTAAACACTATTATATTATCTTGTATTATATTAATAGTGTTTCAATTTAATCACAGAAAAATGTGGATTTGGGGTTCATTTTTAAATCCAAATATTGGGGATTTTTTTTATCAAAGAAAGCAGAATCCTTGGTTATTAGACTACTGTGCATTAAGTATATTGTGTATGCATACCCATTAAATAGAAGCCACTACCTCTCTTACTAGGAAGTGGGAAGGATAGCCTGAAGCAGCTTGCAGAGAGCCTAAGGGCAAAGGGGCAGAAAGAGTGAGCTGTCCATGTGAACTGAACCACAGACTGCAAAAGGATGGGCTGCTGATGACTGAATAAGCATCACCTAAGCCATGGGAGCAGAAAATGGGGTCCTGTGGACAGAAGGAGGATGGGCTTTGGACATACAAGCCAACCTCTGGTTGTGGTGGGGTGAGGGGTGCAGACCATGCAGGGCAAGGAAATTCTAGTGGAACTGGCTACATTTTTAAGTCAGGCCAGCCTAGGACAGGTACCTAGTGACCCCAGACATGGCTATTAGAATTAAGACTGCTTAGTTTGATTTTTTGGTGTTTCATCTTGACCAGAGGATTGGAGTTTGGAAGTAGGGTGTGTCGGAGGCTACAAAACAAGGTTCCTGTGGTACTCAGAGCATCAAGCCATACCAAACAGGTAGAGGGCCAAAAGGGCCAATGCCTGGGAACAGGCCAAGAAATGTGGGTTGGGGCTCTGATGGCAAAGGTTTTCAGGCAAATAGAACACTGAGCTAGGAATGAGAAGGTCAAGACCTGGGCATAAACTGAGAAATAAAGTCTAGGGGCAAGGCCCAGGGAGCTCAGCCAGAGAAAAAGGGGAGCAAGGCCAGGACAGTTGAAGCCCCAAGAAGTGCTTGGAGACCTGAGGGTATGCTGCCTTAAAAGAAAGCCAGTCAGTGAAAAAGGAAATGGAGGCATCATGGGGTAAGGGACAGGCTGGGGAGGAGGGGGAAAGGAGGATGTAGCAGCACAGGTAAAAGTGCAGAGGTACCTGGGGAGTCGGATGTCCAGCAGTTTCAGGGCACACCTGAACAAACATGCAGTTTCATAAGTACCCATGTCACAAGTTTTGCCTGCCTGCGGCCAGTGGTGCAGGGTCCCAGAACCCAGACCCCCCCCACCTATCTCCTTGACAGCTGACAGGCTTTGTGGACACAGAAGGCTCTATCAGGCCTGCAGTTTTCACCCTCCTGTGCCTTAACACACACAGTGTCACCTATGTCATGTGTTTTGCTTATCATCAGTTTGAGGTATAGTTTCCCAGAAACTCCTGCACCTATCTCCCTGAAACTTGGCAGAATTTGTGGCCCCAGGAAGAGCTACCATCTCTGCAGTTTTCATCCCATTGTGACTTAAGACACACAAGTGACCTCAGTTTTGCTTGTCAGCATCTTGAGGTGCATTTTCCCAGAAACCCCTGTACCTATCTCCTTGAAACTTGGCAGAATTTGTGGCCTTAGCAGGAGCTAGCATCTCTGAGGTTTTCACCCCACTGTGGCTTAACACATGCACAACATGAATTTTGCTATCAGGATTTTAAGGTGCAGTTTCCCAGAAACCCCTGCACTTATCACCTTGAAACTTGGTAGTCTTCATGCTCTTAGAGGCTAATATCATGCCATGCAGAGGCTACCATTCCTGCAAGTTTCACCTGAGTTAGCCAAAAAACAACAAAGGTATAGATATTTCATCAATTCCCCATTATACTCTATGGCCAAATTGCCAAATCTTTTCTAAATTGATTCGGCCGAATCAAATCAGAAAAGCAATTCAAATCTCTGAATTGAATTGGCCAAATCCAAATTGGCTGTATCCAAATCCAAAATAAATGGTTGCCTATTCACACAGGCTTACTGTGTGACCTAGAAAATCAATGAGAGCCAGAGGGAGGAGCCCCTAAGAAGCTACTTCCAGCCTCCAGGGACCACCTCTTCAAAAATCTGACAAGAATTTCAAAGGCATGGCGGGAAAGACATTGAGGTTGAGGTAGGGGTGGAGAGAACTGCAGGAGGGTCAGACCCCAAGGGGCTGGAGGAGGGGGGAATAAACCTTTGAGTCTTGCTACAGATTCATAGTAGAAGCAGGGCTGGAAGGGACATCCATAAGTCACTTAGTCCAACCCCCTGTCTGAGGCAGTATCATCCCTATCCAAACCATTCCATACAAATCCATTGTCTAAACTCTTAGCAAACTACAAAGACAAGTCTGATGCAACACCAAATGTAATACTTTACCTGCTACAGGTAAAGCAGGAGGAAGATGGTGCTTCTGTAAAGGTTATTAATATATGCTCAAGAGATCCCAGGAAAGGGCCACTTCCCCTGCTACATAAAAAGGCAAACTCTTCCACAGTCCATACTAATCTGACCATAGGGTAAAATTACTTCCTGACCCCAAATGTCAGGCTGACCCTGAACAAAGCAGCAAGACAATCTATCCAGACACCTTTGCCTTAATTCCTAGGAGATGCATTGACATACACCAGTCAAAATCCAACCTTAGCTGCAGTCAATGCCCAATGTCTCTAAGGAAAACAAAACAAAAAAAACCCTTGATGCACATAGTCACAGCAGAGAATTCCCTTCTAGCCACATGCAGCAACAACAAGAGCCCGGAAGCATGGAAAATACCCATAGCAGAACATAGACACAACTGCTCCTAGATCATCCCTGAACTGTGTCTGTCCAAACCCTTCTTGATCAATTCCATTGATGGAGATTCCAAAACTCAGTGTTTTAATAGTGAAATTTTTTTTCTTGATATTTAAACCAATTTTCTGAAAGTTCAAGCCATTGGTCTGTGTCCTACTCTCTGAAACAAGAGAAAAAAAAGAGTTACACCTCTTCTTTATGGCAGCCCTTCAACTATTTCAAGATTTCTATCATGGCCCCTCTTAAGAATCTTTTCAACAAGATGAACATGCCTATCTCCTTCAAACTCTGCTCATATGACTTGCCTTCATATGATAAAGCCTTTTATCATTTTTGTTACCTGCCTCTGAACTGTCACTAACTTATCCAAGTCCTTCGTAAAATGTAGATCACAAAACTTCAAACAATACATTAAAAGCCTAACCAATGCTTAGCAGAGAAGCATTTTCACCTCTGTCTTGCATATATTGCTTCTGTTGATGCATCTCAAAACTGCATTGGCCTTTTTGTGCTTCATCCCCAGGGGTTCTAGTTTTCTCTAATAAAAAACAAACAAACACAATTTTTAGATTTAAAAAGTAACCCAAAATCCACATATTTTCATGATTAAAGTGAAATATCACTCATATATAGATATATAGAGATATTTCACTGTAATCATTTGTGTGTGTGCGCGTGTGTTTGTTTGTTTACTTGTTCATTTATTAGTGGTGTTTCATTTTTATCATGAAAAAACAGGGATTTTGGGTTAGTTTATTTTAATCTGAAAATTGTGGGGGGAGTGGTAATCAGAGAATCCCTGTTCATCATACTGCAGACTACTATTTAATCTGTGATTTACCATGACTTCCAGATCCTTCTTTCTGGTGCTACCTTCCAGCCAGGTGTTACCTATTTTGTGTTTATGTGAATATTTTTCCTGAGGTGTATCAACTTGCATTTGCCAGCTTTTCAATTTAATTTCTGCTAGCTCCAGGCCAGCTTTCCATCTGATGAGATCTTTCTCAATTCAGCTTCTGTCCTCCAAGGTGTTCACAATTCTTTCTAGTTTCAAGCTATCTGCAAGCTTTCTCAAGAAGTTATCCATGCCATCAACCAAAACATTTTTAAACATACTGAACAGAACTGGGCTCAACACCAAATCCTGTGGGACTCTACTCAAAATCTCCTGCCACTATGACATGGATCCATTCACAATTACCCTTTGCTTGCTGCTATTGATTATTTCTTCTTTTCACATTACAGTAGTTTTATCCAGCCTACAGTTCTCCAACTGATTTATGAAAAATAATGTGGAATATTATCAAAAGCCTTTCTGAAATCCATATACACTATATCCACAACATTCCCTTCATCCACCCAAGTAGTTACTTTGTCAAAGTAGGAGATTAAGTATGTTTGATGTGATTTGTTAACACTGTCTCTCACCCTGTTCTCATTAAGAAACTGGGGGGCTGTCATGTAGACACCCACACAGTCAAATGGGTCGCCAACTGGCTGGTGGGGCACACCCAGAGGGTAGTAGTGGATGGGTCCTTCTCAACCTGGAAGGATGTGGACAGTGGGGTTCCGCAGAGCTCGGTCCTCGGGCCCGCACTATTCAACGTCTTCATCAGCGATTTGGACGAGGGGGTAAAAAGCACCCTGTTCAAATTTGCTGATGACACTAAGATGTGGGGGTACGTGGGCACACTGGAAGGATGCAACAAGCTACAATCAGACCTAGACAGCTTACAAGGGCAGATGAGAATAAGATGGGTTTCAACACAGACAAGTGCAAGGTGATGCACCTCCGGAGGAACAACCGGCACTGTACCTACAGGTTAGGGAACTCCCCTCTTGTCAGCACGAAGATGGAAAAGGATCTTGGGGTCATCATTGACTCCAAGATGAACATGGGCCGGCAGCGTGGGGAGGCAGTTAGGAAGGCCGACTGCACCTTGTCATGCATCCATAGATGCGTCTCGAGCAGGTCCAAGGAGGTGATCCTCCCCCTCTATGCGGCACCGGTCAGGCTGCAACTGGAGTACTGCGTCCAGTTCCGGGCGCCACACTTCAAGAGGGATGTCGACAGCATAGAGAGGGTCCAGAGGAGGGCCACTCATATGATCAGGGGACAACAGGGCAGGCCCTATGAGGAGAGGCTACGGGACCTGAACCTGTTCAGCCTCCAAAAGAGAAGGCAGAGGGGGGATCTTGTGGCCTGTTATAAACTAGTTGGGGGGGGATCAGCAGGCACTGGAGGAGTCACTGTTCCCCCAAGCACCGCCAGGAGTGACCAGGAATAACGGTCACAAGCTGGCAAAGGGTAGGTTTAGGTTAGATATCAGGAGGCGCTACTTCACGGTCAGGGCGGCTAGGGTCTGGAACCAATTTCCAAGAGAAGTAGTGCAGGCTCCTACCCTGGGGGGTTTTAAGAGGAGGTTAGATGAACATCTTGCTGGGGTCATTTGACTGCAATATTCTTTCCTGCCATGGCAGGGGGGTCGGACTAGATGATCTGCTCAGGTCCCTTCCAACCCTAGAAACTATGAAACTATGAAACTATAAATCCATGCTGGGTCCTTGTAATCAACCTTTCCTTCTCCAGATCCTTGTAAATATCTTTCCATAGGACATGATCCAGTAACTTCCTGGGGGTTCTGGTGAAGGTAATCACTGGTGACGGTAACCACTCTTGTAGTTCCCTGGGTCCTCCTTTTTGTGTTTTTTAAGGAAGGGCAGCATGGGTGACTCGTGCCATTTTAGTCAGGGGTGGGGCATGTGCCCCCCCACAGTGACCAGTCAGCAATGGGGAGGGAGGGGGAGGTGGCAAAACTCACCAACCAGGAATTGGCTGCGGCTCTCCCACTCTCTGGCCAATGCTCGCAGGGTGGACACTGGTGCTCCTGCCTTCCCCCCCGCCCATCACCTAAGTGGGGAGCACAGCCTGTCAGGGGATGCACCAGTGCTCTCAGGGGGTGCACATGCAACTCCTACACATCAGCACTGAAGGGTAGTACACGACCATTCTCCAGTCCTCTGTTACCCCTCCTGTACCCTGTGATTTCACAAATATAATTGCCAAGGACCCCGAGATCTCCACTCCCAGTTCCTTCGGTACCCTGGACTGAAGTTCATTAGGCATTTCTGCCTTGAATTATTCAGACCCATCCAAAGCTTTTTGATTGTTTCTCATTATTTCATCCCTCAGCTTGACCCCTTCCTTATCCAAATACTCCTTATTAGGCTCCTAGCTAGAGCTTATTTTAGATTTTATTTTATTTTATTTATTTATTTATTTTTGAGAAGACAGAGGCAAAGCAGCTGTTGAATACCTCTGTCCTCTTTGCAACTTCTTCGGAGAGTTTTCCCTGCCTATTTAACAGTGGACCCACAGATACTTTAGTCTTTCTTTTCTGGCCAGCATACTAATTGAAACTCTTGTTATTGTCATTAACTTTCCTTGTCAGATAGAATTCATTTTTATCTTTGCCTTCCTTATTTTGTCCCTGCAGGTTCTTCCTATTTCCTGGTAGCGTCCTTGGTGACCCACCCATATTTGCATTTGAGACATCCTTGAAGCTGCTTGTGCAGCCACATTGGTCTCTTACAATTCTTCCTGTGTTTCCACCATGCCAGAACAGTTTCTTGTTAGACTTTCATTACTGTGCTCTGAGAAGCTCTCAGACCTCCTGACTACCTTTGTCCTTCAAGCCATCTTCCCAGGGCACCGTGCCTATTAACTTCTTGTGTTTCCACAGGGATGAATCTGCCTTTTTTAAATCTAGTGTCCTAGTTCTGCTGACATCATGCTTTCCCCATCTCAGGCTTTCTGGAATTCTATATCAAAACAACTTCCTCCCAAGTTGCCCACTTTCACATCTTCCACCAGTTCTTCCTTATTGGTCAGGACAATCCAAGATAGATGATCCCTTACTCGTATCTTTCACCTTCCGGAACAGAAAGTAGTTCTCCACACAAATTGGGAATCAGCTTGACATTTTATGTTTGGCTGTACTGTCCTTCTAGCAGATGGAAAATTGAAGTTTCCTTTTCGTATCATCTCTTAGCTTTTGGACAATTTTGTCCTTCAAGACTGCCTTATCCATCTCCTCTTCCTGATTTGGTGGCCTATAATAAATATCCAACATCATATCAGTACTTCATTTTTCACCTTTTATCTTCACCCAAATGCATTCTGCTCTACTATCCTCTTTGTCCTGTACTGGGGAACAGGTGTATGTGTTTTGACATACAAGGTAACACCACCACCTTTTCTCCCAACCCAGTCCTTCCAAAACAAAGTGTAACGCTCAATGTTGACGTACCCAGTCATAACAGCTGTCCCACCAGGTCTCTGTTAATACCAATCAGATCATAACTCTTTTCACAGGCTGCAGCTTCCAGGTCATCTTGTTTATTCTTACATTTGTATGCACACATCAGACATATTGCATTTTAATGTATTCATTTCAATGTTGCCTCACCTACAACCATCCTGTGTCTCTCTGGCCCTATTCAAGAAATAAGTTGTTTGTTCCAGTCCTTTTTCCTCTGGAGTCTTTGCTCAGTTGCTGGCAGAAATTTTTCACCGTTTCCCATGGAACCTAGTTTAAAACTTTCCTTACTAGGTTGGCTACTGACTTCCAAAGGTGTTCTTTCCAATTCTGGTCAGATGAATCACATCTCTTGATTGCAGTCACCCCTCTTGCATCCACCCTTGTTGAAGAATCCCAAATAACATTAACACCACCATCTGAGCTGCATGTTTAATTCCAGGATACAATGGCTCCCTCTGGGCCCTTGCTTTTCACAGGGATGATTCATTATTAACCATGTTTGCCACTTTTGCACCAAGCTCTTTAAGCCTCCTGCCAAGAATTTCATTGGTGCCTCTGGTCTGCTCAGTGACCATATCACTGGTGCCTATATAGACATGGAGGAAAGGGTAGTGGCCTGAGGGTTGGATAAGCTTTGGTAGTGTCTCTGTGATGTCCTTAAATGGACTCCAGGTACACAGAATTCCTCCTGGGACACTAAATCTGAGTGGCAAATTGGTGCTTCAGAAGGGTTTCACCAACCACTACCACTCTTCTCTTCCTCCTTGGTTCAGTGGTCCTAGAGCCCCTATCCTTTGGGCCCTGCCTTTCCTGCTCTCTAGGCTACTGAGCTCTCTGTATCATGCCTGAAGATGTCCTCTGCTCTCTCTTCTCCTCAGCTATTCCATGGCGGAGTGTTTTAAAAGTGGTTGCTGGCTTCAAATCTTCTCTCCAATTCTGGGGACCTCCCATTCTTACAATAGTCACATACTGTCTTTTTCCTTCCTTTCTCTTTGGCTTCTCCAGTGTCAACCTTCCATAACTCCTGTCCAAATAATCTTTACTTTCCAATACAGCATGGATACCCATGCTTTCAATCTTTAATTTTTTTTCCTTCAGGGCAGACACTAACTTACACTTGGTGCAGATGAAGTAGTCATGACTGTCTGTTCAGAACAAAAGCATGGCACATCCCATATAGATCATGACTAGTGACCCAGCTTCTACTTTAGTGCCTCCTTTGCTCCCAGATGGACACCTAAGATAGAAAATTTCCATCTGGGTTGGGTAAGCAAAGAATCAGTGTAAAGAAAACCACACAAGGAAAACCCAAACACCCATACCTGGTCCCTTTTGCATCCTCACACACATGGAGTCTCCTGCTTCCTGGCTGTCTCCTCCAGTGAATTCCCTAAGCAAATTTCCTGTCTGTTTACTCTGCTCTGTTCCCTGCTCATGCTGTTCATGGGAGGATGCCTTTCTATAAGGCTGCCTAGCTTAGCTTTTACCCTAACTTAGCTAAACCAGCCCCACACAGAGAAACCCCTATTAATCAGTCACTCCAGCAGGGTAGAATGCAGGTAAGGGCGTGTGTGTAGTGGGGCGCATACTATGTAAAAACCGCATACACCAGGCACTAGGCAAATACGCCAGTACCAATCCGGCACCCAGAATCACTAGCTCCAGAAAAGCCTCTTGAGGGCAGTCCCACTCCTGAGCTGCTTAACCCACGGCAACCGGTTTCTGCTTAGTGCTCTGCTCTGTCCCCTTATTACCAGATAGCAAAACTTTAGCAAGTGTATTATATTGAATATTTGGAAGAATGCAGGATAGAGGTGGACTTGATATAGAGCTGGGTTTCTGTGTAAATCCATGTCTCCTGAGAAAGATACCCGTCCCATCTGCTCCTGTTCAGTATGTAGCAACCCCTAGAAATTCTGCAGTGGAGTTATCTTAGAATGTTCTTATGTGGCCCAAGATTACTTCTGGGCTAAAGGTCATGGGCATAAGTTTTGGCAGTGGTCTTCGGCTCAAAATGGAGGCTGTGTAGACATGGTCTAGATGCAAAGACCCCTTTTTGCCTTGAATTTGAACAGGACTACAATGAAAGCACAGACATTTTAAAATGTAATTAGCAGGGATCCTGATTTTCTCTGATAAAAAAATCCCCAATTTTCCAATACAAAAGGTAACCCCAAATCCACATTTTTTCTGTGATGAATTGAAACACCACTATATATATATATATATATGCAGCATTTCATTTTAATCTTGAAAAAAGTAGATTTTGCAACACTTTTTACATCCAAAAATTGGGGATTTTTTTATCAGAGAAAACCAGGATCCCTAGTAATTTTTAAAAAATAGTCTTACATTAAAAAAAAATATCAATTTCATAGGATAACCTTTTCAGCTACATTGTGCAAGCCTTATATTGGTGATTACTTATTCATGCAAGTAGTTCCTTTGAATTAAATGGAATTTCTCATGTGAGCCACTGCTCAGTCATATGAGTAAGGGACCAGTGTCACAATCTGGGCCTTTAAGATTACCATGTGGGTGAAATATTCAAAGTAAACATGCTTAGAAATACTGCATGCCACACTTGCTGCATCCCATGTACAAACATACTTTCATGTTTTTGGGACAATAACAAGAGGAACACAACTGCATATTGCTTTCAAAACATGAGTCACATAAAATCACCATTTAATATATGGGTGGGGAAACTGGGTAATGAAGTAGGGCTATCAAGTAGGATAATGAAGTCTAAACTACAGCAAATTGCATGGAAATCATCAGTGAATAGGGAATAAAGAGCAGAAGATGGAAAGGTCATGGGGATATCACAGTTCTCAGACAGCAGAACTACGGTGTTTAAATTGATGAAAAATTATGGGCAGAATATAGTGCTGCAAATTATGGTTAAAGTAACCTCTGCTACAGGCAACAGATGACTTTGGGAAAGTATGATTCTTATGTAAGAGAAAAAGATCAGGCTGTACTAGTATGCAGTCTGGCAAATTAACAGGCATGCTGAATATGATAGGAATATGAATTGTCATTAAAATTAACCAGTGTAAAAGGAGAAAGGATTACACTCTTCAAGATTTCAAAGCCCGAAAAGAAAATAAATACTTTTATATTAATAGAAATATATATCTTGTTTCAGCACTATATACAATTAATTTAGCTCACGTTTGAGAGAAGCAAGCAAACAATCCTATATGCCCCCTGCCCCCCTACACTCCCTCCCCTAGTTTATACACATAATGCTGCTTTTAGTTGCGATAAACATGTTAAGTTGCTTGTTTTTCACAGGCATTCTGGCAGCCACCAGGCATTCATTTAAAACATTCAATACCTTAACTTTCACAGAAGTTGAGATTAACAAATATATCTTCAGAGCAAAACTGTTTGCACAGCCATTTAATTTGTCTGTTTGTTTATTTGTGAGAGGGAGGAGGCTGAAAAGAGAAAGCAAATATGACAACTTGGGGCAGATAGATGATGTTTAAGGGTACTGAGGAATCATCATCAGGAATCCAGGTTTTCTCTGTTTTAAAAAAAAATCTCCAATTTTCAGTTTAAAAAGTCACCTCAAATCCACATTTTCCCATGATTTAAATGAAACACCACAATATCTATCTATCTATCTATCTATCTATCTCATATATAGAGCTAGAGCTAGAACTGTTTCATTTAAATCACAAAGAATGTGGATTTGAAGTTACTTTTTTAACTGAAAATTAGAGGGGGTTTAAATCAGAGAAAACCAGGATCCCTCATCATCATCATCATCATCATCATCATCATTAGTAATAGTTCTTTGTTCACCTCAGCAGTAGGAGAAATATGTCATAATAATATTAGTAGTAATAACAACAATAACAATAATAGTTTTCCACTTTTAGCAGTTGATTTTTCATCCAAATCACAGGCACAATTACAGGCAGAACGATGACTTCCAATATGCCAAGTTCTTCATGAGAAGGATTTTTTTAGAAAATGGTGCCACCAAGCCTGCACTAAATATTTTACATTTTCATCATCTGTATTCAACCCCTGGACTCCTTTACTGATTTCTACCACAAGTGTAATACCTACCACCCTGTAATCAATTTTTCTCTAAAATATTCCTACACAAACATTATCTTTCCAGATACCACCTGGGACGATACCCTACAAATTGCTATATACCGAAAACCCATAGACTGCCCCATTTTCTTCCATAAACTCAGCAGTTACCCCAGGCACACAAATAAAACAGTGATCTACAGTCAAGATACCACAGCATCGGCTCTTAGGACACTACTCATGACACCCTGAAAACTGAAAACCATCTTTACACAGCAAGGGCACTCCAGCAGAAACCATAACCTTGAAAAATCTACCCAAACACCCAGTAGCAACCTGCTAAAATACAAGACAAAAAAACCCATTAACTGCACACACCCTTGGTTGTCACTATTGTACACTTGAATAAATATGAAAGATCATCAAATAACTACAGATTATGCTTGAAAAGGACCAAATTTTGAACGAAATATTCCAAGTCCCATTCCTCCTCCCCCCGCCCCACTACTTGTAGCCTTCAAACAGACACCTGATCATCAGAAGCAAGCTCCCTGCTGATCAATAGGCACTAAATGGTGCCCAGTCCTGCCTGAATCATAAATTCAAGACCCCTTAATGTAGTCCCACTGCCACAACAATCAACCCTCTCCAAAACACAAACATCAGAATCCATGGATCATAGGATCGTAGGAATAAGAAAGTTGGGCTGGAAGGGACCTCATCAGGTCATGTCATCTGGCCCACTACTGAATACAGGATCTTTACAGTCAAGTGTGTCTAACCTGCTCCTTGAAAACTTTCAAGGATTCCACAATTTCTTTATTAGTGCATTCTAGTGCTTGACCATCCTCATTGTCAGAAAGTTCCTTCTAATCTTGAACCTAAATTTCCCCTGCGGTAGCTTCAGCCCTTTACTTCTACTGCTGTATCTACCACACTGGAAAAGGGTACTATGATGGTCAAATCTTGTCTATCCCAGACATGCAGTCTGTACAATAAAAGATATCATCCCACCCATAAAAATTCTTGCTTCTTGCATATATCCTGAATCATCATAGGAACAGCATCACTTCAACATACTAAGTGATAATTTGAATAGTTCCACAATAAGTAAATCGTTTATTACTCCCTGTAATTCTTACATATGATTATTGCATTTGATTTCTTCCATTTCATCTTAAAAATGCCGCAGAAGAATTACTGTGAACTTGGCAAAGATTGTAATATATCCTTGTGTATATTATAGATATTATGAAAGAAATATTGTGATTTATATATATAAAATTTGTCTAAATGTTTTTTCCAGATCTTCCTCCCCCCACTGCATTCATGGGAAATCTTGTGAACATGTTTCACAGTCTGGTGGCATTTCAGAACTAAGGAAATCACTTCTGATTTTCTGAAGTATAGTCAGGCAAAGTTAATAGAACAATCTTCTTCAGATAGATCTACCCTGGAAAGTATTATTCAAAAGGATGTACTGTGCTGAGGCTCCATCACGTCAGACTCCTTTGTGTCAAAGGGAAGGTATATAAGAAGGGCTGCAGCTTGTAATCCAGGCAGGCATCAGGTATTGCCAACCCCCCAAATTTATATTCATGGATCAGATTCCCAGAATAAAGAGATTGTCCTCAGAACCACCTTTCAGCCATTGGGTTTCTGTAGTGTCCTCCATCCCTCAGCCCTGCTTGCATCTGAACTGAATAACTGAATTAAAGTTATTCAGTAATTCTAATTAAATTTATAAATCTAGTCAACCTGTTAGGCACATAAGTGATCTTAGATTCTATTCCACCTTCTCAAGTCCCTGAAAAATAGTTAATGCAAAATGAGGGTGGGTCCTCCTGTCCTTTGCAGTTTCTTTGTTACTGAAACTTAAGGGTAGGATTGTGTTTGTTACAAAAGTAGATGAATTAATGGATTTTCAGGGACTTGAACAGGGTGGATTGACTCAAATGTTGAATAGGTAGGATAACTAGCAGTGAGGATGTTGGGCATCAGCCCCACGTACTGATTATGGCAGCCCTCGGGACATGCTGCAGCACTGTGGACTATGTGCAAGGAGGTATTTCGCTTTCCACACACACTCTCATGACATTCAAATTCCTAGTTACACCTCTGGGTTGAATAGGTTTTAGTCCTTTAGCCAGGACAGATAATATGTTGAAACTGGAGTATTTTTAGAATTCTGGATTTGTACAGTGGAGGAAGATGAACTATTAAGTAACTGCTCTAACTTAGTTTTCATTGTTGAAGTAATTGAAAATCACTTGAAAAATATTGTTATAGCAAAGGAATTAATCAAAAAAAATCTAGCTATTCATCCAAAACACTGGTATGTTAGACTGAAAATTGCTTTTCATGGCATCTTAATTCAGGAAGCTCCAGTCAATATTTGTTAAATATCTTACAATTTTCCCTATAATATTAAAAAAGAAAAGAAAAGATGGATTTAATAAGGAAACCTTGCATTATTGAGGCAGTGTCTTGAATCATTATGGTCTTCCTTTTCTCCCACATCTTTAAAGAGCTTTCTAAACATAGCTGTCTGGAAGTTCTTCTTCCACTATACAGAATAGACCCATAGGTGTTCAAGGTTCTGCCAAATGCATTTAACTGGTGTCAATGTAATTAATTTCATTAGCTTATATATTTGTGTCCCACAAGCAGAGTTAGGAATCAGTGGTATATTTATATGTACTGTCTATGGAAAGATTCTGGTGTCTCCCCTGCTCTTCTTCCATACTTTCTCCTATTTATCTGAACTGCATTTCAAAGCACAGCAGTCTTGGTAAGGACAATCTTTAACAAATAATACAAAAGGCTGAAGTCATTGGTACCACTGATGAAATTTTAGTAGTTCTCTGACTTAGATTTGTTGCCCTGTGAGGTCAGGCCAACACTCAGGCTCTCAATATTGCTCTGTTAGACAGGAGGGTATGTCACAATTGCACATATACAAACACACAAATCAAGGTACATACGCACACACTACCAACACAGGCACATATACATCCAAACCAGCCTAGGCACATGCATACCTATCACCAATTCAATCACATACACTATACACCCAAAAGTTAGACAAAAATCAATTGTCTATACCTGCACACTCAGTACACATACACAAATCACTGATTTGTATATCATGTACACAATGACATATATATGTATACACACACACACACACACACCAGTTCACACACATGCAACCCACCTACACATAGGGAGTTCTTAACTTGGATGGTACAGTGTGTGGGTGTGTGTGTGCTTGGGGTAGCTGTGATACTTCGGGGGAAGGTTAAGGTGAAGAGAGAGAGCTAAACTGTAGGGAGTAAAAGTTGCCAGAACCAGGATTAGAACAGGGGAATAAAGCAAAACTGGCGGAGGAACTGAGACTTGGGGTTACTTAAAGTAGATTGGGGCTGGAAACTGAGGCAGACAGCTGATATACTTGGTGGGGGGGAGAGATAAGTGGTGGCAAGGAGGAGACAGCCAGGAAAGAGAGAGAGCTTGGAACTGGAAACAGGCTGACAGCTTAGAGATTGGGGCGGGGGGGCACAGATAAGTAGTAGTAAGGAGGAAACAGTCATGAAACAGGCAAAAACCCAACTCAGGGTTTCAAAATAACAAGTTTATTAAACAAACAACAAACTACACAGCCCCATGAAGTTATTGGCGCGCGCGTGCGCACACACACACACACACACACACTCACAATGGCAGCAGGAGAAAGAGACTCAGTAGAAGGGTTGGAGTCCAGGCAGGGAAGAGAAGCAGAGTTCAAGTCGTTGGTTGAAGAGGGGGTGGGGAGGTGATAGCTACCTATCCAGGCTGGAAAGGGGTCCTTGTCCAGCAGGTGTTGTCCAGAGGTGGGTCACTGGCAGGGCCTCTGGGTGGATAAATGGTGTAGTATGGTGATGGTCCAGATGGAGAGGGCGTCCCAAGGCGTCATCCTTCACTACCCCTTTTTATGGGGCAGACTACCTCTGATCTCCTATGGGGAGGGCTTGTCCAGGCAATGTCACTTCTGTTCCAGGGGGGTCCAGATGTTCTTACTGAGCATGTGCAGCCTTGGAACAATGGTGGGTTGCCTCATCTTTTGTTTCTTGAATGCTGAGGGTGGTTTCAAGGGCTGGGTCATTGGTCCAGGTATTGGTGTTGATGGTTCGGTCATTCAGAGGGAGCTATTTCTGGATCTACTTCCATTGTCTCTCAAACACCCTCATTCATCCCCAAGTTACATAGGAGGGGTAGCATGAGTCATAGGTTACACAACCAGGCATGGGAATAAGATGGAGGCTTGACAATCCAAGATGGAAACTTGACATGACTTATGCTAACTTACATATATAGGCTTAAAACAATAATCACACAATATAAAAGCAGTAAAAAAAATCTCTACAAACATGATAATTATCACTTATAAAACAGTGGATATCTATATCAAAATAGCAGGACACTTATTTGCATAGGGGAGAGAAATAAAACTTACTACCTAAAATAAAATGTTAAAGCTTATCCTGCATCTTAACTTACTTATACTTATCTTTAGGGAATAGAGAGGGAGATAAAAAGTCAGAAATGGTTGGGGAAGGGGAGGGAATGCATTTTAAATGCAAAAAGGAAAAACGGGGTTTTGCTACACATTGATAAAACAGATTTCTTTGTCGGTGGAGTTCTTTACTATACAAAGCCTACATCTGACATATCACATGGATTTATGTAGTTAATAGATAACTACAGAAATTCACATAATTTATGTAGGTCTATATTATACTTCTTTCAGAAAGAATGGACCCTTACTTATTTCTTTGCATTGTATCAGGCCAAGTACATTTTTCTATTAATGTTACAAAGGTTATTTTAAGCTATTTTAAATGAATGGAGAATTTTTGTGCCATGGAGTTTTAGTTTCATGTCATATCCATTTATAATTGACAACTCTCTTATTTGATGGGCATATCTACACAAAATGCAGTAATGCACATTACCCTAATTTAATGTGCATTAAGGGTTTGCATCTACACGTGTGTGCTCTTACTCCACACTAAAATGATGAATTTAGGTTAATCACACCCAAATTTGATACCATCAAATGCAGGTATGAGATTTAGGTGTGATTAGCTAAAGTGCATTAGCACACCAAGCTGGCAGAGGGTAGGTTTAGGTTAGATATCAGGAGGCGCTACTTCACAGTCAGGGTGGCTAGGGTCTGGAACCAGCTTCCAAGAGAAGCACCCTGGGGGTGTTTAAGAGGAGGTTAGATGAACATCTTGCTGGGGTCATTTGACCCCAGTATTCCTTCCTGCCATGGCAGGGGGTCGGACTAGATGATGTGCTCAGGTCCCTTCCGACCCTAGAAACTATGAAACTATGAAACACCTGTGGACACTACCTGGCACTAACTTTAGTGCTGGGTCTGCCCGGCCACTAGGAGGCTGGCCTGAGACCAGCACCATGAGTCCTGGCTGACCACCTATCCTGCCCCAGCCTGGGCTGCTCTGTGGCAACCCCTAGCTGCAGAGTATAAAATCCTGTAGCCATTTTGTGCCATGGGGCACACACACTAGGAGTCTGCAGGAGACTGCTCACCAGTCTAGGAGCCCAGCAGGCCCTCTGTACCCCCCTGGACAGGACCAAGGATATCTCTTCCTGGTCAGTCCTCCTCCAGAGCTACTGCTTGGCCACACCTGAGTGTTGCAAAGGGATGCAGCTTACTGCACCCCTTGGCCAGTCCTCAGATCCCCCCAGGGCTGCTGGCTGGCTGTCTCTGGCAGCAGAGCCACCACCTGCTCTTTGCTGCTACTTATCCCAAGCTGTATCCTGTGCTTGCAGGTCCTGTGGTGAAGTGCCTCTGCCATGTGGCTCCTAGTCCCTGACCATGCCTTTGTGCTGGGGTCAAAGCAGCCACCATCATGTCCACCATGTCCTCCCCGTTGAGGCCTGGCTTCATCCTCATGTGCACACCTGTCCCAACTGTCCAAGGTTCCAATTAGACCCAGGGAGTAGGTACATGAGCTCATGGCTCTGTGGGGCCATGCTGATGTGCAGAGGCAGCTTGCACAGGGCAGGCACTTAAACTCTTACATATATGAGGCCAACTCAGGTGGGTTACATGTACAAGGCCACTTCCAGATTGTTCAGTAGTGCTGCATAAAAGTCAATGTCTTGCGGCACAGTGGATGGCCATGACCAACTTCAATCATCAGTCCAGTTATGCCCAAATGACCATTCCCTTTATGAAAGAGTTGACCCACATTGTGGTGCCCTGGGAGTCAGGGCTCACCCCTACAATTACCAACAGCATGGGTGGCCCTGCACTCCTCCCTGGTTGCTGTATCTACTGGCAACTTGGGGAGCCCTGTCCAGTCACTGCCTTGACCTCAACCTAGCCCCACACCCTGACATGAGGAGTGACTGGCCATGCCAGCACCAGCTATGAGCACCACAAGCTCCTCCCTGGGCAGGGCCTCCTAATCCATTGGCAGAGATGACTGTAGCAGAGTGCAGTGCCCACTTTCCCATCCCATGGCACACTTATGCTAATAAATGAATGTCCCGAAACATTGGATGTTAGGAGAGGCATGGTGGCTGGAATTTCTGGCTGGAACAATTAAACAAAAATCCAACCCACTGGGTGAACGGTGGGCTACACTGCAAACATGACAGCCACCACAAAATATGGGACAGGCTGTAGTCTCCCCACTTGGCTTTGTGGGGCCCCTTGACTGTGGGGCCCCCTGAAGCCACAGGTTCCACAGGATAGGACAGGCCAGCCCCATCAGTCAGTCACAGACCACATCCCCAAAGGCCTGTAGGTGGTAGGCATGGCACCTTTGGGAGGTGGTGGCCTGTCCCCAGGCAACCATAGGCGGAGCCATATTCCCTGGAGCAGCATAGGCTGCTGTGTCCCATGGGGCAGCCTGCCACCCACTGTGGTTGCCACAGACCCCAGGCCTAAGGGGGAACATCCTGAGGCTGGGGTGCTGGCCACATTCCCCTGGGCTCTGACCCCTAGGCACCCCACTCCATGGGCCCCCTTCTCTGTGGCAGTAACAGACTAAGACACAATGTATATAGTTTGAACATTGGGGAAGTGGGTTTTTTATTTTTGGTGGGTGGGGAGGGTGACAGAGGATCTCTGTTGAGTGGGGAAGAATGGGGGTGGGGGTTCTGTGGGCAACAAGGTGTCTTTGTTTCACCCCCATGTGTACTGAGAGGGGTGTTTGGGGTGGACAGGGGATAAGGGGTGTGTGGGTGATGGGGCAGGCAGGCTGGAGTGGGGAATGCAGAAGGAGGGGTTCCTCCCCAGTTAGTGTCCTGGCCCCCACTGATGTGTGCATGGCTGTCTTGGGGCCTGGGTGGTGGGGGGTGTGCCAGGACCAGCTGGGCCAGCACCATGGCCAGCAGTAGCATAGGGCTCTAGTGTCACTGGCAGGTGTCAAGCTGGAGTAAAGGGGCACTGGATGCTGTTGGCCTGAGCAGCACTGGGATAGGGAGGCACGATGAGCAGGGAGGGAGCTGACACATGCTGCCCCTGCACTGGGCATGTGGTTCCTGGGAAGGAGTTGGCTAGGGATCAGAGCTCCCAAGATGGCTGCCAAGTGGTGGCAGCTGGCTTGAGCTTCAACATGGCCGCCAGGTCCTGGCAGCCATGTGGCCAGAGGCTGGAGCTCCCCCTGCTGGCCACAGAGACACATGGAAGGGCTGAAGGGACTTAAAGTTAGTGCCAGGTGCATTAACTTTAATCCCAAGTCTATGCATGTGTAGATACCTGCCAAAAATCACTTCATGTGCATTAGCTTAAAACTCATTAAATTTAGTCATGCTTATTTGCATGTGTAGACATGCCCTATATGTATTACCTATTTAAGTGCTTCTAGAGACTTTAGTGGATACTACCCCCGGCCTCCAATTTTAGTCTTGACAAAAAAGGAAACAGTGGCAGAGATCCTAATTCTAAGTACAGCTATATGAATTTAGAACAGGAAAGTGATAGTGGGAATGGAGTTTGTGCTGGATCTTAGCATGGGACAACAAAGCTAAGACAATTTAAGGTTGTGCTAACTATTAGTTATTACTTCCTTATCTGTGAATTAACAGAATGATTTGTGAATCCAGAATACAGCAAATAAACCTGTTAAAACAGATCAACTGCTTCTATCCCAACCCTCTTTTAAACAACTTTGACCTGCAATCATCATGCCCTTAGCAACAGTACCTTCCACACTGCAGGAAAGATTTTAAATAGGATCAAAACCTCAATTTTTTTCTTTTCTCTTTTTTTCTTCCCCATTTCCCTTAGTCAACTGAGCACTAGCTATATCAAAATATTTATATGGCACCTTTTGTTGGGTCGTGGTTACTTCTACCTCACTAATGTACTTATCCTCCAAGTCTTTTTTTAAGGTAGAGAAGTACCTTATTACTATTTACAAGCAGGAATGCTGATACAGAAAAAGAACTGAGGTGATAGAAAATGACTTGCTCAAAGTTACATAAAAAGCAGGTAGTAAATAGCAGTGTCCTGAAGTGAACCTAAGTCTGCCCATTCCTAGGCTAGCTCTGTGACTTCAAGCTAGCATTTCCTTTAGAAGAATGGTATTATTTTACACTCTCCATGACCCCCTCTAATTCCACCACTCCAGCTTCCTTATTAATACACTAGTTTTTAATTAATTGTTTCTGGAAAAAAACATAAAACTTCTCTTTTCAAGGACATCAGTGTATCAGGGAAAATGAAAGGGAAAACTTTTTTGTCAAAATTACATATTATAGTCTATGTGATCACCAGACTTCAGAAATATACTGTGATATAATATCTCACTCTGTCACATTATTAACCTATCTCTGACTCCAAGAAGTGTTCATTTGGATTTGGAAATTGCAAAAGTCTATCTGTGCTACAAATCCAGATGTTAATCTGATATAAACTGTCCTCCCATCTCATATCTGGCAGCAGTTTCAAATGTATTCTCTAACATTTATACTTATACTTTCTGCATGTATAGGCAATTCATGGACCAGCTTCATATAAATTAGTCACTGCAATTGGTTTCCAAAAAGGCAGAGGTTGTAACTTTAAAAAAATTATTATTTACAAAAGAAATGGGCTCCCCACTTACCCTGAAATCAGAGTTCCTTTTTCAGAGGTGCCTTTAGAAGAAAAGACTGAAACATTTAAATATAGATAATTTATAGTATAAAGTGATACCACCAGTGCATGGAAGGCACTCTGCAGATGCCCTATGAGCAGATAGTGTACCAGTTAGGGCCTTGTTACATGGTAATTTTAGGTGGTTTCTGGAGTCCTTAAAACCTGGATTGTTAACACATTAATGACTGAAAGTGGATTTAAGCACTTGTTATGTGGCTCAAAGTTACGCCACTCCAGGACAGGATTATCTCTGATCTGTGGTACACAGCTTATGTTACAGTAAGATGTAACCACTCTAGGCTGCACCATAGTTTTGCAGTTCCCAAACTCTGACAGATTGTGCACCACCAGTTTAAAATGATACAACCTTAAGTACCACCAGCAATTTTTTCAGTTCAATCTTAAGTACCACAGATATTTTGTTGTCATATAAGGTAATTATAATAATGTGGCCCTAGATCCCCCACAGCTGCTGCTACTGCTAGTGAGTGCAGGGCTTTTTTTGGCTTTTTTTTAAATGCCAAGGGGCTGGGGCCAGGTGGGGCAGCCATCAGAGGTCTGGGGGTACAATTGGGGGATAGGTCTGGGTGGGGCAGCCATTGGGGGTCTAGGGGTGTAATCAGGAGACAGTGCCATGTGGGGCAGCCATCAGGGAGGATGAAGGAGCTGGAAGGGGATGGGGCTGAGCAGGGCAACTATCCAGGGGATTGGGAAAGCAAGCTGATGTGGGGCATGTAGCCCTGCAGGAGTGGGCAGTAGCCCCTGCGGGGTCCATGTGACCCCTATTGAGAGGCTTGTATTCCCTGTGGAGGGCTGTGGCCCCTATGGGGGTGGGGAGTAATTTGTGAGCTGTGTAGGGGTGCCGCACCCTGTAGGGGGCAGGGAACACACCCCTCCTGAGCAGTACCCCCACACAGTCCTTGCATGATCCACCCAAACCTACCCACACACCCCACAGCTCCCCACATCCCTCCACAGCCACCCGCATTCCCCCACCCCTCTACCCACCCCACTTCTGCAGACCCCACCTTTCCCGAAGCACACACCCTACATGTCCAGTTGCTGGTCAGGATGAAACCTGCTGGCAGGACATATGGCTGCAGGGCAGCTGTCTTCATGTCCTGGTTAGTGAAGAGACCGGAGGACCTCTAACTGCTCTATAGTAAAAAAACCAAAGGCAAACAGTAAAACATATAGGTATTTATCATTCATTGTATTATGATTATAGACACACTGGTAGGCTTCCAAATTGCTTTATCACTGTAGATATATCAATAAAACATTGCCCAACTGATCGCTGTCTCTCTGTCTGTCTGTCTGTCTCTCACTCTTTCTCTCTATATAGTCATCTTTTGTTTTAATTGTGGAGAAACATGGATTTTGGGGTATTTTACTGAGTGATTTGGATTTTTTATCAGGGATTTTTCCATTTTTAAATATGGAACATCAGAATTCCTGCTAGGGAGGCCAGTCACAGTAACCTGGCAGAGGACCCTGATTAGAGCTGGCACATTAGACCTAGCTGGAGATGGCTGACCTGCTCACCAGATAGAACCTGCTTTGAAAGTTCAGAGTAGGCCACCACACTGGAAACATCTTCCTGGTGATAGCTGCCCATATGGCTGGGCAGGAACACACATGGCAGAAGTGCCACACAAAGGCCAACTATGCAGCTACAGCCCACTAACAGCTGGCCCAGATGGGCAGATGCCTCTACTGCCTGTGCATCTGGGTACAGTAGATTGTTGTAGACTGCTGCAATAGGTAAAGGATGCAGGGAACTTTCAGGGCTGCTTCAGCAGTCCAGCTAGCACAAGAGGTAGTGTCCCCAGGTACCAATTCGCCAGGCCCCAGAAGCTCCTGTTTATTTGTATCTTCCAGAGATCTTGGGGCTTAAGGCCCACCTAGTTAACTAATAGCCCCCACTGTGTGAGGCCAAAGGTTGAAAGATACAACTTTTTTTAATCTTGTGGGGCAACTAAGGAAGAAACAGGATAGAAGTGATGTGGGGGTCAGAGTTTCAAAATGTGAAAACAAGTTATCTGGAGAGGGATACCATGCAGAGCCTTCCAGGCCGCACCCACCAGTCCTCAAAGGCATCTAAGAAGCCAGTGGATGCTGACCATTGGTTCTCTGCCCATAAACATGTACAGATAGTTCACAGGAAAGTGGCCCTGCAGTCCCCAGGCAACTTCCTGATCAAAGCCTCCTTCCTGATCATGTACAGGGCCCAGTTGGCCAGGACCTAGAGGAGGTTGACCAAGAGGTTCCAGGACTTGGTGGGTCCATGGACAGGGTGCCCAAAGTTGGGGGGAGAAGGTGGCAGGGTTGTATCCTGGTGCACTTGAGGGTCATATTTTCCAGGGTCTCCCTCTGACAGAAGAAGGGGCATAAGACCGGAGTGTCTGTGAAGCTTGCCACATACACACCCATGGCAATGGCTCCATGAAGGAGCCACCAGCTGAGGTTTCCAGTGGCTCACGGGATGAGGGTGGGGTACATAGTCACTGGGGTGCCCCAGCCACACCCTTACCAAGCAGGTCCTGCCATTTGATGTTCAGGTAAGACATGAGTGTGGCATTATGGATTGTATGGTGCGTGAGCATCTAGAAGTGGCAGCAGTGGACGGTGGAAAAGCAGATTGGTTTGGTGCCCTCCAGCGATCTCAGGGAGCAGGGAGTTCAGGGAGTAGGGAGCACCACAAGGCCAGGCAAGGTGCTGGACCTACAACAAATTCCAGTGGGTTGGAGGACATGGGGGGCTTGTGGACCATCACCATGCAGGACCTGGTCAACAAAGGCAAGGGCATTGGGAGGTAGGGCAGATTTCATCTCCTGAACCAAACAGAAGGTCACTTGTGTCATGAGTAGATCCATGTGCCGGGCCAGCACAGAGGGGCCCAGCCACTCCTGTCTATCATAGTCCAGGAGGTCTCCAATATGAGTGACCCCAGCTAGGATCAACCTCTGTCACAACCAGGCCACCTCTGCTGTAGGCACCTCCAGCTTGGGGTTCTGGAAAAGGGCCTCAATAAGCAGGTTGGCACCCTGGGTGAGTGTCCCAGGAAACCTGGAGGTGGAGAACAGCTTCCAGGCCCAGTGGAGGTCTTGATAGAACTCTGGTAGCCCTCACAGGTCCTGCAGGGAGAAGCCCCACAGGCCAAGGAGCTGCCAGTCATATTGGAGCCCCCAGAAGTGGTGGAAGAAGGCATGTCCCAGATGGCCCCACGTTGCATGGCTACTGACACTGTATAGCAGTCTCTGCAGGGCCTGAAGGCAGAACATCAGGACCTGACTGATCACACAAATGAGGCCCACAAGGGGAGCCTCAGGAGCTCTGCAGTGACCCAGTGCTGTCCTGGCTAGAAAAACTCCAGCGCCCATCTCTGGAGACCTGCCAAGATCTCAGGGAGCACAGGAAGGGTGTGTAAGCAGTACCAGAGCATGGACAGGACCATCTGGTTCAGCACCAGCACTCTCCCACGCAGGGAAAGATACCTCAAGAGTCCTGCCCATGCCTGGAGCCATTCCATGACCCTTGCCTCTAGCTGGTGCCAGTTCTCTGGTGGGGAGGGGCTCGTGGGAGACAGGTAGAACAGCGAGCCCACATTCCATTGGATCCAGGGAGGAGTGAGCCCACCTGCCACCCATCACCCACCGTCAGGCCCAAACTCTTGGCCCAGTTGACCCAGGCAGAGGAGGCTGCCAAATACAACATCTGGCTGGACTCCATCTGTGCCAGGTCACCTGAATCCTGGACCATGAGGAGTACATCATCAGCATATCCCAGAAACTCCTGAGAATGAGTAGCCCTGAGATACTTGCCAGGGCAGCTTTTTCTACTGATGGGGCCAGGACAGGGTAGCTTTTTACCCTGCTGAGGCCAGTACAGGTGCTGGCCCAACGCTCTCTAGTTCTCCCTGGCTGCAGATCCAGGAGGAGCTAGGCAGGGTTATTTTGTCCCAAGTGGCACAACTTGCACTACACCAAAGTGCATGTCCAGGAAAGAGCGCTGCAGCAAAAAAGTCCTGGTTCAACTTTGCACCACTTCTGTTTGAGCTGTTGTAAGTGCACATGCCTGCATGTATGAACACACCCTATAGGTTTTTGATACTACACAGCATTGTCATAAGTAAATGGTGAATATGTGAATCAGATAACATTACTACAGGTTGGATAGATGAATAACCGCAATCGAAGGGTAAATTTAAATGGTTCAACACCAGAAAGCAGGTTTCAATGAGGTTCAACTAATCTGTTCTATTTACAGTGCTGTTTAACATGCTTGTTGATTATTTGGATTCCAGAAAAAACAGTTTCTCTATCAAGTTTGAAGAACCTGGAACTCACAACAATAAGGCAGAATCGTCTTTATAGATTTGAAGAAGGAGGCTGGATATGCACATGATGGGGATAGTTTAGAAATGTCACTCCAGCACAGACCCAGGGGGGAGCTAGTGGTGAAGTTTCCCTTTGATTCCTGCTCAACCCAAACTTTAAAACCAACTACCTGGAAGGAGCAAAAGCATTTATATTCAGACAGAAATGAGGGAATCAATTGACTTCATGACTCATTATAATTGGGGGTTTTGGTTTTCTCTGTTTGAACATAACAAGTTCTCTGATTAAAAACCCATAATCCATGATAAAAATGACAGGCCTCTCTCTTTCTCTCTCTCTCTCTCTCTCTACGCGCACACACACACACACACACACACACATATATATAAAATTTAGACCTAATGCTTTATTGATATATTTACAGTTTCAAAGCAATTTGGAAGCTTACCACTACAATAAAATAAATTCTAAAAAACTATAAATTTTGGCATTTGATTTGGGGTTTTTCATCATGGAAAATTAGAGCTCTTGCTGAGATCACTCTGTACATCCCAGGGATTTACGAGCAGAAAAAAGTCAAAATTATATGCAGAAGAATTCAAAATTATGCACAGGAAAAATCAAAATTATGCTAAATTAATTCTTTTTATGTTTTTAAACATTAAACCAAATATAGCCTTCTTTAGAAATATATGTAGGTACTTTGTATGGTTGGGGGGTAGGCGTGGAGTGTTTGTATGGGGACAATTTGTGAAGGTGTGGGGTGTGTGGGTGAGGGGGCTGTTGGGTTTGGGGATACTGTGAAAGGGTTTGGATGTTTGTGGGGGGTTTGTGCAGGTGTGAGGTTTGTGAGGGGTGGATAAGTGAATATGTGGAATTTGGGGGGGTTGTTTGTGGGGGTTGTGAGGAGGTGTGGGGGGATTTGGGGGTGTGTGTGAGGTTTGTGGGTGGGTGTGGGCTTGTGAAGGGGTGTGTGTGTGGTGGGGGGGTTGTGGGAGGGTGTAGGGTTTGTGGTACATGGCTCCCACCACTGGTGGTACAGCACCAGCAGGAAACAGGCAGCAGGCCTTTGGGACATTCATGGCTGTGACAGGCATAGCCCCTGATGGTGCACACCAGGGCCTATTGGCAAAGAATCCACCTGGCCCAGCCTGCTGGCATGAGTCTTCAAACCAGACTGAGCTGGCCCTGTGTTAGCATGCGCAGATCACAGCACTGCAGGCAGAAGCAATACACCATCAAGCCAGGTGAGCTCCTGCTTGCCTCCAAATGCTGCTTCCCACTGGAGTGCTGGAAGCCTCACATGGAGGCACTTAGCCAGCTGGCCTGACCCAATAGTACATGAACCAGGAGCCACCACAATTGGGCTGGGCAGGCTCCATGCTTTCAGATGGGGTTTCAAGCACTCCAGCAAGAAGCCACACATGGAGGCAAGCAGAAGCCCATCTGGCCCAATGGCACATGACTCCATGCCCTCATATGTAGCTTCCCACTCAACCCAATGACACATGGCTCTTGGTCCATGTGCCATCAGCCTAGAATGGGCTAGCCCTGTACAGGGAGGTTCCAGCACTCTACTGGGAAGCTACACATGGAGTCATGGGGTCATGTGGCATCAGGCCAGACAGGATCTCCCATGTCTTCACATGCAGTTTCCCACTGGAGGGCTGGAAGCCTAACATGGAGGCATGTAACTGGCTGGCCCAGCCTGATGGTTCATGGATGGCAGCAGTACCTCAGCAGCCACCCAAGTCTCTGGCATGCCACAGAATCCCTTGAGCTTCAACCATGTCCTGTTGCAGTGCCTGTGTCTCATGGAAGCAGGTGGCAGGGCAAGTGCCCTGGCTTTTCAATACAGGTAAAAGACCCTGCTTTACCACCCATCCCTCCCTTCAGTGGGGCACAGGGATGCTGTCCAAGTTCTCCCATGCTGGCCTGAGAGCAACTGCAGACACCTTCCTTACCCTTCAGCCCTCATCCACACGTCCCTGCCCATAGGTGGCAGAAGGTTGGGCCTAAAAGGGCTTAGCTGCCCCCCAAACACAGGGCAGTGGGTCACAGGCTCCAGCTGGCTGCAGCCAGCATTCCCTCTAAGTTGTGAAGTATACATGGTCAAGCAGGCACACCTGGCAACATGGCATGAGTGCACCTGTGCAGCCATGCATGCTGCACAGCTTAGAGGAAACTCTGGCTGCAGCATGGGTGGGGAGGGGCTCATATGCAGCCAGGATCACAGCCTGTTGCATGGATAACTGACTGCCCAAAAGTGGCTCATCTGGGGGCGGGGGGGGTGCAGCTCCTGATGTAACGTGCACCCTGGGAGGGCGCAGGGCGTGCATGCACCCAGATTTGTGCACAGGGCTGGGGAGGCTGCCACTGTGGACTAAGACTGAGGTGGTGCCAGGTTCTTCCTGGCAAGGACTCAGCTGGGCTGCACTCAGGGTGGGTGGCAGCACTGCTGGGAGGGGGGTTATGGTGGGGGCTGCACTGCAGCCACCCCAAAATTTACTGCACCTCCCCAACTGCTCTCCCAGCACCATCACCACCTGTCCTGAGTGTAGCATGGTCAAACCTCCCCACGGGGAAGAGCCCCTTGCTGCCTCAGTCTAAGCCTACAGCAGCAGTCTGCCCTTGCCCTGCACCCCACCCCCCAATGCTTCACAGGGTGTGTGCAGCATTGGGAGCCACCCTCCCTGCACTCCCCAGATGTGCCACTTGTGACTCCATCCTGCACCCTGTGCCCTGCTCCAGTTGTGCATTGCACATGTACAAGAGTTCATTATGACTCTTTCTCCATTGTAATGGTCTTAATGTTCCATTAACTGAGCTATCCTTTCTTCTGCAATTCTTGCAATCTGTTTCCTATTCCTGGTAAACTCGCTTTTCTATTTCACAGCCCTGCAGGCTGTTTGTAGCTCTAGGTAAAAACCTTAATTCAGTCAAAGTCATATTAACTCATATTAAACATTAATCCATCTGCAGAAAACATTGACAGTGAAGCATTGGATGCATTATCAATATGCTCAAGAAGACTATGTTTTGTTTTATAAATCTGAATAAGAGATTCATACTAACTATAATGCCCACATAACTTGTAAAACTACTTTTACTGTTGGCTACTTTTTTCCTCAGTTTATTCTGTTTTTTTTAACTTTATATATACCATATTTACCTAAATCCATGATGACAAAGGATCCTGATTTTTCTCTGATTAAAAAAACAAACAAACCTGCACTTTTTGGATTGAAAAAAGTAATCCAAAAATCCGCATTTAATATGTATAAATTCAGGATCATCATCAAGGATCCTGTTTTTCTCTGATAAAAAAAATCTCCATTTTTTGGACTAAAAATGTAACACCAAATCCACATTGTATGGAATTAAAATGAATAGTTTAGTGGTGTTTCATTTTGATCATGGAAAAATGTGGATTTTGGCTAACTTTATTTAATCCAAAAATTGGACATTTTTTTTTTTATCAGAGAAAACCAGGAACTATGATGATGACCCTGAATTTAAGATGAAGTCTCCAGTAATTAGACTCTACACACAAAAAACACATACATTTGTTATAGTTTTTCATATACAGAATCTAATTGTTGGAGGCAGGAGAAAGGTGGGAGGGGAGGGGTACATGGTGGAAGAAGCAGTAAGGGATAGACAGTGCAAGGCAGGCAGTGGGTCGTCAAGCAGTCTGACCCATGTCCCTTGCCCCCACCACATCATGCATCCTGACTCCTGTGCTCCCCACTGTTACACCTCGTGCTTGCCTCTGCTGGCACCTTCACCCTCTACAGCCTCTGCTCCCATACCTACTCCCCACTGCTGCAACTGGGCTAGTCTGGGGATGGAGAAAATATATGCTCTGTGCCCTGGGCTTGAGTAGGGCCAGAGATTACTGGAGCTAGAGCAAAAATTAATAGTTTCATAGTTTCTAGGGTCGGAAGGGACCTGAGCAGATCATCTAGTCCGACCCACTGCCATGGCAGGAAAGAATACTCAGGTCAAACGACTCCAGCAAGGTGTTCATCTAACCTCTGCTTAAAAGCCACTAGGGTAGGAGCCTGCACCACTTCTCTTGGAAGCTGGTTCCAGACCCTAGCCACCCTGACTGTGAAGTAGTGCCTCCTGATATCTAGCCTAAATCTACCCTCTGCCAGCTTGTGACCGTTATTCTTGGTCACTCCTGGCAGTGCTCAGGCGAACAGGGACTCCCCCAGTGCCTTTTGATCACCCCTGACTAGTTTATAACAGGCCACTAGATCCCCCCTCAGCCTTCTCTTGTGGAGGCTGAACAGGTTCAGGTCCCGTAGCCTCTCCTCATAGGGCCTGCCTTGCTGCCCCCTGATCATGCGAGTGGTCCTCCTCTGGACCCTCTCCATGCTGTCCACATCCCTCTTGAAGTGCAGCACCCAGAACTGGATGCAGTACTCCAACTATGGCCTGACCAGTGCCACGTAAATGTCTCAGGGGGAAGGGGAAGAATGGAAGAACAGTGGCATGGGGAAATGGAGGGGCAGAGGCAGGCAGCAGGGTGACAGGAAGGATTGGGGGACAGACCAGGGCGGAGGCTATGGGAGAGGGAAGGCAGCATCTGAGGTTCTGGTTGGAGCCAGAGCCAGAGCCAGAGCCAGAGCCAGAGCCAGAGCCAGAGCCAGAGCCAGAGCCGTAGCAGCTTCCTACACCAAGTTTTCCATTTCAAATATAAAAAAAAACTAATCCTTTTTTAATCTAGCAAATTATCACGTATTCCTATACTTAAATTTGTTTTCACTTTGGTGTTAAACTAAATAATAGAGCACTAGGTTTCTACCATGTTGGTAAAGCTCTAAATTTCTCTTTAACAGAAGAAAATCATGTGTATGTTACTTGTGATGTTGCCCCATCTGCACCCACCCATTCAAAATTATAGATCCTTCCATGAGAGATTTGGGCCAAGTGGATTTTGAAATAACTTCCAGTCTTATGATAATTATTTCTATCATACTATGATGTCACTACAAAATTCCCAACAATAAATCAATACAGCAGTCCTGGCCTTTTATGTATGTAGATCCTCTAGTTTTATCTCTTGAAAAAAACTTTGGGGCTGTAAATGAAAGACAGAAAAGAAGAGAAAGGAAGCGAATTATCCGCATGTTGCACCTAACTGCTAATTACTCATTTCCAATAGTCATTGACTCTGGCTTGTTTTTTTTTTTTTTTAAATGTACAAGAAAATGTGTAATACTAACACTGTTTCTGACATCAGTTTATTAGATCTAATATACCACTCTTTGAATATTAGTGATAGATGTGTTAAGACTAATCCTTTATTCACTAAGCTCCTGATTATATAACCAGCCTCTCAGCGTGCATAAGTATGTGATCATGTTTTTAGAACAGAGAGATGCTTAAAATGACGTTTGAAAGTCTATAACCATAGCTACTTGAAGCAGGAGGCAGAGAGTACATGAGTGCCAATTACTATCCTTCTCCTGTTTGAAATATTTAAAATAACAACTCTTTAGCCAGGATGTGTTCTAAATTACTGAACTATGAGTCTTTGAAAATTCAAAAATTTTGGGAAAATATCAGTGAAAGTCCTAGGAGGAAGGGGCTGGTGAAGATGGGGTATGGGGAGCGGGGCACAGAGGGAAGGGTGTGATTTTTTGTTTTGTTACTGTAACAAGGTGCACGGCTTAGAGCCTGAAACCCAGCTGCAGGGGGTTAGAGGGAAGTCTGCTTGCATGGGAGCATTGGGCTAGGTGACAAGGGTGATTGGTTGGCCCTAAGGGAGGTTAAAAGTTTGCGGGAGGGTAGCTGAGAGAGAGAGAGCTATCAGGAGTGTGAGCAGATGGGGAGGCAGAGGTTGGTATCCTGAGGGAGAAGCACAGAGCCTGGGTTGCTTCTCTCTAGGTCTAAGGAAAGACCAGAGGTTTTGCTTTTGATTGTTATTTGCACATTTACTTATGCTGTTGCTTGTTTTGTTTGCTTTGCGGACAAGTTTTCCAAATGTAAAATAAAGAGACAGGAAACCAGAACTAAGAGCTGACTGGCCTTTATGAGGAAGATGGCTGCTGGGTTAGCTTAAGGGAGGAACAACCTACTGCAATTACACAATGAGCACCTGAGCTAGTTGTTTTGGCGTTTTTTTCCCAACTCTTGTCTTAAGAAAAAAACCTCAGAGGAAATTCAATTTTGGGAAAGTTCAAATCTAGATCCAAGCATTGACATTTGTGTTCAACTGCAGTCATCACATCAATCCTAGTCAGGAAATAAACCTAACCTAAACTTTAAAACAGAATATGGTTCTTTGTAAGAAATTCAAGGAAAGGTAACTTTGTGGGTTATTATAAGAAGATAGCAGCAAAAACAAAAATAAGTTATGTTTAAAAGATAATTGCAACTAATTTTAAGGGAAGATTATCAGTCATATGCAAAACTGAAGCCATTAGTGATCTACTTTATTTTCGATGACTGCTTTTTATTGTTTACGATGAAGTGTATTGCCTACACTGGTAATAAACACTGAACGCAGTCAACAAATACTACCACTTACAATATTGTATAAAAACAGATGTTTGAGTCTTAAACATGCTGATTATTCTTTTTAACATTGTCTCTAAAGTTTGCTAACAGTATTTCCAGATCAGTTCATCTATTCATATACCAGTAGGTAAAAACCTAATAAAGCATAATAGAATTTCAAAGTTCCATTTTATTTTCTTTCTAACAGACCACCAAGGATCCTGGTTTTCTCTCATTTAAAAAAAATCCCCATTTTTTTAATTTAAAAAAGTAACCCCAAATCCACATTTTTCCATGATTAAAATAAAACACAACCATCTGTATATCTATATTTTAGTGGTGTTTCATTTTTATCATGGGAAAATGTGGATTTGGGGTTACTTGTTTAATCAGAAAATTGAGGAATTTTTTAAATCAGAGAAAATCAGGATCCCTAGTGATGATGCATTTGTAGATCCCTCAGTTGCAAGATTTATGGTGGCTTCTAAATTTTGAGGTAGTCCTTTAGTCAGACACAGGGGTCCTGTTACACATTTCCCATTGCCACACTCATCTTCGAGTTATATCTCTACAAAGTGCATCTGCATACTTGTAACACACACTGACACTTCAGAAAACTTTATAAACTAGGTGGATAAGACACATATTTGCTACAAACAATAAGGTAATGAGCAAATGGCAACCATAGGCATCCAAGAAAATACTGCTGTGCTCCATTGTGCCTATGGATTTGTGTAAAAAATCTGTTAGGCAGGGTGGTGCTGAGCCTCTGAAAAACATGGTGCAAAATAACATGCCCTGGAGATATTTGTTTAAATTGTCTTAGGGCTTGATCCAAAATGGTCTTTGGTGGCTGGCCCACAGTGTGAAATCAGAACTTTGTGTTAGACGTCCAAAATGAAAACAATAAAACTAAGCCTACTGCACAGTACAGTTGTTAAAACTGTTCCATTTTGCCTAGAGTAATCACAGATTCACTGGTCAGAGAGGAATGATTCCTCTGCAGTATAGGATGGCACTTTATTCCCTCCTGGTCAGTTAAACTGTATTTTTCATACTTCTGTTCACGTATGCATTCTATTTTTGCATGCAGTTATGTGTGTAGATAACTCAGTGTTCATGCTAGCAATGAAAACGAGGATGATGGCTTTCCTGTGTTTTTGCCCTTAACAGTTGAGCAGCAAGGGTGCCTATACACATGCTTGGGGGAATGGTGGGGGGACATTTTAATTAGACCAGCTCCTGGAGAGCCGCTAAAATGCCTCATTGTCACATGTATTAAGCCCCCACAAGCTGGCAAAAAATTGCTGCAGGGCACTTTAACTAAAGTTCATTCATTAGTCTACTTCAGCCTAGTAGGGGAATGTGTATAAATGCTGAGATATTTACTACTAATTAGTCCACTGAGTATTTAATGTCTCATGTAGATGCATCCTAAGGAACTTTTAACACAGAAAACAAGGGCACTTATTGATTTCAGACACCTTCACGATTAGGTGGCAGCTAAGCAAGGGCTTTCAGGATCACAGTTGAAAATGTAAAGAGCCTAAATTCCACTTGGTTCCTTTTTATTTTGGATGTAGCCAGACATACCTAAGAAAAAATAGTCTAATTATATGCCTAAGTCTCTCAGATGAACATCCTGTTCTATATATGCTGAACAAACTTTACAATACACTTAGTTTGATCTGTTAGACTGTGTACTTTTGCTGACCTCTTGGGTGGTCTCTTGACTTCCTTGTACAATGTTTTCTAACTTGTATAATTATATAACATTATTTATTTAGGCAGATGGAGATACAAATCAAGGCATAGAAAAGTTGCTAAATTTACCCTAAGGCTTAGCAAGTTCTTGGAGAGTTTAGAAATTTTAAAGCTTACATAGCTGTAACTAAATTAATAAAACCACAGTAATTGTCAATTTTAATTGGCCTTCAGCATTTTAAGATTGAACACAATTATACTGAACTATAGAACTGTAGTACAGCGTGAGCTTTGAATTATCTGCCTTAATAATTATATACTAAAATATGCTGAATATCCTGTCACTTAGAACTAGAGTGCCAGGGGGAAGCAAGATAATCTACAGCATATATTAGAAAGTCAATGGCTTACTTTAGGGGAGAGGAGGGGAAGCACATTTTATCTCGGATTCCTGAATGACTTGTTTACTTGTATTATGTCAGTAAGGTAATCCATAGCAGTAAAAGTGACCCAAACATAAAATGACCACCTTAGTGGAACAGAGCACCTAATTACGGCTCATTCCTGAGGGCCAATGACATTTGAAAATTGCACTTTCCTTATAGCATATAAAATCTATCTAGAAAAAAAGTGATGGAATAAGGTATGCTTCAGAAGGCAACAGAATACTTTAGTTATAAGAAGAAAAAATATATATACAAAAACAGCCAGGACTGGTTTTAGTGTTTCAGTATTTGCACTGATGGGGACATGGGTTCAGAATTGTGCCCTAGTAAATCCTGAAAATAAGTTTGATACCAGCTTAACATGTTTGGTCATATTAATTTCATTGGCCAACCCTACAGTATACTAAGGATATCAATCTCTGCTTATTACAAAGTGTAATATCAGGACTGTTAAGTTTCAGATAAAAGTTGGTTGACATAAGGCATATCTACACATGCAAATGCTCTAGGGTGGGTTTATCCTAGAGTAATTTACTCAAGAGTAAACCCATGCTGGACAGGTGTGGGGAAGTGGGAGCAGATTTGCTGCTCATGGCAGCAGTCTCACCTCGCTCCTGACCAGTCCCACCCTGGCCCCATCTAGCAGCCAGGAGGAGCTTTAGGCATCACCTGGGTGCTAGCCATGGTCTGACAGGTAGCACGGGGCCAGAAGATAGCTGTCTTCTGGTGGGGCTGGGAGATTGCTGCCTTCTCCTGGGAGCTGTGTGCTGCTGGGGAGGCTCTGCCACCAGATCCCAGGAAAAGATGATGTTCCTCTGCCCTGGCAGCAGGGAGCTCCCAGTCCTGGCTTCCTGACTGGTTCAAGGAGTTTATTAAGAGATACAGGTTCCACCCCCCTGCCCTAATCTGCCAGTGGGACAGCTAGCAGTGATCCCTTGGCTTGGCAGAGAATTGGTGGATCAGGGCAGGGGCTGCTGTCCTTCCCCTGCAGATTCATCCATGCTCCATTAAGGATTTTTGTTTTCTCTGATTACAAAAAAAAAATATCCCCAATTCTTGGATTGAAATAAGTAACCCAAAATCCACATTTTTCCATGATTAAAATGAAATGCTTCTATATATATATATATGTTCCATATATCGTTTGTTTCAGTTAAAACATGGAAAAATGTGGATTTTGGGTTACTTTTTTAATCTGAAAAGTGGGCTTTTTTTTTTTTTCATCAAAGAAAAACAGGATCCTTGATGATCACCCTTGACCATGAGGAATCACTGCTGCTGCTGCCAACATTACTGCCCAAATCCCAGCACACTATGATTATAGAATTCCTTCGCAATAGTATTTAGATTGCTAGGGCATTACAAAACAGTTGACAGCGAACCATTTTCTTGATGTTCTTCTATTCACTGGCTAATACCTAAGAGAGATTTTTTTTTTCATTTTAATATAAGAATAAGTATGTGTACTGGGAAATATTCAAATCCACCACCCCTCTCAAATATCATAGTAAGTTTATTTTTGCAAGTATTTGTACTTTTTCCCAGTTCAACTCTATATTCTCAGGGCTAGGAGCCAGTGAAAGGAACCAGGTGAAATATCTCTGTATGTGATCTAGTAAATGGCACAACTGTAATATATAGCTAAAGTAACTGGCTGTACATGTGACAAAATATATAACTATCCTTTAACTTACAGTAAGGAAAAATAGGACCAGTTTAGGTAATACTCCCAAACCCTGTCTAAAGTTTATACGCTTCCCTCCATCCATCATGGAATCAACTTCCTCCTGCACTATCTAAAGTTAACAGATTGCAAACTCAGTCCTTGCAGTCAATTGATTGACTCCATGGGAAGCCTCAGATATGCTTGACCTGAAAATATGAACCTTCTGAATTTTTGGAAGAGAAGCAAGCTATCATATTAAACCACACCTTCCGAACTGCATCCAAAAAATAAAAAGCATAAGCTTGTGAATTAATGTATTGACCCATAGTTTCATTTTTAAAATATCATGTACAGCACTAGAAATATGTAAAAAATATTTTGGCGTTATCCCTATTATAAATTACTGTAACTCATTTTATTCTTCACAATCTAAAGAATATGTTGTCATTGCTTTTTATTATAATAACACTAGTTTTTTCAGTCCTGAATGCAGCCTCATGTGATAAGTGCTATATAAATTCAGTAGCTGGGAAAGTCCTGCCCCAACACATCTACTTTTAAGTAAGACAGGATGCAATAAGGATGGATATATATATATATATATATATATATATATCCTTTTGCCTATTAATGGAGAAAGTGTTAGTCTTCCATTCAGACTATTTTGTGAAAAAAATATACCTGTTTCATTTTCTGTTTAGAAATAACTACCTAATTTACCTCTTAGCTTTCTCAGTAGTAATTTCCATGCCCTACATTTCCACAGATATTTGTCCTGTGCTTAAAACATCTGTAATGCGCTTTCTATAATGCAGGAAGTGACAGTCTCCTAATGAGATAAGAGACCTGGACCCGGGCCAAATTAATGAAAGGAAAAGAATAAGCCACTTGCTGAATTTTACAGTATCATCAACTTTATTAAATATCTTTTATCTTTATTCAATCTTGCAGTACAAACTATTCCAACATAAAATATAGTAACAAGGACAGTAATTTAAGAAACTCAAAGGCCTTGATTGAAAGTAAAATGCCACTAAGCAGTAATTACTGTATGGCTATAAACTGAGTACAAGCAGTCTTTCATACTAATTTATCTGAATTTTTTTTTTTAAATTCAATCCAACTTCCACTAAAGTGACTGACAAGTGGTAAAAACCCTTTGCAAACATGTATGTATGTCTGCATGTCTATGTATATGTTTGTGTTCATGCACATAAATTAGGGAGTAGGGTCAAAATACAGTGCAAGTCTTCCAACAATCAATATTCTAGTGCTTTTTTTACAAGGTTACATATATGTATAAGCGTATACTTTTCTTATATATACATACATAAATGTACACAAACATATGTGTAAATTATCTAAATTTTGAGCTGTTAGTCTTAAATGAATGTTGAGGGCAACATAGAAAACTGTGCTATTTCCAGCCCCATAAAGGATAGAGATTGCAGGAATATAAGGCCAAAGAAGACTAATTCAGCGTCACTGTAGGATGAACTCCACAAACATGTTTGTAGCATTTCTGTGCCATGGTCAGAAGTGATATTGAAACAATCCCTGTGGATTAGTGGGTGGCGGAAGGGAAGCTTCTTGGAAGCAATCCCAAGCATGCAACGGTAGTGGTGCACACAAGTTGCAATTGTCAGATTTTTCTCCATAGTAGCTATGTTCTCCTCATTTGAGCACACTGCAACACCTGCAACAGAAAATGTTGCCTTTAAGTTAGTGAATCCTCCAATAACCCTTCCATAAACTCAATTACCACTTCAATTTTTATGACAAAAAGAGCACAAAAGATGTCACCGAAACCCCATTTTTGTAATCCCTTTCAAGCTTAAACTAAGTTGCAAAGTAATACAGGAGGTATACGATTTCAGATAATGGAATTTGTTGATGATAAAAAAAGCCCAATAGAATAGTTCAGTACCTTGAATGACTGGGCACTTCATGGGCTAAATTAATTCCTTCTATAAACAGATATGATTGGAAATTTTGATGTTGAATTCAGTATAACGTAGGCAGTTTATACCAGAATGTTAAGCTTATTAAATAGGGAAAAAGGAAGAAGTCATAAATTAATGTGATTTTATAACACTGGGATCTAGTGTGCATGTTAAATTAGTATAATTTATACATGGAAGGTTGAAAGAGGACTGTGGCAAGAAAAGCAAACAAGCAGAGCCTGCCTGTTAATAAAACATATTCTATTTTATCTTGCAGCAAAATTTTGTTTTTATCACAAAAATATGTTGCATATTTATTTGCATTATATAGAGATGCTCAAAGAATCCAAATGAAATACTTTACTACCATAAAATAATATTTTTCTGAAATCCAATTCAGATGCAGAGATTAATGTTGAAATGGCATGAAATGAAACATTATTTTGGAGGAGAGTTGTTTAGGAGTTTCAAAGAAAAATAGTGTGGTCCAGATTCTATTTCACCTCTCTATTTCACCTCTAAGATGTCCCTAACTTAGTTGCTTTCCACAGTAATTTTGCACAGCCGGACTCAAAGCAATGATCATATTTCATAGTTTCATAGTAGCTAGAGTCGGAAGGGACCTAGGTAGATCATCTAGTCCGACCCCCTGCCTTAGCAGGAAAGAGCACCGGGGTCAGATGACCCCAGCAAGGTGCTCATCTAACTTCCTTTTAAAAATCCCCAGGCTAGGAGCCTGCACCACTTCCCCTGGAAGCTGGTTCCAGGCCCTAGCCACCCTGACTGTGAAGTAGCGCCTCCTAATATCTAATCTAAACTTACCCTCCGCCAGTTTGTGACCGTTATTCCTGGTCACTCCTGGCAGCGCACGGGGGAACAGGGACTCCCCCAATACCTGCTGATCCCCCCTGACCAGTTTGTAGCAGGCCACAAGGTCCCCCCTTAACCTTCTCTTGTGGAGGCTAAACAGGTTCAGGTCCCGTAGCCTATCCTCATAAGGCCTGCCCTGCTGACCCCTGATCATACGAGTGGCCCTCCTCTGAACTCTTTCCATATTGTCCACGTCCCTCTTGAAGTGTGGCGCCCAGAACTGGACGCAGTACTCCAGCTGCGGCCTGACCAGTGCCGCATAGAGGGGGAGGATCACCTCCCTGGACCTGCTCGAGATGCATCTGTGGATGCATGACAGGGTACGATTGGCCTTCTTGACTGCCTCCCCACACTGCCGGCCCATGTTCATCGTGGAGTCAATGACGACTCCAAGATCCTTTTCCGTCTCCGTGCTGGCAAGAGGGGAGTTCCCCAACCTGTAAGTGTGGTGCCGGTTCTTCCTCCCCATGTGCAACACCTTGCACTTATCAGTGTTAAACCCCATCCTATTCTCATCCGCCCACCGTTGCAACCTGTCAAGGTCAGCTTGTAGCCTATTGCACCCTTCTAGTGCACCCACATCCCCCCACATCTTAGTGTCATCAGCAAACTTGAACAGGGTGCTTTCTACCCCCTCATCCAAGTCACTGATGAAGATGTTGAACAGTGCGGGCCCGAGGACCGAGCCCTGCGGAACCCCACTGCCCACGTCCTTCCAGGTCGAGAAGAACCCATCCACTACCACCCTCTGGGTGCGGCCCTCCAACCAGTTGGCGACCCATTTGACCGTGTGGGCATCGACACCACAGTCTCCCAGCTTTTTGATGAGGACAGGGTGAGAGACAGTGTCGAAAGCCTTCCGGAAGTCCAGAAAGACTACATCCACAGCAACCCCTGCGTCTAATGATTTGGTGACCTGATCGTAAAAGGCCACCAGGTTGGTCTGACAAGACCTGCCACTGATGAACCCATGTTGGTTGCCCCTGAGCATGCATTCCCCCGCAAGGCCCTCCTGGATGTGTGCCAGGATAATTTTTTCAAAGAGCTTACCCGGGATTGAGGTAAGACTAACTGGCCTGTAATTTCCCGGGTCCTCTTTTTTTCCCTTTTTGAAGATAGGGACCACATTGGCCCTCTTCCAGTCCTCCGGCACCTCGCCAGAGCAGCACGAGTGCTCATAGAGCCGCGCCAGGGGTCCCGCAATGACCTCGGCCAGTTCCTGTAGAACCCTAGGGTGAAGATCGTCCGGACCACCGGACTTGAACACGTCCAGCCTCTCCAGAAGTACCCTAACTAACTCCTCGCTAACCCTTGGCCCAGGCGTGTCTCTCTCGGGGCCCGAGGGGGGCCCAGCAGGGAGGTGGCTGAACTGGTCCCTACTTAGGAAGACAGAGGCAAAGAAATCGTTAAATGTTAGCTTTGTCATCTGGCGTGATGACTAAGTTGCCCATCGTGTCCTGCAGGGGCCCCACATTACCCGGGACTCTCTTTTTACCCCCTATGTATTTGAAGAAGGACTTCTTATTGTCCTTAATCTGGGAAGCTAGTCCTATCTCCAACTCTGCCTTGGCCCTCCTGACTGCCCCCCTACATCCTCGGGCGACTGTAACATAGTCCTTCTTGGTGATGACCCCATCTCTCCATTGGGTATATGCCTCCCTTTTAGCAAGGAGACATTCCCGGATGCTCTTAGTGAGCCATGGGGGTTTATGTGTCCTCCTGCTCCCTTTGACCCTTGTTGGGATTACCTCCCTTTGGGCATGGAGGATCGTCTCCTTAAGGAGCAACCACTCACCTTCGACATCCGATTCCCTTCCCCTCTGGGTCCTCAGCGCTTCCCCAATGATCCTCCTTAGCTTGTTGAAGTCAGCCCCCCTAAAGTCTAGGGCTGTTGCCTTGCTGCAGCCCTTTGCCACCTTACGCTGGATGGTGAATTCCAGCAAGCGATGATCACTGTCTCCCAGGTGGCCCATCACCCGCAGCCCCCTCACCAGGTCATCACCCGTGGCCAGCACCAGGTCCAACAAGGCGTCTCCCCTGGTGGGACTGTGCACCTCCTGGGTTAGATGGAGGTCCTGCACTCTGGCTAAGAACCGACGTGAGCGATCAGACTTGGCTGACTGCTCCTCCCAGCAGATGTCTGGGAAGTTCAGGTCCCCCATGATGACCACATCCTTAGCCCTCACTGCCTCTGTGAGCTGACCTAAGAATTCCTGGTCGAGCTCTTCTCCCTGGTTGGGAGGTCTATAGTAGACTCCCACCGTTAAGTCTCTCTCCCCTGGACTGCCTTTTACTCTAACCCAGAGCACCTCAGAGTGCCCCCCCTCTACCCCCTTGCTAATTAACGAGGAAGTATATTCCTCCTTGATGTAGAGTGCTACTCCTCCATCTTTCCTTCCTATCCTGTCCTTCCTGTATAGCCTATAGCCCTTGACACTCACCGCCCAGTCATGCGATGAGTCCCACCACGTTTCTGTGATCCCTACTATGTCAGGGCTGGTGACAGCTAGGAGGAGGGCGAGTTCCTCCTGCTTCTTCCCCATACTTCGAGCATTCGTGTAGAGGCATTTGAGGCCTTCAACGGTTGTGCCCACTGACCCCCTAGTCTCAGCAATGCCCCGTCCCCCATCGCTTACCTGTTTCTCCCTTTTGACCATTGGTCTGGGCTCGCTGGCTGTTGCTGGGCCTGGTAGTTCATCGTCTCCTCCGCCCTCATCTTCCCCCTCCCCCGACGAGCCTAGTTTAAAGCCCGCCGAAGGAGGTTCACCAACCTGGAAGAGAACACACGCTTACCTTTAGGGGAAAGGTGGAGCCCATCCCATCCCAGCATGTCTCTCATCACGATGTGCCTGTCATGGCTGAGGAAGCCAAAGCCCGCCTCGAAGCACCATTCCTGTAGCCTCCAGTTAGTCTCCGCAATGCACATCTCGTGACGTCTGCCTCGACCGCTCACTGGCAGGATGGAAGAGAAGACCGCCTGTGCGCCCATCTCCCTCAGCACGCCTCCCAGAGCATGGTAGTCCTCCATCAGGCGATCAGGGGCTCTCCTGGCTTCATCGTTAGTACCCACATGGACAAGGACCATGGGGTAATAATCGGTGGGCTGGATGATGGACTGGAGCATCCCCTTCACATCCTGAATCTTCGCTCCGGGCAGGCAGTAGACCTCACGTGCTGAGGGATCCTGGCGACAGATGGGGCCCTCTGTACCTCTCAGGATGGAGTCACCAATCACGATGACGCGACGCTTCCTCCTCTTGGGCCTCTTGACTCCCGCCGCCCGCACAGGACATTGTGTGCACAAAGTCTCCTCCCTGGAATCTTCCTCTGCTCCCTCCTCCTCCAGGGCTGCCAGGACCTCATATCTGTTCTCCAGATGGACAGGAGGAACTGGTGCCGCAACAAGGTTAATAGCCCTGGCGCGGGAGACCGTCTGCCACTCAGCAGTGGAGGGCTCATCCCGGGCTGCCCTCTCCTCTGTTGTATCACCCTGCAGAGAAAGAAAATACCTATCAATTTCCTCCTCTGCCTCACGGATTCCCCTCAGCCTGCTAACCTCCTCCAGGAGCTCCTGCACCCGCTCCTCCAGGGTCCTAAGGCGGATACCTACAGGACAGGTGCAGGAGTCCCCAGTCCCTGCCCCCCCAGACCTTGCCAGGCAGTTCCCGCAGGCCAGGGGGTTGGAGGACGGCAGCCCCCCCGAGGGCTCTGTCTGGGTGGAGGCCTCGGACAAGCCCCGGGAAGGCCGCGCCCCCCGGGCAGGGGCCCTGGCAGAACTCCGTGTCGACACCATCGCAGGACTTGCTGCCCTTACTAGCAGAGCAGGGGTCAGCCTCTGCGCCCCGCCTGCTCGCCCGCCGGCGCGAACGCCGCCGCAAACGCCGGCGCGCTCTTACAGACCGCGCCTGTTTGCACGCTCTGTTCGCGCGGCTCGGGAGCGCGGCTCCCTACCGGCTCAGCTAAGAGGGACCCGGGGGGCTTCCCCTCCGGATCCGGCTCAGCTGCGCCGGCCCCTCAGTCCCTCAGCCCCACTTACCTTAGGGGGATCAGCTGCTGCTGCCCCCTCAGCTGCTCCGCTCGCCGCCGCCGCTGCTACTGCTGCACTCTCCTCCGCTCTGGGTCCAGAAAGGAGGCACACGTGTGGGAAGGACACACGTGCGCCTGTGTCCCTCTTCTCCCCCCTGCTCCTGACCTCCAAGTCACTTAGGGAAGTGTATAATTTTCATTTTGTTCCATTGGGCAGCCATGTGCAACTCAAAAGTGTACTCTAGAGTCTAGAAACTGGAGCTGAGACATGCTTGGAAACCCCACAGTACTCTTCTCCTCTAACGGGGCAATGAAATGGTCATGGCATCTGGATCTGGACACATCTTTTATGGGGTTACATAGTTTTTGCATTCTGGCAATACATTACCATGTGCATTCAAGATGGCAGTTCATAGCATAGGAGCCCAGAGCTGAGACATATTACAGCCTGATAGTGTCTCACGTAACATCCTTGAAAAGAATACATTTGCAGGAGACACCTACTCCCACTGAATATAGAAATAATGGCCTTATAATCAGTTCTCATAAGATACTAGGATCTGCCTTCAATGCAAGCACTCCGGCCTGACCACCAGGGATCCTGGTTTTCTCTGATTAAAAAAAAAATCCCAAATTTTCAGATATAAAAAGTAACCCAAAATCTACACACATTTTCTATGATTAAAATAAAACACCACTATATATCAGAGAAAACCAGGACTCCTGCTGATCACCTGATGCTTCATGTAAAGGAACAGAATTATATACTTTCTACATCTGGGAAACTCTCCATCCACACTGTATCCTTGCAGACCTTATGATGGGAATATCTTCTGGCAGCAGAAACAAGCTGCACTTCCCAAAATACAATGTGTGGTAAGTTTTAAAGAGATACTTGAGCTCAGAGCTGCACCTTGTCAATGTTTAGAGAGTAAGGAAAAACATGCAGTACTGGGATGGGAGACCAGCTAGAAAAGAGGTAGAATCCTTCTGCTCTACTCATGCTTCTACAGCATGATTCTCCTTCACACTCTGTAATAAGTTCAAGATCTCTGAGAATTTCATCTGAAGTAAAACCCCCAGTTTTTCTTTTTTATATATATACATATACATATACATCTACATCTACATCTACATATACATATACATGATAGATTTGCATTTCCTTCCCTTCCCCAGTTATTTCTGGCTTTTCTTTCTCTCCTTCTCTATTCCCTATAGACAAGCATAAGCAAGCTCAAACTTAGGATAAGCTTTAACATTTTTATTTTGGTAGCAAATTTTTGGTTTTGGATATCCACTGTTTTATATTGTATTATTAGGTTTGTATTGATTCTTACAGTTGTATATTGTATTATTATCATTTTTGTATTGACTTCTATTGTTTCTTATGGATACTGTATGGTTTAGGCCTGCATTTGTAAGTGGACCAAAATAATGTTAAGTTTCCATTTTGTATGTCAAGTCTCCATCTTGTGTCCTCTGCCCAGGCATCCCTAGTGTCGCAAGTGTATAAGTCGTGTACCCCTCCCATGTAAATTGGTTCCCAGATGAATGACAGTGATTGGGAATGATTGAAATACAATGGTAGTACACCTCTACTGAATGACCTGTAACAACTGGGCCATCACCTCGCATTGATTCATCCAGGAACCACGGACCTCATCCAGGAACAGAGACAAGAACCCAGCATTTGAAAGACAAAAGACCCTGCAGAACAAGCAACTCTGCTATTGTACCCCACCATTCCAGACACCCAAAACTGCACATCCCTCCATGGAGCACACATGCTCAGTACACCAGGGGCTGACCCTTGCCTGGGCATGCCTCCTGTCACTAGGGTCACACAAGGTCTCCCCCCACAAAAGGGGCAGTGAAGACAGACCCTGTGGGATGCCCTCTGCATCTGGACTAGCACCATGTCACACCACCTATCCGCCCAGAGGCCCTCCTTGTAACCCCACTCTGGACAACCGCTACTGGACAAGGACCCCTTCCCAGTCTGGATAGGTAGCTATCACCTCTCACCCCCTCTTCAACCAAGGACTTGAACTCTGCTTCTCTTCCCTGCCTGGACTCCAGCCCTTCCACTGAGTCTCCTTCTCCTGCTGCCATTGTGTGTGTGTGTGCATATCTGTGTGTGAGGGGGGCGGGGAAAGAGAGAGAACCAATAACTTCATGGGGCTGTGTAGTGTGTTGTCTGCATAATAGAACTGTTATATGGGCCCCTATGTTGGGTTTTGCTTTACTACGGTTTGGCCCTGCTCTAATCCCTATTCCTCACCCCTTTAACTTCTGTCTCATTTCTCCCTCATTTCTCCCTCTCTTGCTTCTGGCTCACTGCCACTTATCTGCTCCCCCTCCACCAATATCTCAGCTATCTGCCTTAGTTTCTAGACCCAGTCTACTTTAAGTAAACCCAAGCCTCAGTTCCTCAGTCAGCTTCTCTGTAGTCCACCAGTTCTAATCCTGGTCCTGGCTGCTTTCATTCCCTACACTTTAACTCTCTATCTCTCCCCTGAACCTTCCCCGAGGAACTTACCTGCATGCATGTGTAGATGGGTTGTGTATGTGTATATATATATATATGGCATTGTGTACATGATATACAAATTAGTAATCTGTGTCTAACTTTCAGTGTTTATGGTGTATGTGCTTGAATTGGTGATAGGTATGCATGTGCCTAGGCTGGTTTGCATGTTTATGTGCCTGAGCTGTTAGTGTGCGTGTGTATGTATGTACCTAATTGATTTGTGTATTAGTATATGTGCAGTTGTGTCACACCCTCCTGTCTAACAGCATAATATTGAGACCCTGAGATTTGGTCTGACCCCACAGGGCTATACATCTGTCCATTCAGAGCATCTGACAAGGTAGGTTATTGCCACCAAAAGTTCTTTCCTGCCACTATGTAGATTGCCAAGGAGTTTTCTGTCCTGTGTCATAGAGATTTCTGGTCTGCCATAATACTTTACTAAATCTTTCATGCATTACTCTTCCATGAATATCAAAAATAGAATGAAATAAGATTCAAAAGCTAAAACTGTGAATCCAGTGTTTATCACTAAAAAGTATGTCTTTGTTGCTTAACAGTTGATTAATTTGCATATGTTCCTGCAGTTTGCTGCCTGCAAGTGTGCCTAGGCCTTCCATTCAAACAGAGAGCCTCCCTCCTGGTGAAGAGAAGTCCTCTATCCCTAAATTGGGACAAAAGGTGTTTACTCTGTCAGATGGAGCCCTGGAATAGAGAAAGCATGCCTGTCTCTTCTCAAGAGAATCATTTTATTGGAAAGCTAAAGATAAGTTTAAGTAGCATTCAGATGAGGCAATGGAAATTCAAAAACATACTCAGCCTTGGTGGCAGGGTCTGAGCCAGACCCCAAGAACTATGAGGCCTTGTTAGTTTTGTAGTTTGCTCAGCTACTGAGGTCCATTATCTCCCTCTTTCCAACTTCCCCAAGTTTACAATCATAGATACACAGTTGTTAATTACATGCATCTGTCCAATTGGTTATATGTTAATACAAGGTGTTGATCATGAAAAAATCCCTCCCAACTAAGTAAATAATTTATGATAAATGCTTAACAATTGATTAAATAGGATGGTTTATACTCTTTACAATAGTACTAGTCCTTATGGCAACTGATTTCTGTTACTCTGTTTGTGTTACTATGGCCAAACCCTTAAGATGGTTCTTTCTAGTTTAAATCAGAAAAAGAAAAACAAAACAAAGCATGGCATCTGACCTTGTACGCATGTCTCTCTATATAATATACAGAGATCATTCCAATCTCATAACAAAGGATATATACAAGATGGAGGGACTTATGCCAGAGTTCCTAATTTGTTCCTTACCTTGAGTGGATGTTCTTTACTAGAAATGTATCTTGCATGTTATCCTAAATAAAGCTTGACTTTTTCCCCTGGGTCTATATCATCTCCTTGGCAGGTCTCTGAAAGCATCAAAAGCATCAAACTCAGCAATGGGGTGGTTAAGCTAGTCCAGGAGTGTCTTTCTGCAGCCGTACCTCCAGAATTCCAAAAGATACCAATCTCCAGAATTCTTAAGAAAAGCACTTGAAATGCCCTTAGTGTCATCACAGTTACATTTTTGAAGGCATACTGAGGAAATGGTGTAGACATACACACAGTCAACAGTACACAGATACATTTCCAAGACAACTAGGTTGAGGGAAGGACTGAATCTTAGACAAACACGAGAGAAAAAGAAAGAGCCATGCTATTACTTTTAAATGCTTATACTGACAATTTACAGAGACAAGTGATAGAGCTCTTCAAAAAGCAGACTCTTATCTTTCCTCCAAACTGGATAAAAGTGACACTCCCTAAATCTCTAAATGCATCAGTTGCAGGCATCTAGCCAGCCATAGGTTGCTAGGTAACCCTGTGAGATGCCCATTCAGGGAGAGACGCCCAGGTAGAAAAGGTGGCTGTCACATTCACACATTCTGGTTGGAGCCTAATTTATGTTTTCCCACAACAGAGGTCCAGGAATGTGCAAGGATTTGGGATCATACAGGTATGCCCACCTGACCCCATGGTGTCACAGAGGTACCAATTAAAAAACGCTTGAGGCCATGGCTGCTGGTTCTTCAATGCTAACACCCTGGGTTCTTACCCCAAGGCAGTCATTAAACAAGCCATCCAGCTTCCTTGGCAGAAATGTGGTCACAGAAAAGGTTGTTGGCCAACTTTGCCCTTCAGAAAATCAAGATTTTAATTATGGGATGAGTTGACAGGGGACTAGATGACACACACAGTTCTGGGCTATGTACACCTGCTTCAGGGAGAGAGGCAGATTTTGTTAACTCATAAAATCTAGAAAAGGGAAAAGGTTGGCTTTCCTGACCGTGTCCCCACACTATCGGTCCATGTTCATTTTGGCATCAATAGTGACTCCAAGATCCTTTTCTGCCTCTGCACTGACGAGAAGGGAGTTCCCCAGCCTGTAGGTATGCTGCTGGTTCTTCCTCCCCAGGTGCAGCACCTTGCACTTGTCAGTGTTGAAACTCATCCTGTTCTCATCCGCCCATCTCTGTAACCTGTCTAGGTCTGATTGCAGCCTATTCCTCCCTTCTAGCATGCCCCCTTCTCCCCACAATCATACTTCAGGAAACTATATCATAGATATAAAAGAACAAGCCTTACAGGGACCTGATGGAGGAGTCATTGTTTGGCCCCCATAAGCTTGGTAGCAACGCTTGGAACTTCTGGAGGAAAACTAGATATAATGCCGAGGCTAATTCTGTGAGTTAGGAAAATGAGGCTAATGCTGATGCCCTGTCTTGGCTTTCAGGAAGAAATCCTTTGGCATGTAACGTTACTCTTTTAGCAGTACAGTGATGGTATTGAGCAGCCTGGTTTTAAGCAGGGAGCCTGACTTTCTCTTATTTAAGAAAATCCCCAATTTTCAGATTAAAAAAGTAACCCGAAACCCACATTTTTCTATTTATAAAATGAAACCCCACTATATATTAGTGGCACTTATTTAATCATAGGAAAAATGTGGGGATGTGCGTTACTTTCTTAAACTTGGAAATTGGGGATTATTTTTTTAAACAGAGAAAACGAGAATTCCTGGTTATATGAACATAATAACTGCCATTTACTGGGTCAGGCCATAGTTCTATTTTTCCCATTATCCTATCTCACCATGGCAGAGAGTGGATGCTGAAAGCAAGACTGAATTGCGTATGACCAAGGTTGTTCTTTGTTTTCCTCTATTGTTCCTCTAACTTGCAGTCTACAGAATTTTAGGTCTAGGAAGTACTGATTCAGACAGTACTGTGTCCCTAACTCCCAGGGGTCTCAAGATGCGTCTTTACTCCAAATCAGATTTCTTTTTGAATGTTGCTAAACTCTTAGCTTCCACACCAACTGGTGGCAATGAGTTTTACACTTTAATTGCACACTGTGTAAAAAAGAACCTTTTGTTAGTTTGAAATTTACTACTTACCAGTTTCATTTTGTGACTTCTAGTTCTTGTGTTGTGAGAGAGTGAATAATAAATTATTTACTTTCTGTTTGCTGTTCAGTGTTTTGTATTGTCATGCCCTCCTTCAAGCATCTATTTTATAAACTAAATAGGCCTAGCCTCTTTAATATCTGCTCATATGGAAGCCCCTCCTTGTTAGCCTCTTCTGTACCTTCCCCAGTTCTTTTATATTCTTCTTGAGGTGTATGGTCCAAAACTGGTCACAGTATTCAAGGTGTTGATGTACCATAGATTTATAAAGGGGCATGACAATACTTCCAGTTTTGGTTGCACTTCTCTCCTTAATAATCTCAAACTGTTTTTTCCCCCGTTTTTGATAGCTTCTGAGCCCTGAGCTGATGTTTTAAACAAACTGTCCACAATGACTCCCAGATCTCTTTCATGTGTGGTAACAGCTAATGTAGAACCTATTGTATTATAGATATAGTTCTGGTTATAGTTCTGTTCATTTGTATCACTTTACACTTACCTATATTGATTTTCATCTGCCATTTTGATGCCTATTTGCTCAATAATGCCAGATTCTTCTGTAGTTTCTCAGAGTCTTCACTTTGAATAATTTGGTGTCATTCTCAAATTTGGCAACTTTGCTATTCCCCCCACCTCCTTTCAATATCATTTAATGAATATGTTAAATAGCAGTGGCCACAACATAGATCCCTGGGGGACCCCACTCTTTACTTCTTTTCATCCTGAAAGCTGGCCATTTATACTCATTCTTTGCTTTCTATCTTTCAGCCAATTCCTAATCCATGAATGGACATTCCCTGACTGACTAAGCTGATAAAGAGCCTGTGATAGGGGACCTTGTCAAAGGTTTTTTGGAAGTCTAAGTATACTATATCAACTGGACCACCCTGATTATTGACGAGTGGATCTCAAAGAACTGTAGCAGGTTGCTGAAGACTGATTTCCCTTTGGCAAAGCCATGTTGTTTCCTTTCCAGTGAGTTATGCTCATCCATGTGTGGAATAATTATTTTTTATTATTATTGTTTCTACCAGTTCTCCAGGATGGTTAGATGAACATCTTGCTGGGGTCATTTGACCCCAGTACTCTTTCCTGCCATGGCAGGGGGTCGGACTAGATGATCTGCTCAGGTCCCTTCCGACCCTAGAAGGTATGAAACTATGAACAGAAATTATGCTCACCAGCCTGTGGTTTGTTTCTTTCCCTGTAGAGCCTTTATGAAGTATTTTGAGTCTTTTCTCTGGCCCTGTTCATCACTCCACACACAAGACATCCACCTTATCCCCATGTGTTCCTCACATACCTAATGCTTCTCACGTTTCTGTCAGAGCCTAAAGTTTAGCTCCACCCCCACCTTTACTGCCTAACCCATCTGTCCTTAGTTACTAGTGTTTCAGGAGTTCAGGATTAATACCCCTACTAATTTCTGTCTGTCTTTGGCCCTATACAAACCTTAGATATCTACAAACATTAGTCAGATTAGCAATGAAGTATGTTTATGAGGATATATGGGAACAGACCTGAGCATCAGCAAAGACTAGAGAAGATGGGTTCTTTGCTTTTTAAAAACTGAGATGCAAGAACATTTTAGATGTCTCATGTAGACACACAATGTGTGAATGCAAAATTCCAGTACAGCAAAACAGAATTGCTGATAGGTACCAGTGTGACTAATTTAAATATAAGGGTCATTTAGACATTTAGCAGGAAATAGGATGTGGCCGTTTGATTCAAATAATGAACCAGTACATTTTAATTTAAATTATTGTTCCAAAATGGAAGACATGCTACTAAATCAAATGACCTGATTTGAATTCTTAGCCTATAATCCTTCCCATGACACGTATGTCACACAGAAAAACAGGAATACTTTTAGAACAAATTGAAACAAACAGGAAGGGCAGAGGAGGAGAATTAATATATTGCTACAATGAAGACAGACTGGCAAGAAAACCTTAATTTTCTTCACAGTTTTTTCCACAACAATGTTATCAATCCAAAAATATTCTGTCAAAGAATTTTTAAAGCCTGAAACCTCAATAGAGCTGCTTTGACAGTAAGGGCAAAAGTGAACAAGCAAATGTCTATTTCTTTGATATGTGTTAATTATCTGTTTGTCTTCAATATCACCATTGCCTGGTGTACTTTCTGGCAAAAAAGATTTTTTTCTAACTATTTCAGTTGGTCTAATAAAAGATAACAGATTTACCCAAAGAACCTTGTCTGCCTCACTGAAGTGGCTTTAGTGTTAAGACAGTCAGGTAACAAAAACAAATAGATTAAAAAATATCTGTTTAAAAGGCTTTATCCAATTCCATCAATCCTGTTAATCTTGTGTTTTATGACTATTCCACTAATACTATAAATGTCCATAAAGTTTCAGAAAGCGCAAATCATATCTCATTATTAAACGTATATAACAATGTTAAAATTGAATTATAAAAACAAAACAAAAAATTTCCCTTGAAAAACATGAAGACAAGTGTTTCCAGAGTATATAGAGCATAACAAAAAAAGGGGGAGGGCTCAGTACATTTCTGCCCCAGTAAGTATCTATACATCTTATGAGTAACTGATTTTTGTAATCACTATTAATTATAATCACTAATAATTTATAATATAGATATAATAAAGTTCCAATCTTTTAGTATTATGATTTTATTTTAAATTTGTTGAAGATTCTATTGAAACTATTACTCCACAACACTGTTTAACAATTAGTAATAGACATGCAAAACTTTTATTTTTAAATCCATGGATACTGAACAACTTGTGGGTTCAGTCTCTGAAATCAGTTGTAATTTTTAAATTTATTTTTCCCTCTCTCATGTTTCTGATAGGATCCCCTGATAAATTGTTTGAAGATAATTATAACCTATGACAAATAGACTGCATTTTTTTTAAATAATAACTTTTCTCATACTGAGCAAAAGCTATTTAGTACATTATTGTACCTTATTAAGCAAGGGAAAAAAATGGTTGTTTTAAATTACATCCTTTTCAACGATTTTGGGCAATTTTAGATTTGAGTGTAACTTCAGAGCTTTAAACAATTCTGCACTGAAATGCACACTACCTCATATTTTACATGCTGTATATATTCCAAGTATTCAACATTTTGAAGAACATCAAACCATATCTGTTTCCTGTACGACTTTCTACTTATACTCAGCATAAAAGGATATACTTTCCACAAGTATTTTGGAATTATGAAGTAACCACAAACTGCCATCCATGAAACTAATAATTAAATACAAACATCTAATTATAATGTCTTCTTGTAATGGTCATATCAGAACTGAACTGACAGTCCTTTGTTTACAGCAGCAGTATCATAAACTAATAATTGCAGTGGGGGAAAATGTAATTTCCTGAGACATGAGCCAAAGCAACTGAGTAATTTTCTTTCTTATTTTCCAGGCTTCTAGAGTTAATCATCCCTACCTAGTTAATTTGTCTTCATTTAGACTGCAAGCTCTTCAGGGCAGAGACCATGGCATAGATCCTCAGCTGTTATGCATAGCTTTAGCTCCATTACGTCTAATAGCTGTGACAGATGATTAGCTGAAGATCTGCTCTAAACATGACTTTCAGGTGCCATGTTCTTCTGTGATAATATAGGGGCTGAAACATAAAGTCAATAGGCCAAATGCCAATTTGAATGTCCCAATACACTATTTAGACCTAGTGTGCTTGGAATTAGTTTATTTTGAATAGCCAAGGGATAAAATATCTGGGAAAACATCTGGGGATTTGCAGAGCAGATCCACAAGGAAGAAAATGTAGCGCACATACAAAAATAGAAAAAGGAGAATGGTGCCATAACAACTGATTTTATAAATGTACTATTGGTACTACAGAACTCATTTCAATCTTTCAAGAGCTGATTTTGTGAATGCATTGAAGGGGTAAAGATAGGTGAAAGCAGATGAGATAATAAAGTGTTTCTGAAGGATAATTAAACACCAAAGCAAAGCCTGAGGCATTTAAATAATTGCAAAAGATGATTATTGTGCATGTACTCTACTGACAAAAGTATTACTTCTATTATTTGACAAGTTGGAACGGTTCAGCAAACACCTGCATTAAAAGGGGACAAGGAATTTTTTATTCTTCTGAGAAGAACTAAAAGTTATGTATGGTTATAGTTATGCTCATGTTCTGAGGGTTTTATACTGCTGTTTATTGCCATATTATTGACTGTCTTGTAAACTGAACACACAAAGGGCTGTGGCCTGTATGGAAAAGTAGTGGAATGGCTGCCTGTTGGGGCCAGTTCCAAAGGATTTCAATAACATGCCATAGCACCTGACTTTTAGGCACCTGGTCTTTGGGACCAAGGCCCCTGATAACAGTAGACAGAGAAATGTAATCATCTCAGAAGGGCAAGCATGCATTCTGAGTGGAATCTCTTACAGCTAACCAACAGGAAATTATAAGTAAAGTGATGCTTCTGAAATATTAACCTGTACTAGAACTTAGGCTTCCTTAGGGACCCACCCCTCCTGAGCAGACCCCCCACCCACAGTTCCCCTGACAGCCCCCCCACACCCACAACCTCCAACAACCCACTCACAAACTCTACACCCCCAAAACAACCCCGAGAAACCCCACCGTGTACATACCTAGCTACAAACCCCACAACCCCCAAAACCCTGCACAAGTCCCATACCCCCTACAAACCTCACCCCCACAAATCCTACACCCATTTCTACACCCACCCACAAACACTCCCAACCCCCACAACCCCACACTCACACCCTTTTCCCCAAAACCTCATATTCCCCCCACAAATCTCACACCTTGTGTGCCTTGTCATCCAAATGAGATGGGATTGGACCTCCTGTCAGTAGCTGTGGCTTCAGGGGCAACTGCCACACTGCAGCCTTGCCTTGTGCCTACACCAGTGCTTGGACATGCAGCCCCAGCCTGGGAGGACTCCTGGTCCCAGGAACCACTTGGGTATGTGATGGGCCAGGGGCAGGGAGGGTGGTGGCAGCGGGGGATGTGTAAGAGAGAGAGCGAGTCGGGGTGGGGGAGTGGTCCATGTAGGGGAGGCCAGCAGAGCTAGGCTTACAGCCCTCCTCTCCCCCTAGAGCAGCCTGTGTAGGGGGATGCCAGCCTGGAAGGGAACGGGCTTGCCCATTGCAGTCCCTAAGCCCCAGCTGAGGGCTTTCCAGGAATGTCATGGGGATCCCTGGGGTCTGGGCACAGATGTAGGGAGCAGAACTGCAAGGGCTGACACTGCTAAGAGGTACAAAATAGTGGGTGCAACAGATTCGTGTCCTGGTGCTGGGATGGAGCTGTTGCTAGGAGGGAGCTAGTGGAGGCAGGCAGGGACTGTGGGTCAGGAGTGAGGGGCACTGACAGAGCTATGGGTTCAGAGCTATGGGTTGAGAGTGAGGGGAAAGGGCAGGGACAGGGCACCAGCATATCATTGCTCTCAGTGCCCCACATCCCAGGGGTGGGAGCAGTTCTGATTTTTCTATGATGAAAAAACCCAAAAGCAAACACCAAAGTGTATAGATATTTAGACTCATTTATTATGATAATAGAGGCACTGATAGGTTTCCAAATTGCTTTAAAACTGTAAACATATCAATAAAACATTGCCCAACTGATCTGTCTCTATATAGTGGATTTTCATTTTAATTGCAGAAGAACACAGGTTTGAGGTATTTTAATGAGATAATTTGGGTTTTTCTCAGAGAATTTGCAATTTTTAAACAGAGAACACCAGGATCTCTGCTAGTGAACCAAGTGGCCAGACCTGGGCAGAGGAGCCTTACAAGGGCCAGCAACGAGGACCTAGCTGGAGGGCAGATGAGGTGGCTGACATGGCCACTGGGGCCAAGAGAACATGCTTTAACAGTTCAAAGCAGGCCACCAGAAGGAGAACATCTTCTGGGTGATAGCTGCCCTGATGGTAGAGCAGAGCACCAGAAGACATAACAGCAGTGCTGCACAAAGGCCAATTGTGCAGACATGGCCCACGAGCAGCTGGCCCAGAGGTGCAATTGACTCTGCTGCAGCAACCATACCACAGCCCAGGTGGCCATGTGATCCCCATCCTGGTCTGGCAGGTGCGCAGCCATGGGACATAGGTCCAAGGGAGCAGCAAGTCACTACCAGACTGCTGCAGTGGGTAGAGGGTACTAGGCCACTTCAGGTCAGAGCTGCTGGAGAAGTCCAGCTGGCACAAGGGGCTAGCATCCCCAGACAACAACTGGCCAGGCTTCAGAAACTCCTGAAAGCAAGTAGCCCTGAGCTGCTCACCAGGGCAGCTTTTTATAGGTGCTTGTCCTAGCCTCTAGCTCCCCCTTGCTGAAGATCCAGGAGGAGCTGGGCAGGGTCAGTTTGTCCCAAGTGGTACAATTGGCCGACACCAAAGTGCATGTTCAGGCATGTGCTGAGGCACAAATCTCCAGCACAAATAAATTTGTGCTGCTTCTACAAACACATGTGCCTGCATGTATGGACTTGCCCCATGTGTACACTTACAAAGCAACACTTCAGGAGAAGAATGCCTACTTTCATGTAAATAGCAAAAAATATAAATTACATTGCTAGAAAGCTTCCATTTAGACACACATTAAAGAAAATAGAATTCCATCCATAATTATTAAAGGACAACATTTTAAAACCATGTGCTTAAACTTAGGCAACTGAATTAATAGAAACCCAAATTCATTACCTTTATTTTTGGAGATGCTGATTTTAGTAGTGGATCATCTGAGCTAACTGGGAGCTATAGGATTTCTGCACATTACAAAAAATCAGGCCACATTTATTAAGGTGCCAAAAGGTAGATAAAGCATAACTTGGCACATCAATTTCTGAAAAATATTGATCTAAATGACTGCCCAAGATCACAATGCAAATCAATGATGCAGCCAGAATTAGGCCTGGGAGAGCCTGGGCACAAATCCTGTGCTTGTTATAAACTGATATAAGGATTTATAGCTTCACCAGCTGGTGTAAATTAACATACTCTTCATGAACAAAACTCTGCCACATAAAGTGGTAGATACCTCGGTATACCCTAAAATTGAAGAATCTGGCTCTTAACCCCTGACATCTGAAAATCTTTATTTTTTATTTGTGTTGCCACAGTGCCTTAGGATACCAAACGATAGGATCATAGAAAGGGAGGCCTTGAAGGGACCTCAAAAGGGCATCTATCATAGCCCCCCTTTCAAAGCACCTTTATCCCTGACTAAACCATCTCAACCAAGTGTTTGTCAAATCTGTTCTTCAAAACCTGAAAGGATGGAAATTCCACAATTTTTCCAAGCAGCTTGTTCCAATGTTTGAACATGCTCATAGTCAGAAATTTCATCCTAATCATCAACCAAAATGCGCTTGCTGCAGCTTGGGACTGTTGCTTCTAGTCCACTTTCATCCTAGTTATATTCAAACACCTAAATACATTTAAGTATTTGAAAACTCTTATCAAATTTCCCTTTAGTCTTCTCTTCTCCAAACTAAATATTCCTAGTTATTTCAGCTTTTCTTCATAAGTATTGTCCTCACTAATCATTTTTTATTCTCTTCACTGGACACTTTCTAAACTGTCTGGATGCTTCTTGAAGTGTGGGGCCCTAAACTGGACACAGTGCTTCTGGCGAGGCCTCACCAATGCTGAATAAAGTGAAAGAATCACATACCTTGATTTGCAAGTGTCACTTCTGTTAATACACCCTAGTATACCACTTTTTTTTTTTCACAAGAACATACTGTTAGCTCATACACAGCTTATGGTCTGCTTTAATGTCCACATCCTTGTGCATGCAATTTTTCCATCCCAAGTGCAGGACTTTGCATCTGTCCTTGAGTGATTCTCATTGAATTTATTGTTTACCATTTCTCCAGTCCATCCAGGTCATTCTGGATCCTCCATAGTATCTGCAAATTCACCTGACACAGTGTCATCTGCAAATTTCCTAAGCATACTCTTATTCCCATCATCCAAATTGCTAATCTTTTTTATATCCAAAAATTGGGAATTTTTCTTTTATCAGAGAAACCCAGGATACCTGCAAATAAGTCAGCCTGACCTCAATTCCTGAAAAGTTCGTGGAGCAGGTCCTTAAGGGATGAATTGTGCAGCAAGTAAAGGAGAACAAGGTGATCAACTGGGATCCAGCTTTTCTGTTTCCAATGGAAAAATGGAGAAAACCACGAAGTTCCCATCTTTATCAGAGTAAACATGGATTTTCCCTTTTAGCAGAGAAACCCACAGATTTCCCACTCTCGCAAAGAGCTCTGCAGGCTGCTTGCCACTGTTCCCTGCCACCCTACTTCCCTCCCCTGTGACCCAGCGTGGCTGGGGACAGAGGAGCTGCATGAGGATCTCTTAGTGGGTGCTCACCCTGCACTGCCCCAGCGATGTACCTCCTGCATGCAGGGGTGCACTGAGGGAAGTGGCAGGTGAAGGAGATGCATTGCCAGGGCAGCAGGGTGGGTGAGCAGATCCTTGTGTGGCCCCACTGTTCCCAGCCACACCAGATCATGCCTATGGGCCTGCACTGGCCCTGTGGGAGGGAAGCAGGTCAGAAGCTCAAGCCTGGAGCCTGCCCCAGCACAGATCTGGGTACCACGGGTCTCTCTTCCCCCCCAGGTGTGTGTGTGGCCCCCCAGGAGCTGGCCCCACTCCTGCTCAAGCCCGCAGCAAGCAGCAGTTGGGGAGCTGGCTCCCTGCTCCTTCTACTGCAGCTGCCTTGTGTTGGTGGCAAGGAGCTGTGGACCTGGGTCCCTGGCCCCATAGCCATGGCAGCTGGGGCCTCCCGCTGGTAGGGCTAGGTGGTTGTTGTAGGTCGAGTGAGGGGCACCACCTGGGGGGAGGGGGCTGTAGTGGGGGGAAAGAGGGGCACCAGCAGGGGCAGGGAGGGCTGTGGGGTGCCTTTAATTTTAATAACAGATTTTGGGGGGGTTATCAGAGAATTTGTGCTTTTTCATCAGAGAATTAGTGATTTTTTATCATGGAAAACCAAAATCCCTGTTGATCAGGAACAGCCAGCTTAGATTCACCAAGAGCAAGTCATGCCTAACCAACATGCCTAATACGCTTATTTTATAAGGCCTGAGGGGAGATTTCAGACAAACTATGGTCCAGTCTTATGTCATCAATAGGGATCCTGGTTTTCTCTGATAAAAAAAAAAACCCAAGCAATTTTCAGATTTAAAAAAAAGTAACCCAAAATCCACATTTGTCCATGGTCAAAGTGAAACACCATGATAGATAGATAGATAGATAGATAGATAGATAGATAGATAGATAGATAGAGGTGTTTCATTTTAATCAAGGAAGAATGTGGATTTGGGGTTACTTATTTTAATCTGAAAATTGGGGATTTTTTTATCAGAGAAATCCAGGGTCCCTGTTTATCTGTAGTTCCTCACCTGCTCCTTCTTTCCTTTTCAAAAGACGGGCACTATATTTGTCCTTTTCCAGTCATCTGACACCTCAGCCCACCTCTCAAAGGGATAGCCAAAGGCTCTCAATTTACCTAGGCCAATGCCTCCAGTACCTTAGGGGGCATACCACCTGACCCTGCCTACTTGAAAGCATCAACTTTTCCAGATAATCCTTAACTTTTTTTCAACTAGTCTACATTGTTTGTCTTCTTCCCTATCTTTGCTGCTCAGTGCATTCATCAACCAGTAAATGCCCCTATACATACAGTTTGAAGTAAGAAAAGCATTACATAGTTTCATTTTCTCTGCATCCTGTAATTATATTACCTTCCACATTCCATAGGGGATCTATTGTTTCCCTCATCTTCTTTTTAGTCATAGACAGGTATACCATTTTGCTAGACACTACACCGGAAGAGAACAATAACTGGATCCTGCCCAAAGAACTTATAAACTACATTTTGAAGTTTCCTGAATCCCTTTTATTCTGCAGGCTAGATTTATCAGAGAATCTGAAATAAATTTGTTCTGAAAATTAGAGAGAATTTTAGTCATCATGTTAACTATGGCAGCTTGTTTGTGGTGTAATTAAAAAGGATGTATACAACTTTCACGTCTGCACTCCCAGTTCTCTGTCTGGCCATTTTAAAAGAAATAAAAATAGGCAAATAAACTACAACTATATGTTTATCATTTAGACAATGGAAAAACATCATTATAATTTTGAGCATTTGAATATTCCCTGCTGTTGGAAAAATTTCATTTCCATCTGTCTTTACCAGTTGACTGAAATGTGGCTAACAAATATCAGCTGATCTGTGAGTGGCTAGAACCTTGATGTTGATGTATCACTCAGGGGCACACTTATCCCTCATTTCCTGGTATTTAATTATTCCTCTTACATGAAGGGGAGACTATGATAGAGTCTGTTTTGAGCTTTCCGTCTGTTTACTCTTCCTATGGGTTGATCTAGCCTGGAGCTAAATGCATTTATTGTTTGCAGTTTGAAACTGTTTTTTTCTTTTTTTCATATCATCTGTTGTTTGGGGGAAAAACAAATAGTCACTGCTTATGTTTTCATTTGAGATGTAATTTTCTTTGTGCTTTTTAATTGTAAAGCTGCTGCTGCCACCCGAGGTAAAATAAATAAATAAATAATTAAACAAAGGTTTGACTAAGCTCTAGCTCCTCCAGTTTGATGTAATCAGTGTCCCTTCTTTTTGTATCACATTTCCCTTGTTCCCGGGGTTCATTTGAAGTAGAACTTGGAAGATGTACAGTGAATGTAATGGTGGTGCTAGGGAGGAAATACAATCACATTGGCTTAAGGCAATTTAAGGCCACCCTGACAAAGGGAATTCTATCCTCAGTTCTGACAAGTCATGTAAGCCAAACTTTTTCAAAGATGCAATTGCTTGTGTGGTCTTCATTTTTCTCTTGCATGACTTGAGAAATGTAGGGGGTGATTTGTAGCAAAGCTGTACATTTACAACTGGTATGATCATAAAGGGAAAGGATCTGAACCTTCAAAGTATAATAGATGTGAGAAATGAAGCCATACACATCTTTTGCTGGACACAATAAACCCTGTATGTTGTTTGTGTTTAATATATCAGTTACTTAGCTCCCCATCTATAAAATGGGGATAATATGACTCCCTCCTCTCACAGAACCAAGATAAATTCATTAGTATTTTTATGCATTCAGATATATGGTACATTAGGAACATACAAAAAAATCCCAGATAATTAATAGTTTTATCGTCAAATCAGAGTTTGAATAATATGAAGTAAATCATGTTTTGGGCCTGGACAATGAAAATGAACTGAAAGATTGAATAGCCATTCAGTAAGAGAGCATAATCCATTCTATCCTGTGAGTGATGCAGAATTTCTTTGGGAAGGAAACAATAATATTTCAGTGTGACGGGGGCACCAAGTCTGCACCATCACAGAGCTTTGGGGGAGCGAAGGAAAGCAGAAAACTTACCTTAGCAACCAGTCCCAGGAGAAAAGGGGTGGGGCTACCCGGATAGGGGAGAGAGAGACCCAATCAAAACATAACAAAAAGAGCAGCAGGTGGGAAGGGAGAGATGAGAGAGTGCTGGCTGTGAGAGAGACAGTAGATGGCTGGAAGGATTTAAAGGGAAAGTAAGCCAGATTTAGCTGAAAAAAAAGAAGAAAGCAACCCAGAAGGAACAGGGAGAAACTACAAGAAAGAGAAAAGGGAATGTAAGAAAGGTCCAAGAGAGATGTTTACCTGGGAAGCCAAAGTGAGTTAAAAAATGAGAACTTTCAGTCGGTGTGTCTGATACCTGAAGAGACCAAGTAACATCCCAGAGACTTAAATTTAAGAGAAAGGAATGAGAGTGGATGAAAACAAACAAAGAGAAGAGAACCCCACAATTTCAATCAGTAGTAAATACAAGGTGACATAGGATTGCTATTTTGCTTGCGACCCGTGCAGAGGAGAATGGGGCAAGCAACAAAGAAATTGAGAGTTCTCAAAGAGAGAGGGAACTAAATAGATATAAGATGTTATTTATCTAAGGGAGACAAAATAGTTGTGCAGAAGAGTTATTTTTTGTTGAACCACAGACACAATATCTTCCTCATCTCTCAGGACTGTTTATTTCTGTACCTTAGTCCATCAAAGTTGTGACAGGTGAGAAATAAAGGAAATTAACCAGTTCATATTAAAACAAGAGATGGTGATTTATTCTGCAGATGTAGCTTAACTCTCACAGTCGTCATTAGGGATCCTGCTTTTCTCTGATAAACAAATCCCCAATTTTCAGACAAAACATGTAACCCAAAACCCTCATTTTTCTGGGAGGGTTTCTAATATAGTGGTGTTTCATTTTAATCACAGAAAAATGTGGGTTTGGGGTTACATTTTTTTACCTGAAAATTGGGGATTCATTTTTTTTATCAGAGAAAACCAAGATCCCTGCTGATGACAGTGGTATACCAACAGTTGCTGAACTTAAGATGGAAGATTATAAAACATTCATCAATGCCCACAGAGATATCCATGACGTAACTTTTTATGGTGAAACTGCCAGTTTACCCTTCCATAAGTAGGTGTAGCTTTTAACCTCTTTCCTCAGCTGATACTCACCTAGTTGTCTTCTTTTGCTCAGAGCTGTAATGATGGCATTTTTTCTAATCATTCATTGTCTTTATTGTCCATCAATGTGAAAATGTTCCATGTTGCATAATTCATTATCTTCTTATGATGTTTTTGACCACAGAGAGAGTGACACCTTCCCCCACCCGTGGATGCAGTTATACAGCTAAAAGCCGATAAAACAACTTAGGTTTAGCTCGCCTTTTCAGTCCCCTCCCCATGCCTGTAGGGTAAGTAGAGGGGATCCTGAATAGGATTGGTCAATCACAATAGCAGCTAACAAATTTCACCCTTGTGTGAACGCAGGTGCAGGATGACCATCAAGCCATCGCAGCCTATGTGCAAGTTTGAAGCTGGAAACTTCTAGATTCACTGTGCCTATCTCTGTCAGCTCTGGTCCATTGCTTTTAAAGGTTAGTACAAAAGAGTGTTGTCTCCTATGATACAAACTTGTGCATGATTTAATTTAAAGTGAGAAAACTGGCACATGGAAACAATAACCATGTGATCTGAACAAGGTAACAATCTGGACCCTGTGACAAGAGGAACTCCTGGATGGCAAGAAACCTTCATCTTGGTGAAGCCTTCTTCCATTTTACAGCCATGAGATCCTGGTGTCTACTTTTACCTTCTCTATCATTGATGACATAGGGATGGACCATACTTTGACTGAAACTTCTCTTCAGGCCTGTTCACCTGATCCTGCTAGGAGTGGAGGACTCTGGATGATTTAACCACAACATCTCAGTCTACAGAGATGTAGATGGCTCAGTGTGGTATTAGACAATTCCACTGGGCAATTTACATGATCTTTGTTTCTTCCAGGTACAAGAAAAGTGTTGGGAACAACATCAGGACCTGAATAAGGCTTTCATTGACCTCACCAGGGACTTTTACTTGGTCAATCATGAAGCCTTGTGGACTGTACCAGCCAGTTTTGGGTGCCCTGAAAATACATTAGGGCATTGAGACTTCTGCATGACTACATGATTAAGATATTCTTGCGATAAAATTGGAAGACTGTCAGCTTAGCTGCAAAACAGTCAGGTTGGTAGGAAACTGGCTGTGGGGCAGGACCCAGAGAGTTCTAATGAACAGATCTGTGTCATCTTGGTGGGAAGTGGCCAGTGGTGTCCCATAGGGGTTGGTACTTGGCCCACTGCTATTCAACATCTTCATCAATGATTTGGATGTGGGGGTGAAGAGCTCACTGGGCAAGTTCACAGACAACACCAAGTTATGGGAAAGCATGTTCACACTTGAGGATAGGATGCAGATACAGGTGAACCTAAGCAGGCTTGCAAGTTGGGCAGATCAGAACCAGATGAAGTTCAACATTGAGAAATGTAAAGTGCTCCACCTGGAGACAGACATCTCCCACACATGTACAGGCTTGGCAATGCCAACCTGACCTGCACTGTGAATGAAAGGTACCTGGGGATAATAAATGACCACAGTATGAACATGAGCTGGCAGTGTGGCGCTGTAGCCAGCAGGGCCAACAATACCTTGGCATGAATCAATTGATGCATCTCCAGGAAAAACAAAAAAGTAATTCTCCCACTGTACTCAGCATTAGAGAGACTGCAGCTGGAATACTGCATCCAGCTCTTTAACAAGGATGTAGTTAAGTTTGAAAGAGTCCAAGGAAAGGCACCCATATGATCAGAGACTTGTGTGGCAAGGCATATGAGGAAAAGCTGAGGAATCTGGGACTCCTTAGCCTGAAAAAGAGAAGGCTGAGAAGGGCCTTAGTAGCTGCTTACCATTACATCAGAGGCTTACATTAAGGGCTTGGTGAAAAATTATTCACCCGGGCATCCTTGGAGAAAACTAGGAATAATGGTCACAAACTCCTGGAAGATCATTTCAGGTGCAACATTAGGAAAAACTACTTCACAACTAGGGTGTCCAGACTGTGAAATAAGCTACCTCCAGAGGTGGTGCAATCACCTACCCTGGAAATCTTCAAGAGGAGACTGCATGGGCACCTTGCTGGGGTCACCTGACCCCAGTTGTCTTTCCTGATTGGTGCAAGGGGTTGAATGCAATGATCTTCCAAGGTCCCTTCCAGCCTTACAATCTATGAATCTATAAACAATCATTCTTTTTAGTGAATCAGAGACCAATCCATTTATAAACTGCACTGGGGTCACATAAAACATCCCCAAACTCTGTTTTCCATTTTTTTGACCATTATCCTGGTCTTATTAGGGACTGCCTCACTTCTGGACTCATTGTTGAATTCTGAATGGATGGAGGGCTCTTCAACCTGGCACATTTTCACTCAAAAACCAAAAGATATAACCATCTTTGACTTTCAGAACTGTTACATCTTTGCACGTGTGAAAGAAAACCTCCAGACCACATTGGATCTTTTTGGAAAAACCTACTGAATCTTGGGCTTCTCTTTCAGCATTGAGAAAACTAACGTGTTCTATCAGCCTGCTCCAGGCCATGTATGAGTCCTTTCATGTTAACATCAAAGAAAAGGCCTTGGAAATAGTCAAACACTTCCTGTATCCTTGGAGGCCTCTGAGTCTTGAAGAGATTTGCTTTTGGCTAATTTTAGAGTTCAGGAGCAAGCCAAACATTTATAATAGATCTGACAATATAATGATCTGTTTACCAGTCATTTGCTCCTCACATGGCTTGTATGATACGGGCATCCATTCAATCACAGGCTCTACCAATAACATAGTCAAGGAAGTGCCAGTGCTCAGAGGGTGACTCCAGCTGGTCTTGTATTTGTCACTCTGTCTGCAGATGATGTTTGTAATAAATACAAAAATGCTTTGTGTATTTGCTCAAGAAAATGCCACTAGAGTTTGCTTTTCCCACTCCTTCTTTCCCCTTGGCACCACTGCAGAGTTTCACGTCCTTATCTTGGTGGTGACCTTTCTCGGAGATGATACCTTTATCAGAAGCTCCAGCACAGGATCTAGAAAGCAAGCATCTTCCCTCAGGAAATTTTTCTGGCATGTTTTTATTGATTGTGATCTCTGGAAAAACACAAGGATTCAGGTCTACATCTCAGCCATCATGCCCACTCTCTTAAGTGAACCTAGAGAATATCACCAACAATGCCTCCAGAGAATCCTGCCCATCAAATTACCCTACAAACCCCAGCATCCATGCTGAAGTCTGTGTTATCACTATTTAATTGTTCATCCTCAAGCTTTAGAGGACTGGACATTATGTACAGATGCCCAACTCTAAACTCCCCAAATACTCCTCCTCTTTCATCTCATTGTGGCCTGAGATCTCACAGAAGCCAGAGGAAAAGTTAAAAGGACACGTTGAAGGTCTACCTCAAGAAAATGGGCACAGGGAACATCTACATGATCATAATGCACCATAATGCACCTGTTATTACAGGTACTACACTTAATGTGCCATAATCAGTGCTACTATGCATTAGCACAGATGAATGGCTTTTTGGTGATGCTACTGTGCATTAGATTGAATCTGCTATACATTAGCACAGGTTTTGGCCACCACAGTAGTGTCAAGTAGAATTAATTTTCTGTGCATTAAGCACCTCATGTGGACATGCCCACTGACAACAAGTGTTGGTAGGTGCTAACTGCAAACTGACTTAAATGGTGTTGTAACCTGAACAAAGCAGCCTCCTGTTTTGGGATTAAGTGTCTTGCCCTTGAAGCAGAGAAGAGAGCAAAAGGAGGAAAAGGACAGGAATCCTACCCTACAGCCTAATCTCACTGCAGACACACTTGCAACTTTTGTAGACAGATCTGTGGCTCAAGGACTGGATTCTTAAATCACCTCAAGACCCATCAATGAGCCTTGATAGAGATCATCCTCTGTCAGTGGCAATGCATAGGGGGTGAAAGCACTGGTGCATCCCCTTACAGCAGCGTTCCTGGGCAGGGTGGACAGGCAATATTGCTGGTGCCTCCCCTGAGGGCACCAGCCCAGGAGTGCACCACGAGAAGCAGTCTCCCCACGGCCAATTCCACCAACCCAGAAGTGCCAGCGGCACACCCAAAATTGCCAGTCGTTGTTAGTTGTGGGTTGGTGGGATCATCCATGGGGGGACCCCCGCTACCCATAGTCACTCACTATCCACTGGGAGGGGTCAAATGTCCCCGCAACTCAGGATGCACCAGTCCACTATCAAGGGATTGTTGATGGTTGTGTATGTGCATGTATTTTTGTGTGCACATGCATGGAACTGATGGCAGCAGCCAGAGTGAGAGGGAGAGTGTGTGCACTGCTCTGGAGCTATGCACATCCCTCAGCTGATGGGGAACAGACAGAGAGCTGCTCCTATGCTGTTCTTCATCAGCCAGGGTCTGCCATCAGCCTCAGAGAGGCAGCCACAGGAGAACAGGGTTCAGAAAGCCAGGGAAGTCTCCCTGTGGGGCAGGAGGAACAAGCCCCAGGGGCAAAGAGGGCATGGGAGTACCAGTAGAGAGCTGGTGGACAGAGACAGACTTGGAAGCTTCTAGCTGCTTGCCAGCCCTAAAGTTGCAAGTCCAAGCAGTGCTCAGAGAGGGTATTAACCCTCCATATGTGACAGTTTGGACATTGATCTAACTTATGCCACCTAATTTTTTTGTTTCCTAATTATAATGTGTAATTTCACTGAGCAAATTTGAAGTCTTCCCTCAGATTGCCCACGTTATTCTACATTTCTCATCCATAATCAGCCCTCTAACAAACTGAGAAACTTGGCATCCCAGGATGTACAGTGGTCCCCAGTATGTGCAAAAGCATTTGGAGAAATAAAAATTTGCTCCTATTCACTGCTTCCAGGCTATGTAGTCTGGACTTTGATGGCAGGTTTGTCTTACACAAAGATTCCTCAGAGCAGGGCATTGGTTTTATCCTCTGTCAAAACTTTGAAGACAGAGGAGAAGACCTGATCCTCTATATAAGCCAGAAGGTTCTGTTCTGAGTACAAAATGAATCCATAATAGAGAATGAATGGGCACTTAAAACCCTCTAGTATTATTGCCTAGGGATCCATCCACCCTTATTCATCCTTATTTAAATAGTTGAAGTTGATGTGAGATGCCAACCCCAGACTGATGTGTTGGTACCTGTTTCTGAATCTGTGCTCTTTTGAAATATGCTATCAACCAGGAGTTAAGCACTCCAGTGTAGATTCTTCCTTCCATGAGAAAGAGGGTGCTTAAATTAGGAAAAGCATGTCTCCTACTCCATTTTTAGTTGCCAGAGGAGGGTATGGAACAGGGTGACCGGTCACCTTAAGAAGAAGGAGACAGCCCTGATGAGTAACTGCAGCTGTGGGGAATCTGCTGATAGGGGAATGGCTCACTGGGAGCTTTAAAAACCTCATAGAGAAAAGGAGCAGGGGTATGTCTCCACAAGTTGGAATGTGTGTTCCCTAAGGACAAATAGCAGTGACACATATTTGTGCCACTGCTAGTTGTCCGTGGGGAATGTCCCTGTACATGCGCGTGGTGGCATACAGCAAGTTGTCACAGGTTGGGGAAGGGAGGCTGAGGCAGGCACCTGGGCTGGCCCCAGAAGCCTTACCTGGGGTCCTAGAGGCAGGGATCCAGGTGCATGGAGCCTGGTAGGCAACCAAAGCATGGCTCTGGATGGCTAGGTTCTGGTTTTGAGTGGCAAGCACTGCAGCCACGTGTGCCACCCCAATATCAGTGGGCTAAACATCTTGCTGCACAGAGAGGCCAGGTTGCTGTGCCAGGACCAGAATCACAGGGTTCCCTTTCCAGTGTCCAAGACAGGAAAAAAAAGTTTTATTTTTATTTATTTATTTGTTTTTGTTTAAAGACTTTGTTTTGTTGGTATAGACTGGCTGAGAAGCTCCTTGGGGAAAAAGCCCATCCGGAATAAACTTCAGGTGGGGCAACCCACTTACAGTACCCTTCTCACTAGATTCTCTCAGAAAATATCGGATTTTAGTTTTTGCTTCTTTTTCTGATTGCAATAGCATAATAAAGTATTCTTCTGTTACAAAGAAAGCAGGGGGGAAACAGACAACCAGTCAGAAAGATTTTGATACTTTAGATTCCTTTGGTGTTGTTTTAATGTGTGCATGCATCTTGTGAATTCTGTGTTGGTGTTCACACACCTAATGGTGCTAATATTGTGTGGCACCCCACAGCACGCTTAAAAAGATCCTTTGGCACCCTGGCGGGAGTCACAGTATACAGATTAAAATTGCCATAGCAATAACTAAATAGAACTTGCAAATTTATATTTCCCCTCTTTAAACAGATACTTTGATTCTTTATTCTTCCTGATGGCAGAAGGTTGTCAAGTGAAACAATGCAATTTTAGGCTAATTAAGATGAAATGCAAGAAAACGGTTGAATTAACAGAACATTGTAAAAGTTATGAAGGGTGTTTATCTTCTTGCCTTATCCCAGCTACTCTAAAATGCATTCCTCTTTGTTACTCATATCTCACAAGTTCATTTTAATTATCATTTAATTATGGGCAAAACAGTTTGCAGTGTGTACTCAGAGCTTGTCAGAAATACATGCTCTATAAATCTTAAAATAGGCTTAAGTAATGTTCCACATGTCTAAAGTAGTGTCATAAGTTTACAAGCTAGACACACAATATACATACTCATTCTTTCCCCCAGATCTAACCAGTGTATCTGTATGCTTTATTATTGTTACTGGTTTTGTGGAACACATTTGATATGAACCTTATAAGCAGGGATCCTAGTTTTCTCTGATAAAAAAACAAACCACCAATTATTGGTTAAAAAAAAGTAACCCCAAATCCACATTTTTCTATGATCAAAATGAAACACCACTATAAAAATATTCTATATATATATATAAGGGCTTAGTCCATATGTCTGTATGTCTGTCTGTGTGCCTGTAATGCTCTTGGGGGAAGGACATGGCTTTAGCCAGTGCTGGGTCTAGAATGCCCATCAAGAATGACAGGTGGGGCATGGCTCCAGGGGAGCGGGGCAGGTAGACATGGAGCAGGGTGGGGAAGGGTATAGCATGAGGCCAAAAGTGGAGTGGGGAGGGGTGGTGCGTGTCCAGACGTAGAGCAGTGTCAGCATGGGACAGTGAGTGGCAATGGCAGCCACCGCATGCTAGCTTCCCCCCCACTCCCTCAACTCCTGGGAGGCAGCAGTGATGGTGGGTGGCAATGGTCTTTCCTTGCCTGCCTCCCCCCACCATCATTCTTGATGGGCAATTCACTACAATTTATCTATCTAGTGGTATTTAATTTTGATCATGGAAAAAATGTGGATCACTTTTTTATCTGAAAACTAGGTTACTGGGGGTTTTTTTATTAGAGAAAACTAGGAACTCTGCTCATAAAGCACAAAGAAAAGCTAATGGGGAGAAAGACACGATATCTACAATTTCAAAATATGCTTCAGTCTTGTTGATTAAACATTTTCTAGTGGAAATGCATTACAAGGTTTTTGTTTTCCTGTTTAAACAATGTGACACACAAACCTTTTGTCTGAAAGTTTAACTTAATTGCTTAGAAATTCAGAGTTTGAGGGCTAAAGTTTAAATCTACTCTCATGCCAGTTTTAAATAGATGCAACTTTCATTGACATCAGTGAGTTGCTCTTAATGTGCACCACTAGAAGCAAGAAGATAATCTGATCTTATTTTCTTAAATAGTTCCCTCCCCACCCCCATTTTCTTCCACAGTAGTAAAATCATTCTCAATCAAGTATGCTTGAGTCTTGCACACGTTTTTCTTAATAATGAACAAAATTGTGCCCCTTTGTATAAGAATCTTAAAATTTTTCATAAAATGAATGCATTTAGTTTCAAAATAGTTCCCCCAAAAGTGCCTTCCCTCACAGCTCCCACCTCCAAGCTGCCCTGGGAAGCATAACCATCCCACCCCCCATGCAAATTCCAAATTCATAATATATGAAAATATGAGGACTTCTTTAATTTACTTCCTCTTGATTTATTTTTACTTCTTATTTTTCATTTCTTTTTACTTTATCCTTCAGCAATTGACTTCATCCATTTCACCACTCTTCCCCCAACCCCATTTCCTTTTCACCTGACATTTTATTACCCACGCCCATTCTGTTAACTCTCTGCTTCCCACTTTCTTGTTTCTTCCCCTCCACAACCCATTTCTTACATGTCCTGGCTCACCAGTCCTCTAATGGTAAGTCACAGCTGTGCAGGTTCTTCAGATTTGGCCCCCAGTACTGCTCCTAGGTCTGAGATGAAGCACATCCTGCCAGACAAGTCTCACAGTGTTTGCCCTGGGATCTGTCTCAGGTGGTCCAGGACACACCACATACATTGCCTGCTCCAGATGGTCCAGAGCTTATGGTGCATGGACCACCTAGAGTAGGTACCATATGTGGACCATGTCCTGGAATGGACCAGGGTGGAGGTGTTGCCTGTAGTGCAGATCCTAGACCAGCCAGTAGAGGCATCATGTTCAGTGCAGTGTAGTATCTGAAAAGGAATGGGGAAGAAGGCAGGGTCTATTAGACCTTTCCACCAGTGGACTTGTCCTGTACCACTTATCTGGCTCACTGAGCCTTTTTATTTGACACCAGTGCTATCTGTAAAGACTGCCTCACACATAATACTAGAGACAATTACTCCAGGAGTTTGGGATAGTTTGACAGATCTTTCATGCAAATAACATTTTTAAGAGAAAAACTGATTTTCCTGTTTGCTATTGTCCAGTGATGAATTGCCTTTCTTCTCACATGGATGACCCATAGCAGCTGTGAATACAAAACAGTATGATGCATGTGCTATCTACTGCCATATATTTCTAGTTAACAATGTTATCTTAAATCCTTTGTACTGAAAGACAGAAGAAGGCCTTCACAATATAAACAATTCATAAAGCCCAAAGGTTGTTTAAATTTATTTTTGAGAACTACCTGATTTGTAAATATATTTTACATAACGTATTTTCATCTAATCTTTGTACACATTTACTCTTTGTTGATTGTACACCCTTAGTGAAATATGAATGCATACATATAATGTTAAAAATATATATATTTTACAACTAAAATATTTTCATGGAAAATGCATTCAAATAGAATTTCTTCCATAAACAGTCAATTGATTTATTTTTAATGACATCTCGGTTTATCTGTAAAGTTCAATGTAACACAAGTTGATACACAAAGATAGAGAGCTGAAAAGTATAAACAAAGATAATTTTATCAAAAACTAATGCTATGCTCTAAAGAAGTGCCCTTTTTCTACAGGTAAGTTGTACTTCCTTACTATATAATCTGCATGTGTTGAAGAAGAATGAATTCAGTTGCATTAGTGGGTCACTAATCATTTAAATTAATAAATAGATTTCCTCCCTCTTCAGATTTTCTATGTTTACAATTTCTTGGGAACATATGCACAACAATTTGATGATGTTTTAGGGATTATAGGACTTGAGACTTGTTAGGGTTATCATGTAATTAATATCATGTAATAATACCTACTTTCAAGTTTTCCATGAAGGACTATGGGCTCTGTACTCAGGGGAGGTGATAAGGAACAGGTCAAAGTCTTCAAAGTAGAGACAGGTTGTTGGGGAAGTGGGGCTGAGGGGTGCTAAAGTCAGTTGTCAATTGTGCACAAAAGCTTTCACTGTAATAAATTTGACGTGAAAATACTATAATTGTATCCTTATTGCAAAATGTGCAAGTTAGAGCCCATATAAAACTGGAACAAAGGCTTTAAGTCACATTTGCAGGTGTGAGAGTGACCATGGGCCCAAAACACACATATTTATTGGGACAAGGGTTTGTTCATAGTTGACATTGTTGTCAGACTTAGTGCTGTACTACAAACATGTCATTTGAAGAACTGGCCAAAACATAATCTGTATGAAATTAGGAGGTTACAGCCAATTTTTCTGTATAAGGCTCTTCTTAGTGTTAGCCTAGGTCTTTATCCCTTTGGTGTTATATTCAGTGATGGGACTGGGGTTTTAGAAATGCTGCATGTGGGCTTAATTTTATGTGTCATTGAAGTAAATGGTAGCATTTCCTTAGATCTAATTTGGAGTAGAATTTTGTCAATGATAAGCAATTTTGAAGTTGTTAAATTGGTGAAGAATATTTGTTATATCCCTTCAAGCGTGCCTCATCTTGATAAGGATGGATCAAGATTTCCCAGTTTGTAACAAATGTTGACCAGTTGTATTTACATTACATTACAGTGCCCGCTTCTGAAGACTGCATAGTTAGGTGGTCCAGATTAAGAATGCCCTTGCATTATTTCATCAGCTGGGTCACCTTTATTGACAATTCACAAAATAAGGTAATTGCGAGTCCTGTTTCAATTGCCAAAAAAATCAGTTGTACTTATTAGGAACTGGATTATACTCTTTGGATGAGGGATAGAAAAACAAAACAAAACCTCCACCACCACCACACACACAACACTGGCCCAGTAGGGTTTAGCTGTTGACAGCCAAATGTGGTCAAATAATTTGAATGAGACTAGAAGATGATGGTGGCTGGCAGATCAGCAAGACACTGTGCCCAGGATAGATCACAAAATCTTGGGCTGCTAGTTGTAACAGTTTCATTTGGCATATCCTCACATAGTATATTTAAACTTTTGTATGTTACTTGCTTTCTGTAGACTGCATGTTTAAAAACCTTTACAAACAGAGTCCTCAAGGATATATAGCCATTTTTTGTTCAGTCTGGACTTGCAGGGTGGACATACTGTGTGTTCTTCCATAATTTTTTGTCCAGGAAGAGTCTATGTTTTGCAAGATTGAGCCCAAATTAAGACACTCATTTACTTTAATTTCCAAGTCACTTAAGGGCTTGAGAAAATTTTACCCAGAGACAAAATATTCTTGATCTAAACCATATTAAATAAAAAGTCTGAAAGATGATGACATAAACCTAATCTAAAAATGAATAGCAATTAATTTTTTTGCAGGAGCAAATGAAAATTGTTTGAGGCGATATTTCTGTTCTTAAGGGGGGAAAAAAGAGAGAAAAGAGTATTTAATATATGTCAAACAGCCATCAGCAATATCTTCAAATAAAATATATGCTGAAGAGAGAAGAAACATGGCATGGAACAATACCTCCTCCTCCAACTGAGTTTATGACAAATATCAAGAAATCAAAAGGAAAGCTTAGTTCCTGTCATTTACAAGCATTTCTTTACTATGACAAAGTTTGATGTATATAAATAAAACAATGCAATGTTTCATAGTTCTCAGATAGTTTCTATGGGAAATAGATATGTAGTCCATAACTTCTAATTCACCCTGCCAAAGTGTGAAATCGCTCTTCCACTGCTATTCGTTGACATTATTGGGCAGGGATGCAGATCTTAGTTGGTCTCTGTTGACCCAAGCAGCTATTCATTGCTGTGATCAGTACAAGGATCATACTCCTTTACAATAAATAGCTTGGTGATTAGAGAACTCAAAAGATGGGGTATGAAGGCACTTGCCTTTACTGAGCTTCCAGAGGCTTGACTCCAGATGTCTTAAACCCTAGGAAAGATTCCTAACATCCCAGATATGTGGTTGATGGTTTGAGTATCTTTCATAACCCTCTTCTTAATGCTGGCACACTGGGCAGTGAAAAAGGGAAGGAGTAATGAAGCCAAAAAGAAAGTAGTCAAAGGAAGTTTTACTCTGTCATCCAGCAAGAATGAAAAAAGTTTCTCTTTCCAAGACTGCTTATTTCTTTCTTCCAATGTCTCAATGCCAAATGCATCGTATAACCCAACATGTAGGTAGATCCTTCTTCTCACTGCATTTTTATAACTCAGACTTAGGGATAAGCTGACACTGTGTAACCAAAGTAGATATATTAATGTATTTCCATGTTGGAATTCCAACAAGGTGGAATAGAATCACATGTTCTATTACATAACTAATTCACTTAGATGGCTAATAGTTGGAATGGAACCTGATCTTTGAATGCCTAAAATTCTGTGCTATTTACCGTGTGTCTTAATAGGAAAACAGAATTCTGCCCTTTGAGTCTATACTGCACTAAAGCTACATTATAAGTAAGGTGTCCAAGTGACACTTGTGCCCACAGTGTGAACCCTTAGTTTTGTTCATATGACAATGAAGCTATCGATTTAATCACCTAAACAAGGAGTTCTCTCAGTGGGGATTCTTGAACTAGACTCTTAATTTGAAGAACGTATTCTTATTTTTCTAGAAATCATGGCCTAGAGAAAGTGACTTCTAAAAATTTCTGATAAAGACATGCAGAACAGCTGAAACCACCTACTGAAGCATATTTAAATAATGACTTGGCACATGTTAAAAGTTTAAAAGGACATTAATTAGTGTGGAAGGCTATGTCAACCCTCTGCACAGACATTTATTTCTACACAAACAACATGTGCCCCTGGCAGCTGGGGGGGCACGGCGACAGTGGGAGTGCAGCAGTGGTAAGTGACAAACACCTGCAGATGCTGCCAGCACTGTTACTGGTAGGCGAGGTGAGGGTGGCAAGCACCAACCAGGGGCCAGTGACCACTCACAGACACCACCAGCAGCGGTAGCAGCGCCACTGACCAGCAGCGATTGCTGACTGCCCGCAGACACCACTGGCATTGTCAATGGGTGAGGAGGAAGATGGTGGTGGGCAAAGACCACCCTTCTCATAGGGGGTGCACCTCCACACTCAGGGGGTGCACATGCACCCACATGCACCCCCTACGTGTCACCATTGTATTTCTAAATTAGTGGGGTTTTTAATATTTAAATATTGCTATTTCATATTAAGGAGTAAATATTGACCTTGCTTACTGGAAAAATTAATGAGGTAAATGTTTACCTCCTGAGTCCAGAAAAGTCTAAGCTTGATTTTCTGGAAAATTGTTTCAACTGGGGGAGCTACTCCAATTTATATCAACACAGAATTCAGCCTAAGTTTGGGGGAAGTAAAGATTCCATGAAAAGAAGAATTAAAACACATCTTGAAAATTCTTACAAGTGCTTTAGAAACTTAAAAATACTTATATATTATTTATACACATAAACCTATAACAGGGTTAACTGTTTACATCTGCCAGTCCCACTCTTAATTCCTATACAATTTATCAGCTGTTTCTCAAACTCAATTCATTCTGAACCTGGCTCTATATTTTATGTATAATAGATTAAAAATACATTAAAATCACTATTAAAATAGGGACCAATGCTAACTGACTGGGGGTAAAAGCTACTTTGACAAAAAAGTTCATTGGTTAAAAAGCTCATCAAAAGAATATTCAAATGTCAGGAAATCTATTGTGTCTAAGAAACACTTACTGTACTACAGACAAGGTTCTTTACATAAATATTTTTGAGAACTACCTCCTTTGTAAATATATTTTACATAGTGGATTTTCCAACTAATAAAAGATACCAGATTTACTCAAAGAACCTTGCCTGCCTATGTCCTTTGACAAACATGGCTACAATCTACACCCTTACTGTACTGATACATTTTATAGCAAGCAATGCTATTAAAGAGTTCTAGCTGTGAAACTTGACCAACCATTAACAGAGTAGGTGAAAAAAAAAAAATACCTGACACCTGAAAGTATCTACAAATTTCAGAAAGCACAGAGAAAAAAGTCTAAGTTATGCAGTTTAGTCTGAGTGGTCTACATTTGGATTAGAAGACTAGCATGCATAAATTGGTCATTAGCAGAAAGAAAGCACGCAGGCTACCTATGTTGGCAAAGGCTTTTAGACAGGGGCCCTTGTGCATGCATTCCAGAAGCCTCAGTCACTTACAATAAAAAAAATAATACAGTGGCGGGGGGGTGGCGATAGTTACCTTTAATCTAAAGAAGGTATAAAAGCGAAGATCTTCTATTTCCAGTGTGAGCCATCAGCAGGGATCCTGGTTTTCTCTGATGAAAAACCCTCCAATTTTTGCATTAAAAAGTAACCCAAGATCAACATGTTTCCATGATAATGATGACACACCACTCTCTCTATATAGGCTTCCCTGGCTGACCAGAGAAATCCAGGGCAGACTAAGGGCCAAAAGGGGAGCACATAAAAAGTGGAAACAGGGAGAGATCACCAAAGAGGAATATACCTCTTCTGCTCGTGCTTGTAGGGAGGCAGTTAGACAGGCCAAAGCTACCATGGAGCTGCGGATGGCAACCCAAGTAAAAGACAATAAGAAATTGTTTTTTAGATATATAGGGAGTAAAAGGAAGGCCCAGGGAGGAATAGGACCCCTGCTAAATGGGCAGAAACAATTGGTGACGGACAGAGGGGACAAGGCTGAACTCCTCAACGAGTTCTTCGCCTTAGTGTTCCTAAGTGAGAGGCATGACAAGTCTCTCACTGGGAGTGTAGGGAGGCAGCAGCAAGGCACCAGACTTCCATGCGTGGACCCTGAGGTGGTGCAGGGTCACTTGGAGGAACTGGATGCCTTTAAATCGGCAGGCCCGGATGAGCTCCATCCGAGGGTACTGAAGGCACTGGCCGACATCATTGCAGAGCCACTGGCGGCAATATTTCAACGCTCGTGGCGCACGGGTCAAGTCCCGGAGGACTGGAAAAGGGCCAATGTGGTTCCCATTTTCAAGAAGGGGAGGAAGGAGGACCCGGGTAACTATAGGCCAGTCAGTCTCACCTCCATCCTTGGCAAAATCTTTGAGAAAATCATCAAGGCTCACATTTGTGAGAGCCCGGCAGGACAAATTATGCTGAGGGGAAACCAGCACGGGTTCGTGGCAGGTAGATCGTGCCTGACCAATCTAGTCTCTTTTTATGACCAGGTCACAAAACGCCTCGACGCAGGAGGAGGGGTGGATGTCGTATACTTGGACTTCAGGAAGGCCTTTGACACGGTATCCCACCCCATACTGGTGAACAAGTTAAGGGGCTGTGACTTGGATGACTGCACAGTCCGGTGGGTGGAGAATTGGCTGGAGGGTCGCACCCAGAGAGTTGTGGTGGATGGGTCGGTTTCGACCTGGAAGAGTGTGGGCAGTGGGGTCCCACAGGGCTCGGTGCTTGGACCGATACTCTTTAATGTCTTCATCAGCGACTTGGACGAGGGGGTGAAATGTACTCTGTCCAAGTTTGCAGATGACACTAAGCTATGGGGCGAAGTGGACACGCCGGAGGGCAGGGAACAACTGCAAGCAGACCTGGACAGGTTAGACAAGTGGGCAGAAAACAACAGAATGCAGTTCAACAAGGAGAAATGCAAAGTGCTGCATCTAGGGAGGAAAAATGTCCAGCACACCTACAGCCTAGGAAATGACCTGCTGGGTGGCACGGAAGTGGAAAGGGATCTTGGAGTCCTAGTAGACTCCAAGATGAACATGAGTCGGCAGTGTGATGAAACCATCAGAAAAGCCAATGGCACTTTATCGTGCATCAGCAGATGCATGACAAATAAGTCCAAGGAGGTGATACTTCCCCTCTATCGGGCGCTGGTCAGACCGCAGCTGGAGTACTGCGTGCAATTCTGGGCGCCGCACTTCAAGAAAGATGCGGATAACCTGGAGAGGGTCCAGAGAAGGGCCACTCGTATGGTTAAGGGCCTGCAGGCCAAGCCCTATGAGGAGAGATTAGAGAAACTGGACCTTTTCAGCCTCCGCAAGAGAAGGTTGAGAGGCGACCTGGTGGCTGCCTATAAGTTCGTCAGGGGGGCACAGAAGGGAATTGGTGAGTATTTATTCACCAAGGCGCCCCCGGGGGTTACAAGAAATAATGGCCACAAGCTGGAGGAGAGCAGATTTAGATTAGATATTAGGAGGAACTTCTTCACAGTTCGAGTGGCCAAGGTCTGGAACGGGCTCCCAAGGGAGGTGGTGCTCTCCCCTACCCTGGGGGTATTCAAGAGAAGGTTGGATGTGTATCTAGCTGGGGTAATGTAGGCCCAGCACTCTTTCCTGCTTATGCAGGGGGTCGGACTCGATGATCTATTGAGGTCCCTTCCGACCCTAGCATCTATGAATCTATGAATCTATGAATCTATGATATAGATATAGATATTAGTGCTGTTTCATTTTAATCAGGGAAATATTTGGATTTTGGGGGAGGGGGCTATATCTGAAAATTGGGGATTTTTTTTTTAATCAGAGAAAACCAGGATCCCTGGCTATCGTCTAGATAGATGTGAGATAGCTACAGTACAAATGCATGCTTTCAGTATCTCAAGAGATTATCCTAACTCACTAGAACAGGGGCATTCTATCTTTCCTTTGAAACAGTTTTGTGGAACTGCCAAGAATACAAGACTGATGAGATCAGAGAGACAGAGCACAAGCAAAAGAAAACAAGACTTGGTTGCTATTGTATGGGAGAAGCATCCTAGTGTGAATTCAGGCACAACTGTATTTTTAGCATTTCTTGTCTTCTGACTTGCACACCACATGCATGAATGTTGTGAATAGCATTTGTAGGCAACTGTTACCAATGCACTGAACTTCAGTTAGGTGCCTAACACAGCCTTTTAAATCCTACTGTGGAAGCTAAGAAACTAAATTTCCAAGCAAGATCACACCAAGTCCCTTTGCAGTTTTGGTTCCTGGTCCTGAAATTCATCAGAGTGATTGAAGGAATGGTGCAGTGAACTAGGAGCCAGCACACCTCTTTTGATGTGCCAGTGACTGTGAATCGCCATGTTAAATAACTCTGAGCCTTCTCCTCATCTGTAAATGGGCATGACTATGTGAAAAAGCACTTGTATTTGCTACAGATGAAAAGCACTGTGTACACCTAATCTGAAAGGTGTTGAGAATCCTTATTTTCCATCAAAACCTATTGGAATTGAAAGAAGTATCCAACACCCTGAGGCACAAAGCACTGGGACCCCTAATATTTTTGAAAGAATATTAAACCATAATTGAATTAGACCCATCCTTTCCCTTTCTTAGAAACACGCACATTCAAGGCAAGTGCCTTCTTGTACTTATTTCAAGGTTTTATTAATTCTAAAAGCAAAATCTGGGAAATAAGTTTTACCCCCTCTCACTCCATAGAGGCTGCACTATCTTGAACATAACTAAAGTCAAACATATTTAAAGACACTATTTTTCAGTAAAAATTTATTTGCAACTTGCTGTATTAAAAGGTCTTTAAATTGCATAGTAACACTGATTACACATTAAAATTAGAAGTGCTCAGATTTATGTAGGAAGTTTTAACCTGATACAGACTTCCTTCTATGTATGAATTAATGGATGATTTAATTAGCCTTAACATATTAGATTTGCTAATTGTTTGATGCACATTCCCAGATAACAATTGCCTGAAGCAGAAATAATTGTTCAACCTCTTAGTGCAGCTCCTATTTTATTAGTTGCCTTTAGTTCTGCCTTCATTACCAGGCTTCACTATACACTATACATTCTTTGCGCTAGTGGTCAGTTTAGTGCCAGGAGAAAACGCATTTGCTCAGCAACAGTCACAGTGTCCTACAATTGTAAATAATCTATTCAGCTGATAGGCTCCACGACATTATAGGATGAACAATCACCCTGCTAGATGCTGATGATGACACAGGAGTAATCCTATGGCACACAGGACTTTAGGAAGGATACAAATCCTGTGTTACTACTATAAAATGCTACATCTGCTTTTGCCAATTTTCTAGGTCCATCTTCTAGATTTTAGTGCATATTGAACTAAATCTCTCTGAAACCAATTTATAAGAGTCACAAGTTAAAATGTCATTCTGAAGATACAGAGGTCATCTTGTGAGGTAGGAAATATTACAACTGAAGTCACAGAAGACCTTTATCTCCAATCTGTTATATTTAAAGTCTGAGACCCTGATTTAATGAAGTTCATGAAAAATAAATAAAAGCCCTCCCATGCAGCCATGTTCCTTCCTCCAAAAACATCAGCATTTAAATCAGAAATAGCATTTCAATCTTTTAATAGTTGCATTTATATTTAGCTGCATTTTTTCTATTAGATGTTATTGTTTGAGGTGTTTCTATATATCTGTGGCAGGACCCTCCTTTATGGGGGCCTCCAGCTCTCCCTACTGGTCTCACTTGCCCTGTTTGCCTCACTATGGTCTCCTCAGGTATCACCTGGATGTCTCACCTTCCACATCTTGGTGGTTAAAATGATTATGCAACTGAGGAGACTACCCTTGGAGATCAGTGTGATCTGTGGGTGTCACCTGGCCCTGATCATCATTGGGCTTGCCTGTAAGCCCTGAGCAGGGCTCCTCTTCTTATTCTCAGTCCTAGCCAAATTGAACTGTTTAACTCTGGGATCTAGGGCCCCTTGCCTCAGTCCTCTCTGGACCCCAGGCCCACCGTACTTCACTGAGGCCTTGCTCTTCTGTGCCATCTCTCCCAGGGCCTCTAACTAACCTGGCCGAGATACTACAAACACGAATCAGAACATCTAATGCTGTTCTAGCACCTACTCTGGCTTTACTGAGATGCCCACCTTTCTGAGTCATGTCTGTTATTGGTAGGGATCCTGGCTTTCTCTGACAAAAAAAAAAAAATCCCCAATTTTCAGATTTAAAAAAGTAAGCCAAAATCCACATTTTTCCATGATTAACATAAAATGTCACTACTATACAAATAGTAGTGTTTTATTTTAATCATGGGAAAATGTGGATTTTGGGTTACTTCTTTTAAACTGAAAATTGGGATTTTTTTTTAAATCAGAGAAAACCAGGAGCCCTGGGCATTGGACCCCCTTGGATGTCCTTTCATAGCTGTCAACCTTCTCCCCCCACCCCTCCCCTCCCCCTTATTCTTACAGATGATTCACAGATTCACAAAAAAACCCTTCCTGGGTGCTTGAAACCCTAGGAACTCTTACCCTTCCATTGCTGATACTCCTTTCTTCACTCCCAACTACCTGATGTTGCCTCTGTTACACGCTATAACAGCCTGGATTCCCAGGAACTCTTCTTTTTACAAGGATCAGAGACAAAAACTACCTGCTGTAGCTCTGGAGTTGGGTTTATATTGCCCTGAGCCCCACCCTTTCTGGTACACGGTCTCTGAATTCTGCACAAGGTTCTCGTTAGCCTTCTAATGAGTAGTGTTACAGTTTGAGCAACTAAGTATCAGTTATTGCCCTCTTAACCTGCCTGGATCTCTACACTATTTAGCCTATGGCCATGCAACTAGCTTTGTAGCAATTGCATTTAGCTTCCTCTGGCTGCTTACTTTCCTGCAGCTATCCCTACCTCATCTGCCTACACCAATTTTCAGGCTTCTACTGTTGCTTTCTTATTCCCTCAATAGAAAGGGTTAGGGGACCCTGCTACAACATTCTTAAGCTGTTAGGAAGTTTGCATAATTGGTACTTAAAAGATATCACATTATAATTAGCAGAGTTATTATATTCAGTCTATTGATTTCATGGGAAATTGCTCCTATGTTGCATATGCACCACTTCTCCACTATCCCCTAATACATAGGCACTTTTTGTATCATGTACTGCTCTATCAAGCCATCAGAACACTCCTGCCCTGAATATACCCCAGCCACTTGCACCCCCAGACATGTTACAAACCCACAAGTACATCAATAAAGATACTCCAAGTTTGTTCCCACAGCCATCTCAAGCATACTGAAAACCAGTGTCTTGAGCAGCAGGATAGTGGTCTCACTGGTGAACTTCCAGGTTTGAAGCATTATTGTGAGAGCAAGTGGTCAGGTCATGCCCAGCCATTTTTATTGGCCACTGTGGGGTAGGCTGCCTGAAGAGTATCTTGCTCTGGGAGTACTCCAAATAAATACTAAGATGCACAACTATCAAGAAATCACTAGTAAGTTATTTTAGTTTTTCTGCAAAGGGTTGCTTATAAAGTCTGCATTTTAATTAGTATTAAATGCTTCCTGGAATAATTATAACTGATGTTATATTATAAACTAGTATTTGTAATCTAGTTCTTAGAATCTTGACTGTTACTGTTTTTTTGGTTTTTTTCTTTTTCTTTTTCACTAAAAATGCTATTGTGATCTTGTTGTGGGTTTGGTTTTGTTTTAAGATATAAAAGATGTTACAGTTGCCTATGCCATTGTCACCTCTAGATTAGAATTGTTACAATATATTCTTCTTATAGTGGCAGCTAAGTGCCACTCAGAATGCTCAGCTTCTATAGAACATAAATTTCTTCATAATTAGCTGTGTGACTCTAAGTGTTTAAATTAATTTCCCACCCACATTTTCCTCCTGATAATTTTCTAGGCCCATAAGTATAGGTGTCTATATATGTGCAGCTGTGCGCTTAGCTACTAAGATCCAAAATCAAGGCAGAGCCATACCTAAAACTGAAACTCTCAAAAGGCTACAACTCTGTAGACCCAGCATACCAAGCACATACCAGCAGCACTGAATCAAGCCCATAAGCATGTTCATTCAAAAATATTGGATGGAGCTTGTCAGAAACTGGGAGTTCTAGGGATTTCATGTATGCTTTTAAAAAAAAAAAGAATTTTGCTAATATGGCACATGTAGCCTCCATGTAAAAGTAATATTAAGCTGTATGTAACATTATTGTCCTTATATTTCTAAGCAGGATAGCAATCAATACAAATGTAATTTTGAAGTAAATTTTTATTATAGTTAAGGCTGTTTTAGTGAGGCAGTGATTTACTTAAGTGGCCCTTACCTAATCACACTTTGAAGAGGAAATCAGTGGATGTGTCTCCTCATGTGCTTTAAATTGCTAATGTTCAATAGCCTATTCTGCTGCACAGTAAAGTAGTGCATAAAAAAACTGTGCTGATATGCTAGTGCACAGTACAATAGGCTAATGAGCATTAAGTGTCACCTAAAAAGTGTACACTTGTATCACTGTGCATTAGCTCAGCCTAATTCACATTTATTTAGTACCTCATATTGGAGGTACTAAATTTAATGTGCATTAGAAAAAGTGCATTAATGCATGTATAGGTGCACTCACTGAGATCTAGAATCTGGCAAGAGTTTATTGACTTATTACCAGGGAACCTGGTTTTCTGTTATATATATAAAAAAACAACAACGAATTTTTGGATTTAAACAAGTAACCCCGAATCCATATTTTTCCATGATTTAAAATGAAACAACACTAATACACAAATATGTATATGTCATGGAAAAACTTTGAGTATATGCTGCCAGTACAGAAGAGGTTAAACTGACATGCGTGGTTTGAAGCTGTGAGTGGAAATTTCCAAGGCTCACCCAGTCCTTGCCCCCTGGGTGACCTGCGGAGCTGTCAATCATTGTTGACCTACTTTCCCCACAGAGCATGCTCAGATCGTGTCAGCTCCTGACTGAGAGCATGCTCAGTCAGAACCTGACATGAGGTAATCGGACTAGAAATTTCTCTGCAGAGAGCACACTGATTGGCTACCAAATTGATATAAAAGTTCTGTGAGCCCCTCCCTCAGGGGGGAAGATCGCGGGGACTAGAGATAGAGGCTGCTGCTGCAGGGACTGTTCTCTGAGTCAGGCTTCAGGGCCTATTGATCTCCTCCTTCGGTGGCTTAGTGCTCATTGTATTACGGTTTTGACTACGTTCATCTGGCTTCCTGACGTACCTTTTGAACTGATTAACGGCTTATGATTTCGGATCACCCTCTGGACTTTGTTTAACCCGGTTCTGGATCATCGACCTCGGCTTCCTTCACCACCTACGACTCTGCTCATCCCTCCAACTGACATCTCCGCTGCATCACCTTCTGGCTACTGACCTCGGCTTTCTCATACGACCACCCGATTTGTCCATTGCTGTGGACTGGCGTCACGCGGTTCATCATCGCCGTGTTACAGTTCGTTTTTGTTGTTTGTGATCCCCATTTATGAGCTGTTGACCAGCCCTGGGACTAGGTCTTCGGACTGAACCTCGTGGGCCAACAGACCCCTTTGTTGTTAATTGTTTGTTTGTGTTCCAACTGTAACTGAAGACCTTTCTGCCTACGCCTGAAGCGTAAGTCAAATAAATTCACCTGTTCTTTCTAAATCTGCTCCGAGTCCCTAACTCCAGACTCTATGCCGCTAATCCCACCTGTCCGTATCTAAGTGCCACCCTGGCCCACCGTGACCTTGGGGCCCGATCCTTCGGTTTTCCCCGACAGTATATAATGGTGTTTCATTTTAATTGTGGTAAAATGTGGGTTTGAGGTTACTTTTTTCAGTCTGAAAATTGGGGATTTTTCTTTATCAGAGAAAGCCAGGATCTCTGTTCATTACTCTTGCCTTGCTCTGCTTACCCCCAGGTCTAGGAGCCTCGGCTAGACTCACTTCATACGGGACATTCAGACTGCAGAGAAAGCTGCAGTGACCCAGGCAAGCATTTCCATGTAGGGGGGAACCCTGTAACAGAAACAAAATGCAATAGGGATAACTTTTTCTTTTTCCATTTGGTAACATAACAAGAGAAAGAGATGGTGCCCACAGTTTTGGAATCCTGGTTCCCTAATCAGTTTATGCACTAGGCAGTTGTCAGTTTAAAAAACAAAAGCCCCCCAAAAAACCCAAAATGTCCTTTTTCCTAATTAATTCTAATGTGAAGACATTCTTATTTTACATGTCCTTCATATGGTCTAGGTGTAACTTGTAACTTCACCATAAGGTATCTAATTTCTTTGGGCTAGCCTACTGAAATATTAACATGACCCTCAAGGATATAGTCAAACTACTCCATTTATCCAGATCCTATTATATAACACCCAGGAATTGAAAAAAATTCTGGCAGACAAGACCGCAGGGCCTCAGGGCCTTAGGTTTAGCAAATACCCTGAGATCTTTTATTTTTCCTGCCTTAAAATCTGCTTCTCTTAGACTTTGCCTTATACGAAAAAGCCATATCATTTTCTGTCTGCACTGGGATCCCTCTGAACTTAAAAAATTATGACGGTTAGCCAGGTGGCTTAGATTTTATGTTATAGCCCAGGGGCTTGTTTTGTTGTTGTTGTTACTCCAGAGGACCGGGTGAGGCTATTAGGGGTTGGAGGAGGCCTCATAGGGGCTCCATGGTAGTATGGAGACCCTGGTGCCAGAGAGGGCACAACATTCAGGGGTGCATTGACCCCAGCCCCAGTGCGGGCAGTTGCGAGAAACCCCAAAAAGGGGACAAACCAGAGAGCGCCAGGGAGGGCGCAGGCTGCGAGACAAGCCAGAGTGCACCAATGGGGCATGGGCTGCGAGACAAGCCAGAGAGCATCCATGGGGTGCGGAGAGGGAAATTGACCAAACCACGTCCAGTACATCTGCGAAGCTTAGGGTGTGGTACAGGGGCGGTTGGAGCCACGCATAGCCCATAAGGCCGGGGTGCACCGAGTCACCCAAGATAGCACTAAGACTGAGACACATCAGAGCACCGTGTAAGACAGGACAAAGGGCAGCGTCCCTTAAACATTATTAACATCAAAGATGTGGCGGGCCAAGGGAGATTGTGAGGGTGCTTTTACTATCACATTGGCATGTTAGGGGGCACTAGGGGAATTCACAGCCACCCCTAGGACCCCGCACTGTTACATAGCCCCTACACTGAAGTACCCTTGTGCCCCAGCCAGCCTTGTAAGCACCCACAGGTGCATCGTGCCACACTAAATAATACCACTGTAGGATAGTACTTATGTTTACAAATACCAACCTATGGCAGTGTTTATTAGTTTACTGAGGCCTAATCGAGCCACATGGGTATGTGCTGAGACTTTACTGAGGAGTTAATTAGGCAACTCCACAGTAAACATCTTATGTAGATGGGCCCACAGAATCCCTTCCAACTTTCATGCAAGATTATATTACTGAATTAAAAGATTATGATATCTCCAAAGGTCAAAATCTGAGATGACAATATGGTAGAAGTGGCAGCTATTGAAAAAGTCATAGATTCATAGGCATCAGGGCTGGAAGGGAACTTGGAAGATCATCAAGTCCAGCCCCCTGCCCCAGGAGCAGGAAGTCAGCAAGGTTCATAGGATCCCAGAAAGTTAAGCATCCAAATGTCTCTTGAAGGCGTTCGAAGTAAGTGCTTGAATCGCGTCCCGCGGCAGTCTATTCCAAACCTTGGGGGCTCGGACTTTAAAGAAGTTCTTCCTTATGTCCAGCCTGAAACAGTCATGGAGGACTTTGTGAACATTCAACCTTGTCATTCCCTGGGGCACTCTGGTGAACAGACATTCCCCCAGATCCTGGTGAGCACCCCTGATAAACTTATAGGTAGCCATCTGATCACCCCTGAGCCTGTGCTTTTCCAGGCTAAAGAGTCCCATAGCTCTCAGCTTCTCATCAGGTTTATTTTCCTGACCTCTGATCATGTATGTGGCTCTCCTCCGGACTCTCTCAAGCTTCTCCACCTCCTTTAGGAATTGTGGAGCCCAAAACTGGACGCAATACTCCAGCTGCGGCCTCACCAAGGCTGAGTACAACGGAGGAATGACATCCCGGGATTTGCTTGAGAAGCATCTATGGATGCAAGCCAGCATTTTGCTCACTTTACTGGCTGCAGCATCACATTGAAGGCTCAAGTTCATCTTGTGGTCAATCATAACCCCCATTTCCCTTTCGTGTATAGTGCTAGCCAGCGTAGCACTGCTGAGCCTATAAGCATGCTGCAGGTTTTTCTTCCCAAGGTGGAGAACCTTGCATTTTTCAGTGTTAAACTCCATCAGGTTTTTGTCCGCCCATTTCCTGAGCCTGTCAAGATCAGCCTGGATCACCCTCCTATCCTCAGGTATGGACACTTTGCCCCAGAGTTTGGTGTCATTGGTGAACTTGGCCAGTCCACTTCTGATACCTATGTCCACAGCATTAATGAAGATGTTGAATAATATAGGCCCAAGGACAGAGCATCATGGGACACCACTAGTCAAAGGACACCATGACAATTGACTTCCATCACCACGCTCTGCATCCTACCATGGAGCCAATTCCCCAGCCAGCAGATTGTGATGAGGCTGAGGCCACAGTTAGCCAGTTTTGCTAAGAGGTGAACATGGGATACGAGAACAAAGTCTTTTTTAAAATCAAGATATATGACATCAATCTCTTCTCCCTTGTCCAGGTGATAGGTCACTTGGTCATAAAAGGAAATAAGATTGGTCAAGCAAGACCTACCCACAACGAATCCATGTTGGATATTCCTTAGGATGTTGCCATCAGCCAGGCTATTAAGAATGGCCTGTTTAATAATATTTTCTAAGATTTTCCCCAGCATAGAAGTCAGGCTGATGAGTCTGTAGTTTGCTGGATCTACTTTCCTCCCTTTCTTGAAGATAGGCACCACATTGGCCTTCTTCCAATCTTTGAGTTCTCAGAAATTCATGGCAGGGGCTGAGATATGATGCTAACCAGCTCCTTGAGTACCCTGGGGTGTAAACTGTCAGGGTCTGCTGACTTGAAGGTATCCAGCTTCTCAAGGTGTTCCTTCATGAGGTCAGTTCTGATAGAGGGTAAGGATTCTCCCTCACTCAGGCCTCCCTGTCCTGTAATAGGCAGGGGCATCCCTTGGGGCTGGTGAAAAACCTTCATGTTTAGCAGTCCAAATTTCTTTGAAAAGTTTTGTGTAATTTGGAAATAATCCTTAGTTTATTTTGGTGAAGGATAATTAATTAAAATGTTAGTTCTTGCACATTTCTCTTTTCTTCGTCTATCCTCCACCCTTCCCTTCCTTTTTTTTCCTGTTTTTTTGTTATTGTGGCAAACATACATATTTGATGCTTCATACATAGTTTTAATATGTATTCATTTTGTATTGCATTTAAAAAATCTAGAAGAGGAAAAATATTATATTATCAAGCAGAAATCTACTTCATTATCAATGTGCACAGTAAGAAGTGACATCAGTAAAGGTCTGTACAAATAAGGGGTGCAGCTAATACAATTGTGAATTAAAATTTATTTAAATACTTATGTAGTTTTTTATTCTAATATCTTTACATCTTACATTTCATAAAGAATTACATCATTTAGCATTGCCATTTCAAATACATCTCAAAAATTGGATTGTTCTATTGTTTGTGCAAAATTGGCTGAAAGCAAAGATGATCAGTCTCTGAGTGCAACATGTATCCACAGTGATTGCATTATCTATGCCAGTAATATGTACTCATTCTGCTAATATGTCCTAATTACATTTAGTACCCTGTCTTAACAAAATCTTGTGAGAATTTGTGCACCATGACAACAGAATGCATTTCATGCCATCTGAGAGAGCCATGCCATCAGTAAGCTAACTAGCTAAATGGTTTTCAAACATTTGCTTCCAGGTGCTAAAATGAATTTTCAGTTCATGTAGGCACTGTGAGAAACTAATTATACCTTAAGTGATTTAGCAACCATCATTTGTCCCATTACATTGAGTACCCTCAGCATAATGGAATAGAACTCCAAGGTGAACATTACCTTTTTTTTTTTTCAATTACAGCTTTAACCATATTGTCAAAAATATGTTAAATATGACCTCCTGTATTTTCTTTTGGATAGATTATTTTGTTTAGGATATATAGTGTATGTTAATTTTAAAATAGCTGTGACATACAAGCATGAAAGTAGACAAGAAGTGAAGATGGTTTTACTTTCAGCAGATAATACTAGCAGTTACAGATACAGCTAATAGATAGCTATAAATCAATAGTCATAATAATAATTAGTGAAAATTATCTATAATGGCAGCTACCGAAAATAAATTTACTTAGATCATCATTTAAATCATATTTTAAGTGTAAGAGGAAGAATCTTGCATCACAGATAATAGTGCATTCAAGTTGCTGACCTTTTCATACCAACTAATTGAAATAGCATTTAACTTTTGAAAAGTTGAAAAATGGTGCTACTTGATTTTCTCATCATTTGCTAGAATTGTTGCTTTGCAGAAAGGTATCAGAAATGGAGAAGACCAGAAAAGTGGTGATGGACTGTGGTAAGAATTATTTTGTTTTGGAGAACATATAGATGGAAAATAGCTAATAAGTTAAAGGGCAAAGAAGAATTATATCCCTCAGGGTCTCTTCCTTAACAGTAATGTGAGGAGTGGTGGTCACGTGTGTGGTTTAGACTAGGCTGATAGAGAATTTAAGTGCTCTCAATGTTGAGAAAGGCCCAAATTTTGCTAGGCTTCTGAAAAGAGATTCAGCAGAGTCTTGAGGTTTTTCTCAGTGTGTGCAAGGATGACACAGTAATCAGGGTCAAGGATGTGTAAAAGGCCCCAGGGTACCCTTGATGTCCTCTGGTGACCTATTGGCATCTGTCCAGCTCTGGCTGTCAGATGCCTTCCCTTTAGTGTTTTCCTGCCATGTCTTGATGTAATTGTTTTGGTTTTCAAAGGAAAGCTGCCTAAAGGTATAGAGGACCTAAAGCCACGTCCCCAGTCCTAGTGTCCACTAACAGATCCCCTCTTTGAATCCTATTATCCTCAAATCCCATCCTTACACAAAATGGGTCCATGTGGCCTACAAGTGTCCCTCGCAGGGCACCTGTTGCCTTAAGGGCTAATTAAATGACTAAGCTCCCTTTTACACCATGCCTTGCAGATGTAGCCTGTTCAATAGGCTTTGGCCCACTTAGCCTCCACCCCTTTTCTCTTGCTGGTCCACTGTGGTCAACAGATCCATGCTTACCCTATTCAGTCTTATCGTATCATGCTTACCCACAGATCCAGTCTTACCCTATCAGGCTCTGGCATACCCCTTTTCAGGCTTTGAGCCTTTGACCCCCATCTCCACCCCACTCTGGGCACTGGGCTCTTGGCCCCTGTCTCTACACTTCCCAGGCATCACTGCCCCTTTTCAGGCTCTGGGCCCTCTGGCCCTAGGCTCTGCCTTTCCCCAGGCTCAATGCCCATGAGCCTGACCCCAGCAAGGCTCAAAACAATCTCATGCCCCTGAGGCACTAATGGGCCAAACCACATCTCACAGTCCCTTTCACAAGCTACCAGTCTGCTTATCTGAGTTTAGGTGTTTGCCAGGATCCTGGCTGCAGAATTCCTGTTATTCAGGAATTCTTCACATCTCAGCTGCCAAGATGGGCCTGTCACCGAAAGTTAGGCTTTTGGTTTATATCCTGTAAGCCCAGCCCCTTGTTGGGTCACATGACTCCTTATTGCCTTCTATTGTACCTGCTGCAGCCTCTTGCTATAGTTGGATTTTTTTAATCCTTTGATTTTTAAGCAAAAATATCCCAGGTTGAAGAGTTCTCTATACATTAGTTATTCACTGTTGACTCCCAAAGGGAGGTGGCCCTTAACAAGAATCAAAATGGTGGTCAAGAAAATGGAAAATGGAAAATAGAAAATGGAAAATGGAATGGGGGTGATGATGTATCTTTGCTTGATCCCAGTTCAGATAACGAATGGAACCATGTCTAATCTGTTACAAAGAATGGCCATAGACATTTGGTTTGGGAGACTGAAAGACCTTGATGTATTTTTCAATAATCCAATAATCAGATTTTGTATATGGAAACTTTATACATTTGTTATAATTTTCCAGGTATAGGATCTAATTATTGGAGGTTTTCCTTGAATTTGTCCTCTTCCCACTCATGAATCAAACTAGGTATTCTTTTCCTGAGTCCTGAGATACTCCCAAAAATGTATATGCAGATATGTTACAGAGGGAATCTGGTCATGCTACACCTTATGGAGGGCAGGGCCGTAGTAATCAGGGACAGGCTGAGATAGGGGATGACAGAGGGATTCTGGATGGACTGTTGAGGCCTTGTTTACTGATGTTTGCCAGACATTTAAGGCTGTTGGAGAACCAAAAATCATTGGAAAGGGGACAAAAAAAGCACATCACAATTGTGTGAGTGAAGAGGAAGTCAAAATATATTCAGTCTAGTGGCTCAACATGACTTGAAAAAGAGTTGGTGCTGTGGGGGACTAAAGCACAGTGGGAACTTCTAAATATCTTATACAGATGGACTGCACTAGCCTATCCTTGTGCTAGGTTTCTATCAATCTATTTGCCCAATATGGGACGTGTATTTTATAGTCCTCTTCAGTGTTCTCTGAATTTAATCAGTTTCAGAGTTGATTTCTGTTACCGGAAACATGGTGCTTGTGGAAGCAGTTTAATGATAAACAACCTATTTAATGAGGTTCCCTTGTATATGAATGTAAGACAGGGAGCTTTTTCCCCCATGCTGATTTGGGTCAGGGGTAGGTAGGAAAACTATCTTATATTTGAGTAGGTATAGATTTCAATTATTTATTTATATGAATGTTTCAGTGAAGCTAGCTGGAAAAAAAGTAATCACAATAACTATAATCAAAATTCAATAGTATTTTTTTCCAATATGTTTTCTCTGTGCTAACAATAATATGGCAACCTTTCTACATGAGCAAATTCATACCAGGTTCTATTCACTACTGGTATTGCAGGGACCAGGTCCACAGTTTCCTCCTGAGACCAGTTGTGGCACTAGGAGGCATTGTATAGCATCATGGAGGACACCAGTGTGGCTCATTTGATTTGCTGGGCCTCTATGTGACAGTCCCACTGCTGCTGGGACTGGAAGCTGCCTGAAGCACCCAGCACAGGGGCATGTTGTGGGACTTGTAGATGTGTAACAAGGTAGTGCCAGGCAGCAGTTACAAGGTGCCTGTCACTACCTTGTGCCAGACAGGGTGCTACAGTTGCCTGCGGTCAGCTGCCATGGGACCCAGTGGCACCAGCTAGATGTAGGTGGCCCCAGGTTTTGCCAGGCCCAGTGGATGTCTGCAGCACCATGTGGAGCTAGACAACATGTGCCGTAGGACCCCGACATCCCTCAGGCTCTTAAGAGTCTGGAGCCAGCATAGATCTGGCCCAGACCTGGGGCAGGTGAGGCTCCCAGCTCCAGGTCGCTGGGGCTGAGCTGAGGCTAGTCACCTAGTGGTGGGGCTTACTGTGAGCAAATTTGCTCTCGGTCAGTGTCTACACATATACTACTGTACAGTAACTACTTGTGAGTAAATTTGCTACTTGCATTTTTAAATAGCAAATTTACTTCAAGTAGAGCCAATTTCTGCACAGTAGCCATGTGTACATATAGATGTGGACACTCACTGCATAGTAATTTGCTGTACTGCACAGTAAAACATCTCATGTAGATGCACCCAGTGACTACTAAATAATCTCCCATTCCCCATCCAGGGAAATGAGTCCACAAGTGGACCTGTCATTGCCTTCCTTCCCTTCACCATTTTCAATACATTCACTATTTTATCCTGTTTAGAACTGCAGTAGCAGAAAATTTGAACAAGCATTGTTTGTCAGTGAATAAACGCTTTTACAGTTATCGTAATCATATTTGCTTTGTACTCCATGGTATGATGAGTTATATACATCATAAAATTAAACCAACTCTTTTTTTATAAATAGTGGCTTTATCTGATTCCAGAAACAGAATTATTAAAAGAAAACAGCTTTTAAGTAATAGTAGGACATCCTGATACTCTTGATTGATTATTATATTAAATCTGAATGATTTAAAGTTATCTGAGCTAGTAAGATGTAAGATGAAGGAATCAATTTAGTTATGGACATATTATTGAAGTGTTAAGCTAAGATTTGGCATTTCTGAATATATTTAGAAACCATAATAATGCTAGAATGTAAACAAATAACTACATCTGTTATAATTATCTTAGTTTTGCTGTATAGTGCATTTCATAATGAACTCAAATAAATTGTGTCCCAAAAGAATGTCTCTAAATTTACATATATATTTGAGATTATAGATTAATCTGTAATGTTTGTAATAATGCTCCAACTATTTTCCACACATCAGAAGATCATGTAAGTCCTAGAAAATCATTGTCTTGCGACTTCATGGTGTTCAGGTTTTCATTCAGATGAGATCACAGTTACCAATTTGGAGTATGTATTACCAAGATGAAGAATAGTCCAGTAGCTAACACAATGTACTTTAAGTCAGGAGATCTGATTGTACCACACATTTTCTGTCTGACCTTGTCTGATTGCTTAGGCTCAGATTTAGTGAATTACTTACATAAATGATAAAATTCAAACAAAATCTAGGAAGTTATTAACCTTCCTGCCTGCCTGCCTTCCTTTGTTACTCAAAATCTTACAGCTCAACTTTCTGCAGGCTGCATTCCTTCAGCCTGACTTCTGCAACATTGCTCTTTCTTTCTTCCAGTTGCAGAAGTAAGGATCACCTGCTTAGACCCAAACCCTATTTACCTCTAAGACTTAGCATCCATTCACCTTAAGTTTATGCAGCTTCCTAGGTGGAGGTGTTCTTTTTCTTCCTCTTCAAATGTGCCTAAGTGTTCTCTAATGGGCAATTCTATACTGCCCTGTAGAGACCAAGGTTCCCTCTAAGGTATGCACATGCATGGCTGCGCACAATTAAAAATGTGGCTGCGCACAGCCTTTTCAAGGCCGTGCACCAGAAGAGGCACAACTCCTAGGCAAGGTTGGGGTGGGAGCCTGGTGCAGGTTCCACTGGCTCTGGGGAAGTGCTCTGCTCCCCTGCATTAGGGCTAGGGAGTGGAGCACTTCCCTGTTGCCGTCAGAGCCCACACCAGCCCCATGCCCTAGCCTCCATCCCTGCCTTGCCTTGCCTCACCTCAGAGTAGAGCTGCTGCCTGCCCTGAGTGAGGCTCTACCAGCTCTGGGACACTGCTCCACTCCCCCACATCACCTTGGGGAGCGAGGGGGCACATGGCATCAGGGCCGGGGACCAGAGCAGTGTCCCGGAGCCAGAAGAGCCTCACTGGGGCAGGCAGCATCTCCTCCCCAAGCTGAGATAAGGCAGAGATGGAGGCTGGGGTAGGGGGCTGGCACGGGCTCCGCCAGCTCTGGGAAAGTGCTCCACTCCCCGGCCCTGATGTGGAGGAGCGGAGCACTTCTCCAGAGCTGGGGGAGCCTGTGCCAGCCCCCAGCTCTAGTCCCTAGCCTCCAGCTCCAGCCTCCAGCCCCCAGCTTCTTGGCTCCAGCCCCCAACATCTTGACTCCAGCCCCAAGCTTCCAGGCCCCAGCCCCTGGCTTCCAGCCCTCAGCCCCCTTCGGTAAGTGTCCCATGCCAGACCGAGGCAGCACATTCAAGGAAGCGGTCCTACTCCTTAGAGGAAACATTGGTAGAGACACATAACACTGTCCATCCAGCAGGCAGCCTTTGTATCTTCAGAGAGGGGACTTCTTTCACAGTACCTACTCTTATTTTCCCTACGGGGATGCATAAACTTCCTTTTTGTTCTAATAATGGGAACATTTATAAGAAGCCTAATGCATTTTCTTCATGTTGGGGTTCAGCTATAAAAAGAGAAACTCTACCAAGATCTGTCTTACACAGAGTGCGTGTTTTATCAGTGCCCTGATTGATGGACAACCATATTAATGTCAGTATTAATAAAAGGGAGAAAACCAGTTGTAGCACCAATTTTGCCCAATTATCTAGTTTTTATGGTACTTTCCCCAGAAGTAGCAGATCTGGATTCTGTTTCTATTGCCTGTTTCTCCCTAGGAATAAATATGCTCAATCTACTTCTGAAGACACTGCTCTAAGCACCAGAGCATGGGCTAGGTTGTATTGGAAGGTAACTTTACCCTCATATGGAAGCTGAGACACTTCTTAATATGGAGTGTGAGACTAATTATCAGAGTAGATGATTTAAGAGAGAGCTTAATTTTATAAACACTTTCAATGATAAATCTAGAAAGTCCTGGAGTTTCAATATCCATATAAGTTTTGTCATCTTTGACCCTTTGCATACACCATGTCTAAAAAGCAGAATGGTATTCTAGACAAGATAATAATAAAAAAATCAAAGCTATTTATGTTATTGCATTAAAACTGAAAGGAATATGTCACGGTTGTTCAAGATTAGAACAGGCATTATGCAGACATGTTAATTGTTTCCACTATTTTTTTGCAAGATCTTGACTTCACAGATGACATTACAATGCTAGTAGACAATGCCAATAGGATAAAAGATTTGATAGATGGCTTGCAAAAACAAGGCAAAAAGGTGGGTTTGGTAAGAAACCCAGGGAAAACTAAACTAATGTCTGTTTTTAACCAGTAAGAGCTAATAATAATTGGGGATGCTGGTTCTGTCTGAAAAAAATCCCCAATTTTCAGTTTAGAAAAAGTAACCCCAAATCCACATTTTTTCATGATTAAAATGAAACACCACTAGTGGTGTTTTGGTTACTTTTTAAAACAGAAAACTGGGGATTTTTTTTCAGAGAAAACCAGGATACCTGGTAGTAACACTACTTAGTACTGTGATAGAACCCAACTCTGAGAGCAGCCTTGGATCCCCTGGTGACTAAAGTATTCCTTCCCCACCTACTCTTAACTTGTCCCCAGAGCTATTACACTGTTCGACCTGACACACCTTGACAAAATATCAGTGTACAATTAGGGAGACTAAGCCTTAGGAACCTTGCTTCATCCTGCTTATCCTGGGGCTACCTCACTCTGGCCTAGTCTCTTAATTCTATTATCTGAGCAGTCTCTCCTTTTCTCTCTCTCATTGGCCTTAGCTACCACCTCTGTGTCCATGTAACTCATTCTCTCTGTTCTGGTTCACAGGCTCTACCTCAATGCTCTGGGCCCCAAGTCCACTAGGTAAAATGCTCCATTCCTTACCCGCGTCACTCATAGCCCCATAGCCATGCCCATGCCTTGTAGGTCTTATTGTTTGTATTTATGTTCAGTCATAACTCAAATCATAGGCCCTGTAACCCTATCTCAGTTTCAGCCCGCTGTGCTTTTAGCGCTATGTTGGTTTCAGACCCCTGGGATTCTATGCCCATAAATCATATATGTGGGGTGCCTCCCAGGCACACACTATGGTCAACAAACTTCCCCTGTAGCCAGCACAAAACAGTGTTGATTTTCAGCACAAAACAGTAAAAAAAAAAATGCTTAACCAAAATCACTAATCTGTCTAGTTACACTTACCACAGAGAAGATTTTCTCCTGGTCTTACCAGATGGTTCCTACCTGCTGCCTGGTAGACCTCTAAGCTCATCTTGCTTTTCAGAGACCTCTTCTCCCAATGATCCTCAGGACCAGAGTGACTCCCTAGCCTTGGAGCCAAGCCTATATGCCTACCAACTCCATCCCTTTCTGGTCACTTTGGGGCATTTTTACAGTGTGCGTGTGTGTATATACCACTGGAAGCCACATCATAGTTATAGAAGCACATGTGGGAAAGTTACATGTTGTGTAGGTAAATAGAGTGGTACACTTGCAAAACTTAACAATTCAGGGGCAGCACTGCATAAGTTTCAAGATAAAATTTGGCTTATAAAACATCAATTTGATCTCAGTTCTAACCTGTAGTTCTGAAACCTCGTCTGTCAAAAAACAGTGAAATATACATTGATGGATTTGACAAAAAGCGTCCGAGAAATATTCTTGGAGCGCCATGAAAGGTTCAAGTCACAAACCATCAGTATTTGCCAACATTAGTAAAACGAGAGATGTGCTTGGCTTTGGTATTTGTATAGAGTACAAAGATTCTGTCTGGCATGAAAAGTACTGGAATGGAGACCAAATGGGGTAAGAAAACTAAGGTAGCCTAGATTTTATTGGCCTAAACAATGACTTAAATGAGATGCGATTTCAATGACATTAGGCTGGAGTTCTCACAGCTGACTATAGTACTTGGAGACTGTTACCGTATGCTGCATTTGGAAGAAGAACACTGATTGACTGACTGACTCTGTAACCTTGCTCCCACCTTTAGTTTTTCATTCCATCCAAGGAAGAATGCAAAATATTTAAGCAGCCACAACAGTAGAGGCTAGAACACAGGATCTCTCCTCCCACCAGAATGCTTTACAGGTATGTGTTTGGCTTGTTCTCATTCCCGCCTCCTCCATTCAGACATTCCTTTCAACCCAGTTGTCTCACTTCAACATGAAGGATATAAATTACACTCAGCCCTGCCTAGCCCCTAGTCTGGAAACTAGGGCACTTTTATAGGAAGTAAGAGATGAGGGTTCAGCCCCTGAAGGTTGGAGTGGTCCCACGTCTTTCATTTACTGAACAAGTGCCATAACTATTTAATGAGAGCTATCCAAGTAAGAGCCCATGGGGCATTAAACGGTTACCGTTAAGGATCCACTGCATCCCTACTTCCTTAGCTTAAATAGTTGTGATACCCCTCTGACTAAATGTTTGAGAATTTATTTAGAACTTATGTTCATACCAGATGGAAACAATCTGTAAAAAAATGTAGGTATAGTTAAATATGTAGGTGTCAATATTGGATTGCTTCTTGGCATGTGCACTATGCTGGTTTTGAATGTCTAGGGATCTTTCCAAGGTAAAATGGAATCTAGATGCCTTAGCAAAGTTTTAGCTCCTGCATGGTTTGGAAGAGAATTTTGTTCACTGGCTTAGACACCTAAAAATTACATGAGTGGCAACTACATACCTTGTATGGAAAATATGATTTAGGCTTACGTAACATGTTAACCCACATTTATGCAGCAAAGGCCAGGATTAACTTTTTCACAATTATCTATAGTTTCTTTTGTTATTATCTGGTTTCCTCTCTGGCCTCGAGAGTGACCTTTTAAGCCCTGTGGGTGTGTTCCCACATGCAGGGGCATGCACTTGCAGTGGCAAAACAAAAGTAGCAACACAATTTGTGCTGCACATTCCCCTACATGTGGGCTTTCTTTGTAGGGCAAAATGCCCTGCTTCAGAGAGACAGCTGTTTCCCCACTCCTCTTGGCCCCCATCATGCTGAAGGAGCAAGGGCAGAAGTAAAACCCTATTTGCCTCCCTATTTGCCTCACAAGTTTTGCCCACGCTGCAAATCTGTATTACAGGGCACATTTGGATGTGCTGGATGTGCAGTTTGTGGCACTGTAAATTGGTTTGTAGTGCCACAAACTGCACATGCCTGAACACCCGGATCCAACCTATAAATCTTCCTTGTTATCTATAGCCATCAGGTGTTTGGGCAGACACTGGTCTTTCCAGAGGTATATCTACATGGTGTACCTAAAGAGCTGTGCAGTAGTATACAAGGTAGATCATTTACTGTTGGCTCAGGTGCTAGAGGCAGGGTAAATCTGCCTAGGTACAGTATTTTGCTCTTGCAGTATGAGAGCTCCCTTTGCATGATACTGTATTATGCACTATAAGCATGCTCCTGAGCAAACCAGTTCTATAAACTGTCTGAAGAACTGAGCCAAAAGGCACTTTTACATGTTCTCTGAGGTTGGGGCGGGGGGGTGATGGTGCTTTAATTGGAGGGTCTCAGAGAGCCGCTGTAATTAAATTAAAACTTCACAGCATCTCACGTATCAGCACCTCCCCACTTCAAAATGGTGGTGGGGGCACTTGAACTAAAATTCATTTGATGGACTTGATCTAAAGTTTGAACTAGAGCTCATTTGATGCAGCAAGCTGCAGCAGCATGGTAATCAAGACACTATAGTAGACTCTATTAATCAAGTCTGCTCCATTGTTCTGTAATTACTGTATGTTAGAGCAGCCTCCACATGCATGTACAGGCACCCCAAGTTATCAGAGCTAAAAGCACTGCCTTTCAATTACACTTAATCCATTAAGTGATCTAGATTAGTCATATCTTCTTTTTTGCCTGTCCCATCCCACACATACAGTAGTTTTATGACTCAGCATAATTCACCTTTTCTAACCTCTCTGTAGTCCATAGGTAACAATGGATTTCTTCCCTCTTGAATGGTCTACACTACTACTGATTTTACTTGTTGCACAGGTTTACTTTCCCTCTTCCATTTTTAAATTTACATTAAAATAATTTACATTCATTTAGTTTTTAAGTTTACATTAGTTTAATTTTAGTGTACAGAATAGAGTTTAAGAAAAGTAATGAACAGGGATCCTGGTTTTCTCTGATTTAAAAAATATCCCCAATTTTTGGATAAAAAAAAAGTAATCCAAATCCACATTTTTCTGTGATTTGAATGAAGCACTACTAATATGTAGATACATATAGAGTGATTCATTTTAATCACGGAAAAATGTGGATTTGAGGTTACTTTTTTTAACCAAAAACTGGGGATTTTTTTTTTTAAATCAGAGAAAACCAGGATCCCTGGTAATTACTATACCTGACAATTCTCTTAGGCTGTGTTTGCTTGTTTTGTCCTAGGCTTGAAGAAGGATGTTTTGTGTCTGAAAGTTTGCCTAATATGTCTTCTAGCTATGAAGTTGGTTCAGTGAAAGATACTACCAAGTATATTGTGCTTCTCAAGTACCCCTTGGACTTTTATAATTACAATCACATCCATTTGAGATGATCCCTCAGAGGAGTAAGCCCAGGCTTGTGCCCTGGGCAGTAATGGTGGCACAGGCTGGGCCAGCAGCATCAGCTGAGTTGGAAGCACTGGTGGCTACCAGTCCTACACCCCCTCTTACTGGATGCCCAGGTCTGGTGACCCAGTCACCTACCTCTCATTATCTTACTGCAGTTCTTATCAAGAATTATTTGATTAAAAATATTCTGCAGAAACCCCATATTGGATCAGGCCAATACATGCAGCACTAACAAACTATAAAAGAGCACCCCTGTGTTTATCAGAGCAGCTTTAGGCTGAAATCTTTCAGAATAAATTCTTTGATTTAAATGATTTAAATAAAGAATCCATTTGTTGAAATTAACTTTATTTTGGCAATGTTTCCTATAAAGGGGATAAAAGAAACATTCTTAATATATTTCATGCACAGTGATTAATTAGAATACCACCAATAATCCTTTTTTTCATAGATTTCATAGACATGAGGGTTGGAAGGCACCTCGGAAGACCATCGAGTCCAGCCCCCCACCCAAAAGGCAGGAAGTCAGCTGGGGTCATAGGATCCCAGCAAGACAAGCATCGAATTTGCTCTTGAAGGTGTTCAGTGTAGGTGCTTGAACCACCTCTGATAGCAGGATGTCCCAGACCTTGGGGGGCTCGGACAATAACGACATTCTTCCTTATGTTCAGCCTGAAACGGTCTTGTAGTGGTTTATGACCGTTCAACCTCGTCATCCCTTGGGGCGCTCTAGTGAACAAACATTCCCCCAGATCCTGGTGGTCACCCCTGATAAACTTATAGGTGGCCATCAGGTCACCCCTGAGCCTGCGCTTTTCCTGGCTAAAGAGTCCCATAGCTCTCAGCCTCTCATCATAAAGTCTGCTTTCTTGACCTCTGATCATGTGCATGGCTCTTCTCTGGACTCAAGCTTCTCCACATCCTTTTTGAATTGTGAAACCACCCAGAACTGGACACAATACTCCAGCTGCGGCCTCAGGAAGGTCGAGTACACAGGGAGAAGGACATCCTGGGATTTGCTTGAGAAGCATCTATGGATGCAAGCCAAAGTTTTGGTCGCTTTACTAGCTGCAGCATCACATTGCAGGTTCATGTTCATCTTATGGTCAACAATGACCCCCAAGTCTTTTTCTTTCATAGTGCTAGCCAACGTAGTACTGCCAAGCCTATAAGGATGTTGCAGGGGGGGTTTTTTCCCAAGGTGGACAACCTTGCATTTTTCAGTGTTAAACACTATCAGGTTCTTATCTGCCCATTTTGCTGAGCCTGTCCAGGTCAGCCTAGATCACTTGCCTGGCTTCTGTTGTGGATGCTTTGCCCCAAAGTTTGGCATCATCAGAGAACTTGGCCAGTCCGCTCCTGACTCCAATGTCCACATCACTAATGAAGATGTTGAACAATATGGGTCCAAGGACAGAGCCTTGGAGACCCCACTGGTCACAGGACAGCATGATGAGTGACTGCCATCAATTACTACCCTCTGGGTCTGACCACGGAGCCAGTTTGCCAGCCAGCGGATCATGGTGGACCCAAGGCCACAATTGGCCAGTTTCACCAAGAGGTGATCATGGGATACCAGACTGAAGGCTTTTTTGAAGTCAAGATATAGGACATCAATCTCTTCTCCCTTGTCCACGTGATAGGTCACCTGGTCATAGATGGAAATGGGATTTGTCACGCAAGACCTACCCGCAACAAACTGGCTATCCCTTAGGATGTTGGGGTCGGTCAGTCCATTAAGGATGGCTTCTTCCATAAACTTTTCTAAGATCTTCCCCTGGATAGAAGTCAGGCTGATGGGCCTATAGTTAGCCGGATCCACTTTCCTCCCTTTCTTGAAGATAGGCACTATATTGGCCTTCTTCCAGTAGTCGGGCACTACACCAGAGTGCCAGGAGTTTTCAAAGATCCATGGGCTATGCTTTCACCAGCTCCTTGAGTACCCTGGGGTGTAGATTGTCAGGGCTGGCTGACTTGAAGGTATCCAGCTTCTTAAGATGTTCCTTCATGAGGTCAGCGTTAATGGAGGGCAGGGGATCTCCCTCACCCAGACCTCTCTGTCCCATAGCAGGCATGGGTGTCCCATTGGACTGATGAAAGACCAATGCAAAGTACCCATTTAATAGGTTGGCTTTTTCCTGGGCGTCAGTTGCCAGTTGCCCCATCTGGTTCAACAAGGGTCCAATGTTGCCCTTGCTTTTCCTCCGAGTCCCCACATATCTGAAAAAGGACTTTTTATTGTCCTTGATGCTCGAAGCTAGTTTGAGTTCAGTTGCAGCTTTGGCATTCCTGGTTTGCTTCCTGCAGGACTGGACCAGTACAGAATAATCCTCCTTGGAGGTGAATACCATCCTCCATCCTTTGTAGGCCTTTACTTTTTTAGCCTCAGAAGGTCTGCTAGGTCTCTGGAGAGCCAGTGGGTCTGCTGTGCCCTCTTGCTGCCTTTCCTTCAAGATGGAATTGACGTAGCTTGTGCACTGAGGATTGCTGCCTTGAGGAGCAACAACTCTTTGTGAACTCCCCTTTCCCTGGGGTCATGGTCCTTTAGGGCCTCACTGACAAGCCTCCTGAGCTTGTCAAAG